>NC_072398.2:179961000-180268666 GCF_028858775.2 Pan troglodytes
GAAAATTCAACACACTTTAATGATTAAAAAAACAAACAAGAAACCTGGAATAGAAGGAAACTTCCTCAGCCTGATAAAGGGCATCTATGAAAACACACTGCTAATGTCACTTTGTGGTGAAAGGCTTGAAAAAATTATCCCATCTTAGTCTGTGTTACTATTAATATAAAAGAATACCTGAGGCTGGGTAATTCATGAAGAAAAGAGGTTCATTTGTCTCACGGTTCTGCAGGCTGCACAAGAATCATGGCATTGGCATCTGCTTCTAGTGAAGGCTCCAGGCTGATTCCACTTATGGCAGAAAGTGAAGAGGAGCTGGTATATGCATATCATATGGTGAGAGAGGAAACAAGAGAGAGACTAGAGGAGGTACCAGGCTTTTTTCAACAACCAGTTCTTGTGGGAACTAAAAGTAAGAACTCACTCTCGTGAGAATGGTACAGAGCTATTCATGAAGGATCCACCCCCACAACCCAAACACTCCTACCAGGCCCCATCTTTAACACTGGGGATCAGATTTCAACATGAGACTTGGCAGGGCCAAACAAATCATATTCAAACCATAGTACCACCTAAGATCAGGAATAAGACAAGGACGTTCACTCTTACCATTTATATTCAGTGTTGTACCAAGGGCTGCATACCCATCAGTCAGAATCCTTGTGTCATGGCATCCTCCAGGTGTCACTTTTCCAGTTGGAAACCTCTGTGGCCAGTGGTGCCTTTGCCAGAGTTTTGCTCAAGCCTGCTGGGCTTGTTCCACCCACTCGGCATGGCAGGCTGCACTCAGCTCATGCTACTGGCCTGGCTCCCACACCTTCAAAGAATGATCCAGGCATGGAGAGGAGAGGGGTGCACAAGTAAGCAAGCATGGGGTCTGGCTGCTGCACATAGCCAAGCATTGGCTGCTGTGGTGGGGTGGGCAGTTCCAGGTGCCACCACAGGTGCTGGCTCTGTTCAAGCCTGTGGCTGGATCAGATGCACTATAAGTGGCTTCTGCTGTGGGCACTCACATCTGGACAAGGGGAACATGGTGGCACTTGGAAGCTCCAAGACACTAGAAACCACAGAGCCCCAAAGAGGGTGTCACAGCCCTGGCTGGGGGAGCCTGTGCATCTGGGCTCCCTGAAGGGCTGCAGCTCTTCTCTCCTTCTCATTGCCTGCAGTGTGACGAGTGGGGTGGAGGCAGGTGTTTTAGCTCTGTTTGTGTTATAGCTCTTTCAGTTCCACCATTCAACAGGTCCTGAATTTTTGTCCTGTATCCAGGAAGAATGAGGTATGCAGAAAACTGGAGGGTGAGCAAGGCAGAAAGGAACTTTCTTGAGCAAAAGAGTGACAGAACAGCTCTTGGGAGACCTGGAGTTGGTAGCTCCTTTCCACAGGCAGGTCATCCCAACTAGTTCAGCCCTCAGTGGAGAGGAGCCCCAGATTGGGTAGCTCCATTTCACAGGCAGGTCATCCTGACAAGTGTCCAGCTCTCTGGGGAGAGGAGACCTGGAGTGGGTAGCTCCTTTCCACAGGCAGTTAGTCCTGATGAGTGCATCCCTCAGCAGAGAGGAGACCAGAGTGGGCAGCTCCTACCTGCAGGCAGGTCATCCCAACAAGTGTCCAGCTCTCAGAAGAAAGGACACCTGGAGTGGATAGCTCCTTTCTGCAGGCAGGTAGTCCTGACAAGTGCAGCCCTCAGCAGAGAAGAGACCCAGAGAAGGTAGCTCCTAGCTGCAGGCAGGTTGTCCAGATGAGTGTCCAGCTCTCAGGGGAGAGGAAACCCAGAGTAGGTAGCTCCTTTCCACAGACAGGTTGTCCCAACAAGTGTTCAACTCTCAGCAGGAAGGAGACCCAGAGTGAGTAGCTCTTTTCCACAGGCAGGTCATACTGACAAGTAGAGGAGACCTGAAGTGGGTAGCTCCTTCCTGCAGCTGGTAGTCCTGACATCTGTATGAGTCTAGCTAGGTAACATAGTTTTTATGGGCTCAGAAAGGAGGAAGTGTGTTCTGATTGGCCCATGGGTGGCCATGGGCAGGCCTGGAAAAAGCACCATAAGTTCTCACTCCAGGCCGCAGACTCCACCTGGAGCTGACAGCCCAGCCCCCAGGCTTCATGCCATCCATAGCTTGAAGGTTGCGTTTCACTGGGAACCTGCCCCTTTCTGCCCAGGAGCCTGTCTGCCTCCTGTCACCATCAACATGTTGTCCACACCGCCCAGGCTGTTCATGCTGAGGTTTGCCTACAGGCCCACACTGAGCCACCCTCAGCACCCCCTTGGTCTCCCTCTTGTGCTCTTCAGTTCCCAAAGTCTGGATGGCCTGAGACAGCAGGGGGCTGGCATGTCAGCACTGCCCTGAGTGCGTGGGTACCCAGCTGGGTAACAACAGTGCCTGGGCTCTGCCACAACTTTGCTCTGCCCCAGAGTAGGGGCCAGGAGCAGGGAGAGGCCAGGCAGTGGGAGCAGGCACTTTCAAGCCTATGGGAACAAAGGGCTTCCGGGGCCCCTGAGACCTCAGGGATGCCTGGGTCCGTGGCTACAGCTGAGAAGCTGCAGCTGTGCCTGGGAGCATGTGGCTCCTGCTCCACTGACTTGTTAGGGGGTGGGGCTCCCACCTGTTCCCGGCCCCCGTGGGCTCAGCAGAGTGTGCAGCCCCAGTTGTGCTTCCCCTGCTGAAGCTGGCATCTTCACAGTGGCTACTCCAGACAGGCCACTGCTGCCATCACTTGCACCAACCTGTAGGTGACAGTCTTCCTCCATGAAGCCAGTTCATATACTCTAGAATTTACTCCTCCATGAAATATGCAAAGAAACAGCCCAAGGCTACAAGAAATACACACACACGAAATCAAAGAAACAGGACACCACCAAAGGAACACAATAATTTTCCAATAACCAACCCCAAAGAAATGGATATCTACAAATTGCCTTCCAAACAATTAGAAATAATTGTTTTTAAAGAAGTTCAGCATGCAATAGGAGAACACAGTTGGACAACTCAGTGAAAACAGAAAAAGAGTCTACGGCCATACCACCTCGAACATGTCTGATTTCATCTGAAAACAGAGAAAGAATACATGAACAATACAAGAAGTTCAACAGGAAGATAGAACTTATAAAAAAGAACCAGGCTGGGAGTGGTGGCTCACACCTGTAATCCTAGCACTTTGGGAGGCCAAGGTGGGCGGATTGCCTGAGCTCAGGAGTTTGAGACCAGCCTGGGCAACACAGTGAAACCCCATATCTACTAAAATACAAAAAATTAGCTGGGCATGGTGGTGTGCACCTGTAATCCCAGCTACTCAGGAGACTGAGACAGGAGAATCACTTGAACCTGGGAGGCGGAGGTTGCAGTGAGCTGAGGTCTTGCCACTGCACTCCAGCCTGGGTGACAGAATGAGACTCCAACTCAAAAAAAGAAAAAAAAAAAAGAAAAAGAAAAAGAAAGAAATTCTGGAACCAAAAAACCTAATGACTGATATTAAAAACACAATAGAGAACTTCAAAAATAGACTTTATTGAGCAGAAGAAAGAATTTGTGCCCTTGAAGACAGGTTATTTGAAATTATCCAGTCAGAGGAGAAAAAAGAATGAAAAAGAGTGAAGAAAATTTATAGGACTTATGGGACACCATCAAGCAAACCAATATGTGCATAATGAGAGTACTAGAAGAAGAAAAGCAAGAGAAAGAGGTAAAAAGCTTTTTTAAAGAAATGATGGGTTAGGTGCAGTGGCTCATGCCTATAATCCCAGCACTTTGGGAGGTCGAGGCAGGTGGATCACCTGAGGTCAGGAGTTAAAGACCAGCTTGGCCAACATGGTGAAACCTTGTCTCTACTTAAACTACAAAAATTAGCCAGGTGTGGTGGCAGGTGCCTGTAATTCCAGCTACTCGGGAGGCTGAGGCAGGAGAATGACTTGAACTTGGGAGGCAGACGTTGCAATGAACTGAGATTGTGCCACTGTACTCCAGCCTGGGTGACAGAGCAAGACTCCTTCTCAAAAAATTATAATAATAATAATGATAATAAAATAAAATAAAGAAGTAATGGCTGAAAACTTCTCAAATTTTGAGAGGGAAATGGATATCCAGATTCATGAAGCTTACAGGTTTTCAAAGAGGATCAATTCAAGACTATACCAAGGTACATTTTAATCAAATTGTCTAAAATAAAGGACACTGAAAGAATTTTAAAGCTGCAAGAGAAAAGTAATGCATCACATATAGGGAATCACCATAAGACTATCAGTGGCTTTCTCATCAGAAACCTTGCATGCCAGAAGAGAATAGGATGATATATTGAAAGAACTGGAAAAAAAAACTACTTACCGTGAATCTACATCTGGCAAGATTATCCTTTAAAAATGAAGGGGAGATGAATTCTTCCTTGGACAAACAAAAACAAAGGGAGTCTGTCACTACTAGCCCAGCTGTAAAAGAAATGTTTAAAAGAGTTATTTCTTCAAATTGAAATGAAAACACACTAAATAGTATAATGAAAACATATAAAAGCATAAATAGTATGAGTAAAGGAAAATATATGGACAAATATAGATTAATGTAAAACTATAATGGTGGGGCCTAACTTACTTTTAACCCTAATATAAAAATTAAAAGATAAAAATTTGTCAAAGGATACACAATATAAAAGGCAACAAACTCTGACTACAAGAACACAAAGTGTAGGGGTGGGGAGTAAAAATGTAAAACGGTTTTTGGTTTTGGTTTTTTTTAGAGACAAGGTCTTACTACATTGCACAGGCTGGTCTCAAACACCTCACTTCAAGCAATCCTCCTGTCTCAGCCTCCCAAAGCACTGGGATTACAGGTGTGAGCCACCATGCCTGGCCAAAAGTATAAAGGTTTTGGATGTGATTGAAATAGTTATAAACTTAAAAATAGATGGTTAGAAATACAAGATATTTTTCATAAGCCTCAAGTTAACCACAAAGAATAAAATCTGTAACAGATACAGAAAACATAAAGAGATGAGAATCAAAGCAACCACTATAAAACATCAAATAACAAACGAATATAATAAGAGAGGAAGAGAGGGGCAATATAACTGCAAAAGACACAAACCAGTTAACAGAATGGCAATAGTAGTCCTCAGCTATCACTAATTACTTTAAATGTAAATGGATTAAACTCACCAATTAAAAGGCATAGAGTGGCTGTGTAATTTGAAAGAACAGGATCCAATGGTATGTTGCTTATAAGAGACTGATTTTAGAGTTAAAGACACATATAGACTAAAAGTGAAGAGATGAGAAAAGATTTCTCAAGCAAATGGTAACCAAGAATACGCAGGGTAACTATACTTATGTTAGACATAACAGATTTTAGTTTAAAGCTGCCTGCAGAGACAAAGTCTTGATATAATTATAAAAAGATCATTTCAACATGATTATGTAACAATTATAAATATGTATATACTGAACAAAGAGCATCTAAATATATAAAGCAGATGTTGACAGATCTGAAGGCAGAATTTGACAGTAACATGATAATAGTAGAGGATTTCAATACTCCACTTATAATAATGTACAGAATATCAAAAAAGAAACAGAAAACACTATAAAACAAATGATCCTAACAGATATATAAAGAAATTTGCACCCAACAACAGAAGATTATCCACTTTTCTCAAGCATACATGGAACATTCTCTAGGATAGATCATATGTTAGATTACAAAACAAGTGACCTAATTTAAGAATATTGGAATTATTCCAAGTATCTTTCTGGACCACAAGGGATGAAAGTAGAAATCAATAATCTTAAGAAAATAGGAAAAATCACAAACACATAGAAACTCAACAACAAACTCTTGAACAACTCTTGGGTCAAAGAGGAAATCAACGGGTAATTTTAAGAGTATCTTGAGGCTAGAAATGGTGGCTCACATCTATAATCCCACTGCTTTGGGAGACCAAGATGGGAAAATTGCTTGAGACCAAGAGTTTGAGGCTAGCCTGGGCAAAGAAAAAAAAAAAAAGAAAGAAAAGAAAGAAAGAAAAGAAAGAGAGAAAGAAAGGGAAAAAAAAGAGAAAAACAGTAGAACATACCAAAATTTATAGGGTGCAGCAAAAGCAATACTAAAAGGGAAGTATATAGTGATAAATGCCTACATTAAAAGAAGAAAGAAGGCCGGGCACAGTGGCTCATGCCTGTAATCCCAGCACTTTGGGAGGCCGAGGTGGGAGGATCACTTGAGGTCAGGAGTTTGAGACCAGCCTGGCCAACATGGCAAAATCTCATCTCTACTAAAAATACAAAAAATTAGCCAAGCATGGTGGTGCGTGCCTGTAATCCCAGCTACGTGGGAGGCTGAGGCAGGAGATCACTTGAACCTGGGAGGTAGAGGTTGCAGTGAGCCAAGATCATGCCACTGCACTCCAGCCTGGGTGACAGAGCATGACTCAGTCTCAAAAAGAAAGAAAAAGAAAGAAAGAGAAAGAAAAAGAAAGAAAGAAAAGAAAGAAAGAAAGAAAGGAAGGAAGGAAGGAAGAGAAAGAAAGAAGGGAGGGAGGGAGGGAGGGGAGAGAGGGAGGGAGGAAGGGAGGAAGGAGAAAGATCTCAAATAAGATATTACACCTCAAAGAACTAGAAAAAGAGCAAACTAAGCCCCAAATTAGTGGAATAAAGGAATTAATAAAGATCAAAGAAGAAATAGAGAATATATTTATTTATTTGTTTATTTTTTTGAGACAGAGTCTCACTGTGTCACCCAGGCTGGAGTGCAGTGGCATGATCCCAGGTTCAAGTGATTCTCGTGCCTGAGCCTCCTGAGTAGCTGGGATTACAGGTGCCCACCAGCATGCCCGGTTAATTTTTGTATTCTTAGTAAGAGACGGGGTTTCACTGTGTTGGTCAGGCTGGTCTCGAACTCCTGACCTCAGGAATTGATTCCTGCTGGGATTACAGGCATGAGCCACTAGGCCTGGCCTCAAATAGAGAATTTTATAAGCAAGAGAAAAAATTCCATAAGACTAAGAGTTGGTTTTTTGAAAACAAAAAATCAACAAAAAATCTCAGTCTTTGCTAGACTGAGAAAAAAGAAGAAAAACTCAAATAAACCAGAAATAAGAGAGGACGCATTGCAAAGAGTGCCTCAGAAATAAAAAGAATCGGCCAAGCATAGTGGCTTATGCCTATAATCCCAGCACTTCGGGAGGCCAGGGAGGGTGGATCACTTGAGGTCAGGAGTTCGAGACCAGCCTGGCCAACATGGTGAAACCCCATCTCTACTAAAAATACACAAATTAGCCGAGTGTGATGGCACATGCCTGTAATCCCAGCTACTTGGGAGGCTGAGGCATGAGAATTGCTTGAACCCAGGAGGTGGAGGCTGCAGTGAGCTGAGATCATGCCACTGCATTCCAACCTTGGTGATGGAGTGGGACTGTCTCAAAAAAAAAAAAATGAATCATAAGGGACTATTATGAACAATTTAATTATATGCCAATAAACTATAACTTAGAAGATTAGAACCATATACCCTGAATTAAGAAAATATAGAAAGCCTGAAGAAACCAATAACAAGTAAGAACATTGAATCAATAATCAAAGCCTTCCAGCAAAGAAAAGCCCAGAATCAGATGGCCTCCTGGGTGAATTGTACGAAACATTTGTAAAATAATTAATACCCTTTCTCCTTAAACTCTTCCCAAAAAGATAAGGAATACTTCCAAATTCATTCTATGAGGCCAGCATCATCCTGACACCAAAACCAGACAAAAACACTATACAAAAAAAAAAGAAAGAAAGAAAGAAAGAAAACTAAAGAGCAATAGTCCCAATGAATATACGTGCAAAAGTCCTCAATGAAATGCTAGCAAACTGAATTCAGTTGCTCATTAAAGGGATCATACACTATGACCAACTTGAGTTTATCCTTGGGAGTTAAGGATGGTTCACTATATGCAAATCAACCAATGAGATACAGCACATTAACAAAATGAAAGAAAAAACCACATGATCTTCTCAATAGATGCAGAAAAAAAATTTGACAAAATTTGCCATCCATTCATGATTAAAGCTACAACAAAATAAATATAGCAGGAACTTACCTCAAAACAACAAAGATCATATATGAAAAGCCCAAACCTAACACCACAATCAAACCTTGGGGGACAGGTCGAAAGCTTCCCCCAAGATCCAATACAAGGCAAGGATGTTCATGCTTGACACTTCTGTTCAACATATTACTGGAAGTTCTTGCCAGAATAATTAGACCAAAATAACATCCAAATTGTAAAAGAATAAGTAAAATTATCTCTGTTTGCAGATGACACAATCAAATATGTACAGAACCCTAAAGGAAAAAAATCTGTTGGAACTAACTAACCAATTTAGTAAAGTTACAGGATAACCAACATACTAAAACACACAAACAGCAAAACTACCTGAAAAGGAAATTTAAAAAACAATCCCATTTACAATAGCTAAAACTTAACCAAAACAGAAACACTTGCATGCTGAAAATTATGAAACATTGATGAAGGAAACTGAAGAAGACACAGATGAATGGAAATACATCCTATGTTCATGGATTGGAAAATTCAATATTTTTAAAATGTCAACATTAGGCCAGGCACAGAGGCTCATGCCTGTAATCCCAGCACTTTGGGAGGCTGAGGTGGGTGGATCACCTGAGATGGGGAGTTCGAGACTAGCCTGACCAACTTGGAGAAACCCCGTGTCTACTAAAAATACAAAATTAGCCAGGCATGGTGGTGCATGCCTGTAATCCCAGCTACTCGAGAGGCTGAGGCAGGAGAATCCCTTGAACCCTGCAGCTGGAGGTTACAGTGAGCTGAGATCACGCCATTGCACTCCAGCCTGGGCAACAAGAGCGAAACTCTGTCTCAAAAAAAAAAAAGAAAAAAAAAGCCACATTATTCAAAGTGATCTACAGATTCAGTACAATCTCTATCACAATCCCACTGGCATTCTTTATAGAAATAGAAAAACTTATGCTAAAATTTATATGGAACCACAATAGACCCCACATAGCCAAGTCAATCTTGAGCAAGAAAAATGAAGCTAGAGGCATCACACTTCCTGACTTCAAAATATATTACAAAGTGACATTAATCAAAGCAGCATGTTGCTGACATAAAAACAGACATATAGACGAATGGAACAAAATAGAGAACCCAGTCAACTGATCTTTGACAGAGGTGCCAAGAACACACAATGGGGAAAGGATAGCCCCTTACATAAGTGATGTGGGGAAAACTGATACGAGCATACTTAATTTTACTGTAGTTTGCTTTTTTGTGCTTCACAGATCCTGCATTTTTTATTAATTGAAGGTTTGTGGCAACCCTGCACTGACCAAGTCTATCGGTGTCACTTTTCCAAGAGCATGTGCTCACTTTTGGGTCTTTGTCACATTTTGGTTATTCTTTTAATATTTAAAATTTTTTGTTATTATTATATCTATTATGGCGATCTGTGGTCAGTGATCTTTCATGTTATTATTGCAATTGTTTTGGGGCACCACAAACTGCACCCATATGAGATAGTGAACTTAATTGATAAGTATTGGGTGTGTTTTTGCTGCCCCACCAACCGACATTCCCCCCATCTCTCTCCCCCTGCTTGGGTCTATTCCCCAAGACACAAGAATATTGAAATTAGGCCAACTAATGATGCTAAAATGGCCTCTAATTGTTCAAGTGAAAGGAAGAGTTGCACATTTATCACCTTAAATCAAAAGCTGAAAGCAATTAAGCTTAATGAGGAAGGCATGTCAAAGGCTGAGATATGCTGAAACCTAGGACTCTTGCACCAAACAGCAAAGTTGTGAATGCAAAGGAAAAATCCTTGAAGGATATTAAAAGTGCTACTCCAGTGAACATATGAATAATAAGAAAGCAAAACAGACTTATTGTTGACAGAGAGAAAGTTTAGTGGCCTGGATAGAAGATCAAACCAGCCACAATATTGTATTAAGCCAAAGCCTAATTCAGAGCCAGGCCTTAACTCTCTTCAATTCTGTGAAGGCTGAGAGAGGTGAGGAAGCTGGAGAAGAAAAGTCTGAAGCTAGCAGAAATTAATTCATGAGGTTTAAGGGAAGAAGCCAACTCCATAGCATAAAAGTTAAAGATGAAACAGCAAGTGCTGATGTAGAAGTTACAGCAACCTTTATCCAGAAGATCTAGCTAAGATAATTGATAAAGGTGGCTACTCTAAAGAACAGATTTTTCAATGTACACAAAATAGCCTTCTATTGGGAGAAGATGCCATCTAGGACTTTGATAGCTAAAGAGAAGTCAATGCCTGGCTCCAAAGTTTCAAAGGGCAGTCTGACTCTCTCCTTAGGGGCTAATGTAGAATGTGACTTTCAGTTGAAGCCAATGCTCATTGAGAATTCTGAAAATCCTAGGGCTCTTCAAAATTATGCCAAATCAATTCTGCCTATGCTTTCTAAATGAACAACAAAGCCTGGATGAGAGCCCATCTCTTTACAGCATGGTTTACTAAATATTTTAAGTTCATTCTTGAGACCTACTCCTGAGGAAAATGATTCCTTTCAAACTATTGCTGGTTATTGACAATGCACCCAATCATCCAAGAGTTCTGATGGAGATGTACAAGGAGATGAATGTTGTTTTTATGCCTGGTAACACATCATCCATTCTGCAGTCCGTGGGTCAAGGAGTAATTTTGAGTATCAAGTCTTATTCTTTAAGAAATATATTTTGTAAGGCTATAGCTGCCATAGATTATGATTCCTCTTACAGATCTGGGAAAAGTACATTGAAAACCTTCTGGAAAAGAGTCACCATTCTAGATGCCATTAAGAAAATTCATGATTCATGGGAGGTCAAAATATCAGCATTAGCAGGAGTTTGAAAGAAGTTGATTTCAGCCCTCATGAATGACTTTGAGTGGTTCAGGACTTCTGGGAAAGGAGTCACTGAAGATTGGTGGAAATAGCAAGAGAACTGGAATTAGAAATGAAGCCTGAAGATATGACTGAATTGCTGCAATCTCATGATAAAACTTGAATGGAAGAGGAGTTGCTTCTTATGGATGAGCAAACAGTGGTTTCTTATGATGGAATCTATTCCAGATGAAGATGTGAACATTGTTGAAATGACAACAAAGGATTTAGAATATGACATAACCTTAGTTGATAAGGCAGCAGTAGAGCTTAAGAGGATTGAGTCCAATTTTGGAAGAAGTTATCTTGTGGGCAAAATGCTATCAAACAGCATCACATGCTAGAGAAAAATCTTTCATGAAAGAGTCAACTGATGTGGCAAACTTCACTGTTGTCTTATTTTTAAGAAATTGTGGGCCAGGCGCAGTGGCTAGTGCCTGTAATCCTAGCATTTTGGGAGGCTAAGGCAGGAGGATCACTTGAGCTCAGGAGTTCAAGACCAATCTGGGCAACATAGTGAGACCCCCTCTCTGCAAAACAGTGTTAAAAATTAGCTAGGCATTGTGGCACGTGCCTATAGTTACAGCTACTCCAGAGGCTGAGGTGGGAGGATTGCTTGACCTCAGGAATTCAAGGCTGCAGTGAGCCATGATTGTGCCACTGCACATCAGCCTGGGTGACAGAGTAAGACCTTGTCTCAAAAAAAAAAGGAAGAAAAAAGAAAGAAAGGAAGGACGGAAGGAAGAAAGGAAGGAAGGAAGGGAAATTGCCACAGCCACCCCAACCTTCAACAACCACCACACTGATCAGTCAGCAGCTTCAACCTTGAGGCAAGAACTTCCATCAGCAATAAGATTATGACTCACTAAAGGATCAAATGAATATTACCATTTTTTTTTAGCAATAAAGTATTTTAAAATTAAGGGTATGTACATTTTTTAGACATACTGCTGTTCCACACTAATATACTGTAGAATAGTGTAAATATAACTTTTATATGCACTGGGAAATAAAAAAGTCATGTGACTCATTTTATTGCAATATTAACTTTACTATGGTGGTCTATAACTGAATCTGCAATATCTTCAAAGTATGCCTGTACATTTGTAATTTTGATAGATTTTGCCAAATTGCTCTCATGGAAGTCTACTACATGCTAATATCAACAATGTAGCGGAATTACTACTTCTCCACCTCCTCACCAACATGGTAGTATATTCAACTCTTTTTCCTTTGCCAATTTAGTGGGGAAAATGATATCACAATGTAATTCTAATTTATTTTTCTTATTAGGAGGAAAATTATTTTTTAATGTGTTTGAGGTACTTGTATGTTCTTTCTGTGAGCTGTCTGTTGCTCAAGACTTTTTAAGGGAGAAAATGAGTTTCAAAACCTTTTTTTGAATAATACTGTAGACCAGAAAACACTTCTGTCATTGAGTTTTAGATTATTTTTTAAAAGTATGCCTGAAAAGAGTTAGGGAAGTTTGCAAGGACCAAAGATTCTCGTTACATATGATAACTGCACTGATGTAGCTATATACGTAACAGAAAAAAATTGAACAATTTATTTCAAGCCTCTAGTTCATTTCACTTTATAATAGATGAATTTCAGAAAATATGTATCTTAAACACTTTCTGTAAAGAGTTTTAAGGTACAGTTTTTTAACAAAATAATGATTAAAAGGATATTAACTGTCAACCTAAATAACAAACAACAAGGGAGACTCTCTAAAATATTTATTCAGGAATAGACATTGCAATGGGAATTACATGCCATAGTAAATTATGTGTGTATTCAGGGAGGTAAAGGGAGACAAACGTTTTTGAAGGAAAAATGAAGAGGATTACATCATAGTTTTTGAGATAATTATCCTTGACTATAAGTATCATTCACAAGGGTGGCTCCTGTCCAAGGTTGGAGAGGCAGTTGCTGGGCATGTTGGGCAGATATTCTCATAGAAGTTTTTTGGTTTTTGTAAGGTTCTGATGGCATTTGTGCAAGGTTGTGGTTTCTACAGTCTTTTATGATAGCTCTTATTACCAGGCATTCATATGACAACTCTCCCTTCATGACCTTCCCCAGTTCTAGTTGTCAGAGTTTTTAACACAAACGACATTTTGATTCTGACAGCTTTCACATAATCATTAACGCAATTTACCTCCCATTTATTTTCTATTCTTGTTTATAGTTATCTAGAATGTTGTCATAATATAATCAGCTTTCCCATAGTTTTATTATGTTGCATTATTAGAAGAATTTTGGATTGACTAAAGATTTAAATGACAGACCTCTAACCAGAAAAATCCTAGAAGAAAACCTAGGAAATATCCTTCTTGACATTGGCTTTGGCAAATAATTTTTGGCTAAGTCCCCAAAAGCAATTGCAACCGAAGTAAAAATTGACAAGTGAGACCTAATTAAACTAAAGTGCTTCACAGCAAAAAAAAAAAACTATCAGCAGTCAACAGACAACCTACAGAATGGGAGAAAGTATTCGGAAACTATCCCTATGACAAAGGTCTAATATCCAGAATCTATAAGGAACTTAACAAGGAAAAACAAAGAACCCCATTTAAAAATGGGCAAAGGACATGAACAGACACCTCTCAAAATAAGACAAATAAGCAGCCAATAAACATATGAAAAAATGCCCATCATCACTAATCATCAGAGAAATGAAAATTAAAACCACAATGAGATAACATGTCATACCAGTCAGAATGGCTATTTTAAAAGGTCAAAAAACAACAGATGCTGGCAAGGCTTCAGAGAAAAGGGAATTCTTATACACTGTTGTGAGAATGTAAATTAGTTCCACCACAGAAATCCCATTACTGGGTATATACCCAAAGAAAAAAAAATCATTGTACTGAAAAGATACATGCATTTCCAGGTTCATCACCACACTATTCACAATAGCAATGACATGGAATCAACCTAGGTGCCCATCAATTGTGGATAGGATGAAGAAAATGTGGTACTTATGAGAAAGAAAATCATGGAATAATACACAGCCATGAAATATAATGAAATCATGTCATTATCAGCAACATGGATGGAGCTGGACATTATAATCCTAAAACAATTAATGTAAGAACAGGAAACCAAATACTGCATGGTTTCACTTATAAATGGGAGCTAAACATTGAGCATACATGGACATAAAAATGGAAAAATAGACACTGCGGACTACTAGAGTGGGCCTCGGGGTGTGCCATGGGTTGAAAACTGACTTTTTGGATACTGTGCTCACTACCTGGGTGTAATATACCCATGTAACAAACCTGCATATGTACTCCCTGTATCTAAAATAAAAGTTGAATTTTTTTTTTAAGACAGAGTTTTGCTCTTGTTGCCCAGGCTGGAGTGCAATGGCGCGATCTCGGCTCACTGCAACCTCCGCCTCCCGGGTTCAAGCTATTCTCCTGCCTCAGTCTCACAAGTAGCTGGGATGACAGGCACGTGCCACCACGCCAGGCTAATTTTTGTATTTTTAGTAGAGACGGGGTTTCATCGTTTTGGCCAGGCTGGTCTTGAGCTCCTGACCTCAAGTGATCCACCTGCCTCAGCCTCCCAAAGTGCTGGGATTACAGGTGTGAGCCACCACCGTGCCTGGCCAAAGTTGAAATTTTTAAAAAAGAATTTTGTCTCAGAATACAATGAGAATAAGTGTAGTACACTTAACATTTTGCATACAAAAATTAAACAATCTTAATTTGAAATGTCTGTAGGATTTTGGGTACATAGATCTTTAAATTAAATTTCCATATTAAAATCTCTTATATAGTCTGAAATTCCAAGAACCAGGATTGTGTTGTGACACGAATTTGGGCTTTGTAGAGTTGGGTTAAAATCATGGCTTCTTAATAGCTGTGTGAGATTGATTAAGTTATGTAACTACCAAGAGTCTCAATTTTACTCATCTGCAAAGTAGAAATAAAAATACCAACTCAAGGCTGGGTGCAGTGGTTCATGCCTGTAATCCCAGCACGCTGGGAGGCCGAGGCGGGCAAATCACTTGAGGTCAGGAGCTCAGGACCAGCCTGGCCAATATGGTGAAACCCCGTCTCTACTAAAAATACAAAAATTAGCCAGGCATGGTGGCAGGTGTCTGTAATCCCAGCTACTCAGGAGGCTGAGGCATGAGAATCTCTTGAACCCAGGAGATGGGGGTTGCAGTGAGCCGAGATCACACCACTGCACTCCAGCCTGGGCGACAGAGCAAGACTCCGTCTCAAAAAAAAAACCCTCAAAAGATTGTTGGAAGGAATTATATTAGATAATGTATCTAAATGCCTAGCTTATACTAGGGTCTACAATAAAGGCTATTTCTCCTTTCTCCTTTGTGTAAATATAGTAATGAAAAGTTTTTTCCTTTTTAAAAAATTTTAAAAATATATTTTATTTATTTTATTTTATTTTATTTTGTATTATAATTTGACAGACTCTTGCTCTATTGCCCAGGCTGGAATGCAGTGGCACAGTCATAACTCACTGCAGCCTCAAACTCCTGGACTAAAGCAATCTTCCCGCCTCAGCCTGCTGAGTAGCTGGGACTGCAGGTGCATGCTACCTCACCCAGTTAATTAAAAAAAAAAGTTATAGAGCTAGAGTTTCAATTTGTTGCTCAGACTGGCCTCAAACTCCTGGCTTCATGTATTCTTCCTCCCTCAGCCTCACAAAGTGCCAGGATAACAAGTATGAGCCCAACTGAAAAGTTTTAAATGTAATTGTAAACTCTAAATACCGAAGCCTTTTAATGAAAGTGTTACAAAAAAAAGTATTCTATAATCTTCTTGAAAAATTATATTAATTGCACCCATGATTTGATTTTAAAAAAGTGGTTCATAACCAGTTGTTGATTAAACTGAGATTTAAAGTTTCTTTTTTCCATTAAAAAAAAACTACTTTGTATATGCCCATTTTTTACAGATCCTAAAGTTAAATCAAAATAAAAGCCCAGGCCCAATGACTTATGCCTGTAATCTTAGCAGTTTGGGAGGCTGAGGCGGGCGGATCACCTGATGTCAGGAGTTTGAGACCAGCCTGGCCAACATGGTGAAACCCTGTCTCTATTAAAAATACAAAAATTACCCGGGCGTGGTGGTACATGCCTGTAATCCCAACCACCCAGGAGGCTGAGGCAGGAGAATCACTGGAACCTGGGAGACAGAGGCTGCGGTGAGCCAAGATCCCGCCACTGCACTCCCGCCTGGGTGACAGAGCAAGACTCTGTCTCAAAAAATAAAATAAAATAAAATAAAATAAAATAAAATAAAATAAAATAAAAACAGTAGCATACAAATACACATTTGCATTTATATATGTAAACACACATATACATACACTATACACACGAAAATATATCAAACTAAAATATCCACTTGATGTGTTAAGCACCACTGGCCAGTTTTAATTTTTTTTTTTTTTTTTTTCCTGAGACAGGGTTTTGCTCTGTTGCCCAGGCTGGAGTGCAGTGGCATGATCATGGCTCACTGTAGCCTCGAACTCCTGGGCTCAAGCAATCCTCCAGCCTTGGTCTCCCAAAGCACTGGGATTACAGGCGTGAGCCATGGGACACAGCCTGAAATTTCATATAAACAATTTAACCATGCTAGAACTATTTCAATCGTTTATTTATATAGTTGAAGCACTTTGAAAGTGAGGATAATTACTTACAAGCATTTCATTTTATTAACTTAAACATTCTTTAATGTTCTTTTTTTTGTAAATAACTTTCATTTACAACATTTCCAAATAAATGTTTGTATAGCCCGACTATTTAATAAATATCCACAAGATGGTGCCATGGTTAACATGTTAACATGGGAATTTAAGAATTAAAACGTAGAAGTGTTTGACGCATCATTGTATATGACAAAATTACCATCAATTTTTATGCTCTTATTATAATAATACTCACTTATGCATTTCAGATGTTCAAATTACTACATTTCATTACCAAAATTTTTTATTATTTGTAAACATATATTTCCTCATATGGAATATTAAGTAATAAAATGATATGCAAGTTGCAAACACAAACATAAATTGGACCTTTTATACTTCATAGATTAATAGGTATGTTTTTAATGATCTCCTCAATTTTTAATGCCAAGATTTAAAATAATATTCAAATGGCATCCCATTAATTAGTTTATGTTAAACCTAGTTATTGGCAAGGTCTTTGCTAGCTACAGACTGAACTGAATCCCTCCTAGATTCATTTGTTGAAGTCCTAACCCTCGATGTGATATTTGGAGATGAGACTTTTGGGAGGTAAATTTAATCAGTTCTTGAGAGTGGAGTTCTCATGATGGAATTAGTGCCTTTATAGGAAGAGACACCAGAGAGCTTGCTTTCTCTCTCTCCACCATGGAGAACATAGCCAGAAGATAGCCATCTGCTTGCCAGGAGGAGATCCCTTACCAGAAACTGACTGTGCTGGCACACTGATGTCAGACTCTCAGCCTTCAGAACTGTGAGAAGATAAGTGTCTGGGCCAGGTGCAGTGGCTCATGCCTGTAATCCTAGAACTTTGGGAGGCTGAGGCAGGAGGATCACATGAGGCCAGGAGTTCGAGACCAGCCTAGGCAACATAGTGAGACCCCCGTCTCTACAAAAAAAAATTTTTTTAATTAGCCTAGCATGGTAGCTCACACCTGTAGTCCCAGCTCTTTGAAGGCTGAGGCAGGAAGATCGCTTAAGCCCTAGAGTTCAAGGCTGTCATGATTGCCACTGCATTCCAGCCTGGACAACAAAGTGAGACCCTTTCTCTAAACCAAAACAACAAAACAAAACAAAAAATAACAAGAATGCTACAAAGTCTTGTGTACCCCTCAGTCAAATTCCCTACTTGTAAATGTTCTGCTACTTAAAAAAAATCATCTTTCTCCCTTTCACTTTCTCTCTCTCCCTACATGCACACACATACATACATATTTAGGATATATAAGTATATTTGTGCATGTATGGATAGAATTTCCTGAGTCACTTGAGATTGAGAGTTATAATGTTCCAAAATACTTCTGTGTATATTTCCTAAGAATAAGAAAACTCATGCTTCTATATTCACAATACAATCAACAAATTTAGGAGATTTAACATCAATACATTAGTATTATCTAATATACAGTCCATGTTCAATTTTTGCCAATTTTCTAGTCATGTTCCTTATGGCATTTTTTTCCTTGATTCACAATTTAATCTAGGCTTACACCTTGCATTTTGTTGCTACAGCTCTTTCATCTCCTTTTAATCTGGAATGATTTTCATCCTTTCCTTGTCTTTCATGATACTGATATTTTTAAAGCATACAGCCCAGTTGTCTTGCAAAATATCCCTCAATTTTGATTTGTCTGATGTTTCCTCATGATTAGATTCATGTTATACATTTTTGGCCAAATACTACATGATATGTTTTGGCTCTGTGTCCCTACCCAAATCTCATGTCAAATTGTAATTTCCAATGTTGAGGGGGTGGACCTGGAAAGAAGGTGATTGGATCATGGGGGTGGATTTCCCCCTTGCTGTTCTTGTGATAGTGAATGAGTTCTCATGAGATCTGGTTGTTTAAAAATGTGTAGCACTTCCTGCTTCACTAGCTCTCTCCTGCCGCCACGTGAAGATGGGCTTGCTTCCCTTCCATCATGATTGTAAGTTTCCTGAGACTTCCAGAGCCATGCTTTTTGTACAGCCTGTGGAACTACGAGTCAATTAAACCCTTTTCTTTGTAAATTACCCAGTCTCAGATAGTTCTTTATAACAGTGTGAGAATGAACTAATACAATACATAAGTGATCATGTCAGTTTGCCCCATAATCTGTAAGTAATTTGTAAGGACATAGTTGGAGACTATGTAAATATATTGTTTCTCTTCAATCTTCCTTCCTTCCTTCTTTCCTTCCTTGCTTCCTTCCTTTCTTTCTTTCTTTTTCTTTTTGTTTTTTGAGACAGGGTCTTGCTCCATCACTCAGGCTGGAGTGCAGTGGCACAATCTCAGCTCACTGCACCCTCTATTTCCTGGGTTCTAGTGATCCTCCTGCCTCAGCCTCCTGAGTAGCTGAGACTACAGGCATGCACTGCCATGCCTGGCTAATTTTTGTATTTTTTGTAGAGATGGGGTCTCACTATGTTGCCCAGGCTGGTCTCAAACTCCTGGGCTCAAGTGATCCACCCACCTTGGCCTCTCAAAGTGCTGGGATTACAGGCGTGAGCCACCATGCCTGGCCCAAACTTTCATTGAATAGTTTTAGCATCCATGGATGATTCTTGCCTGAACCAGTTATTACTATAATTCTTGCAAAAAAGTGATTTTTCTTTCTTTTTTTGAGACAGGATTTCCCTCTCATCACTCAGGCTGGAGGGCAGTGGCATGCTGTCAGCTCACTACAGCCTCTGCCTCCTGGGCTCAAGTGATCCTCCTGCCTCAGCCTCCCAAGTAGCTAGACTATAGATGTGCCACCATGCCTAGCTCATTTTTGTATTTTTAGTAGAGACAGGGTTACATCATGTTGGCCAGGCTGGTGATATGCTGACCTCAAGTGATCTGCCTGTCTCGGCCTCCCAAAGTGCTGGGATTACAGACATGAGCCACCATGCCCAGCCAAAAGTGATTTTCCTAACACTCTTATTTCTCCTATATTTATTACTTATCATTCTCCTGTAGGGAAGGGCTTTCCCTTCTCTCTTATTTGTTATCATAAAATAATAGGCCAGGCATGGTGGCTCATGCCTGTAATCCCAGCACTTTGGGAGGCCAAGGCGGGCAGATCACAAGGTCAAGAGATCAAGACCATCTGGCCAACATGGTGAAACCCCGTCTCCACTAAAAATACAAAAATTAGCTGGGTGTGGTGGTGAACACCTGTAGTCTCAGCTACTTGGGAGGCTGAGGCAGGAGAATCGCTTGAACCCAGGAGGCGGAGGTTGCAGTGAGCCGAGACCACACCACTGCACTCCAGCTTAGCGAGAGTGTAAGACTCTGTCTCAAAAATAATAATAATAGTAATTTATTATTTATTAATAATGAGAACATTTGTATTAATTATTTTTATATTTACTTTTTCCTATAGGTTATAATCCATTGTTATCCTTATTCATTTTGATGTTCAAATTGTCTCTGATTTGGCCTGTGGGAGCCCCTTCAATTTGGCTTTGTGTTTTTTTTTTTGGCACATACGCATCCTTTTTTTTAGCACTTTCTTACTCTGACATATCAAGATGCTCCATACTCGGCTTTTACTTTCCAGCCTCAGCCCTGGGCTCTACCATTTTTATTGCTACTGGAGTATCACTGCTTTTAGGCCCTTGTAGGAACAGAGCTGAAGGAAATGGTAATTTCATATTGTTCAACCAAGTATATACACATATATGTTCCCACAATCAGAACCCTGACTACCCACAGCATCATAGCATCAATGTATTTACTCATTTACTCAATCCAGCAATACACATAAAATAGTTAAGAATTATTATACCCATAACAGTAGAAAAATAACCCAACAAACCTGCCAAAAGATATTAAATTTTTTTGAGAGTTCTCTTTGTTTTTAGACTGCAGTCATATAGTCAAAGAACTGGGTTCAAAAGTTACCTAGATTATTTTTTTCTCTTTAGAGTGGTTATGTTATCCATTTGGAATATTGTTCGCTTGGTTTTTTTTGCTTGCATTCAATTCTGGGGGTTTATTCCTATTTTTCTTGATTTTATTTTATCTCTTGAAGTATAAAATATTAACACGATTCCAAAAGTCAAAAATGTATTAAAAGGTATACTCAAAGAAGTGTTATTTCCTTATCTATTGCTGTCCAAAACTGACTGGGTTAAAACAATAATCATTCACTGTCTCTCACACTTTCAGTGGACCAAGAATTTGGGAGCAGCTTGTTGTGGCTTGAGATTTCTTATGAAGTTGTAGTCAGATATTGGTTAGGGTTGCAGCCATCTTAAGACTTGACTGGGGATGGAAGATCTGCTTGTAAAGTATCTTATTCACTCACATGGCAGCTTGGTGCTCGTTGGTTTCTCTCTACGTAGGCCTTTCCCTGGGGCTGCTTGAGTGTTTTCACAACATAGTGGCTGGCTTCCCCAAGAGAAAAAGACCAAAGTAAATCTGAGACCAAAAGAGAAGCTGCAATGCCTTGTATCACCTAGCCTTGGAAATTACACATATTGTTAGCTCCATCATATTCTAGTGGTGGAACATACCAGCCCTGATTCAGAGTGAGAGAAGACTGCAAAAGAGCATGAATACCAGGAGGTGGACATCACTGGGGGCCATCATGAAGGCTGTCTACCATACCCTACCTAACCCTTTCACCTTATTTTCTCCCACCAATCCTAGGTAGTCAATTATGTCAGTTATTTGTTTGTTTGTCATATGCTTCTCTTTTTTGTAAAAATAAGGAGATATGAGTATATTCTCTTATTTATACTTCTTTCTTACACAAAAGGTAACATATTTACTCTTCTTACAGTTTATTTTTTTCCACATTACACTATATCCTGGAAACCCCTCCATTTTGGTTCATACAGATCTTTATTCACTTTTACAACTACATACTCTGTTGCGTGGATGTACCACAATTTATTCAACTAATCTCCTATGTATGAGTATGTAGGTTTGTTTCAGTATTCTGTAATTATAAATAAGGGAGCAACATATAACCTTGTACATATGTATTTTTGTATTGTTGGAGATGTGTCATTAGGGCAAATTCTTAGACATGGGATTGCTACTCAAAGGATAAATGTATTCTTAACTTGTTAGATATTGCCATATTATCCTCTATAGGGAAGATAGTATTTTTTTTTTTAGATGGAGTCTCACATTGTTCCCCAGGCTGTAATGCAGTGGTGCGATCTCAGCTCACTGCAACGTCCGCCTCCCAGGTTCAAGCGATTTTCCTGCCTTAGCCTCCCAAGTAGCTGGGACTACAGGCATGTGCTATCATGCCCAGCTAAGTTTTTGTATTTTTAGTAGAAACAGGGCTTCTCCATGTTGCCCAGGCTGGTCTCGAACTCCTGACCTCAAGTTATCTGCCCACCTCTGCCTCCCAAAGTGCTAGGATTACAGACGTCACCCATCACACCCGGCTGGGAAGATACCATTTTGCCTTCCCATCAACAAAATATGAGAGCACTTGTTTCCTGATAGCCTCTCTAACACATTGTGTTGAAAAGCTTGTGATGTTTGGTCGATTAGACAGGTGAGAAATGGTATCAGAGTGTAGTTTTTGACCTCAAAGATTCCCCTAAATATTTCTTGTAGTGCAGGTCTGCTAGCCATGAATTTTCTCAATTTTTGTTTATTTGGGAATGACAAGTTCTCCTTCAGTTTTGAAAGATGGTTTTGCTGGATATAGAATTCTTGTCAGACAGTCTTTTTATTTTAGCACTTTAAATATGTCACCCCATGTCTTCTCACTTCCATGGTTTCTTATAAGGAATCAGCAATTAATTTTATTGAGGATACCTTTTACATGATAAGTTGCATCTCCTTGGCTGTTTTCAGTATTCTCTATTTGTCTTTCAATAGTTTGATTATGATGTGTCTAGGCGTGGATCTCTTTGAATTTATTCTACTTGGAGTCCATATAGCTACTTCAATATGTAGATATGTTTTTAATGTTTTTTAATAACATTTGGAAAGTTTTCAGCTATTATTTCTTCAAATATTTTTTCTTCCCTGGAAAGAATACTTGAATATTTTATTTCACTTCATCTAGAATTGCCATTATGCATATGTTGATCTTCTTGATGGTGTTCCACAGGTCTCTGAAACTCTATTTATTTTTGTTCATTCTTCTTTCTTTCTGTTCCTCAAACCAGATAATCTCAATTGTGCATTCTCATATTCACAATGATATGTATACATAATGCATAATGGCAGTCCCAGAAGGGAAGAAGAAAGAGAAAGGAGCAGAAAAAATTCTTGAAGAAATAATGGCCCAAAATTTCTGAAATTTGACTCCAAAACATTAGTTTACACATTAAAGAAGCTTAATGGACTCTAAGTAGGGTTAACTCAAAGAAATCCACACCTAGACACAATCATAGGCTTCTGTAAGCCAGGTTTATGTTTCCTTTGGCAACACAACTTCCCAAAATACTTTAGGAAATATTTAGCAGATTTCCGACTTGCTTCCAAAAAGCTCTATGTGCTAATAATCACACTGCAAAATTGTTTTCTCAAGACTAATTTATTTGCATATTTGTCTGTACAAGACCTATCCTCTCCTAATTTAATGGCAGCTATCTTGAGTCCATTTAAATTAATAACAGGCTTGGGTGGGAAGGCACCATCTTTAATCTAATCTTTGCAGATATACTAGCTGCAATTTTTCTGGAAGAGAAATCTAAATGGAAGAAGCTTGAGAAAATGCTGGGGCCTTATACTCTCTTGTCTAGGGGAACATGAGCACTTGAGTTTTTTTAACTTTCTTGGGCATGAGTAGTTTAGATTTTAGTCCACTGGCAGAAAGACTCCTTTAACAGAACTGAATTTTCTTTCATATCTGTTTGAAAATTGGCCAATTCTTGCCTGAATTCATTGCTTTCTTATATCTTGCTACAAACAGCAATGAAGAGCCAATACACATTACATTCTGATATTTTCTAACTCGTTCATCTAGAAATTCAGGGTCTGTTAGCACACAGTTGTACTTCCATGATATCAGAGGCAACAATTTTATGAAGTATTTTGCCACAGTATACAAAGATAATCAGCTTTCCAGCATGCAATTGTTTCCTTTCCATGAACTGCTAGACTATTAAGCAGACACTGCTTATTTGAGTAATTTTGCCATAGCATCAGCCATTTTTAATATTAAATACTCTGTCAGTCAGGGTTTGGTCCAGTTAACAGAAGTGACACTAGACATTTTAAGCAGGAAGTGATTTAATGTAGGGAGTTAGGTGCTTACAAAATCTTTGGAGAGTTGAGGGAGCAGCTGCTTAACACCTAGAATATCTACCAAAATAAGTCTGACATGCTACACTGGGAGACAACTACCACTGAGACCACCATTGCATCTGTGCTTTAAAAAACTGCTGCCACAGCTGTCTCTTAGCCAAAGAAGGTAAAGAATGAGTATTAACACAGCAAACTAGAGATTACAAAGTATGAGTTCAGGTAGAGAAACCTTGCCATGACTACTGCTTCTTTACTCACAGGGTCAAAGACACTGGAATGCTATTACAGAAAGCTGTACATTTACAAATCTTACTTTTTAGCGGCAATAGACCAGACCTATAGCTAATGGCAACTATAATACTTCCACCTTCCAACTCTCATTTGGGTGTATTTGATTGATGGAACCTCATCCATATCTAGAACTCTAGCTGCAAAAGGAATCTGGGAGAAGTATTTTTGAAAGCTTTCCAACCTCTCCAAATACACAGTTTGAGAAAACTAGTCTAAAAGAGTTACCATAGTCCATTAACATGGCTAATTTCAATAACAAATTTATTTACATTGCTAAGCTAAGTCCATTTAATCATGTTGCAGTTTTTTAATACATGTTGGATTTAGTTATTTAGGATTTTTACATCTATTTTCTTAAATGAAATTGGTTTGTAAATTTTTCAATACTATCCTTACATGTATGCTGTGTCAAAGTTATTCTTATCTCAAAAAGAATTAGCTTTCCCTCTATTTCTACGTTCTATTCTTGGAAAGTTTGATAGAACTCTACTGTTTGACACTAGCATTGGGAACGAGAAAATGGGGAAGAAGGGGAGCTGATTTCTATTTCATCATCTTTATATGTTATTTGTTTATGAAAGTTCTGCTGCATGTTGTACTATTTTTTCCAGTTAAAAAATCATTCCAGGAATTTATTTATCTAAATTTTCAAATATTTTGGCAAATAGGTCTCACTCTGTCACCCAGGCTGGAGTGTAGTGGTGCAATCTGGGCTCACTGCAACCTCCACCTCCAGGGCTCAAGTAATCCTGATCTCCCTACTTGGGACAACTACAGTGAGCACTACCATACCTGGCTAATTTTTGCTTTTTTTTTTTTTTTGTAGAGACATGGTTTTGCCATGTTGCCTAAGTTGGTCTCAAACTTCTGAGCTCAAGTGGTTGCCTACCTTGGCCTCCCAAAGTGCTGGGATTACAGGTGTGAGTCACCACATCTGGCTTCATCATTTCTTATACAAGTTTAAAATCTTGGTTTTATCTGTGGTTGTTTTTTCTTTTTCTTTTTTTAGGTTACAAAGAGACATATTTACTTCCTAGAACCTGTTGATTTCTCCAATGTGGATAGATGGGAGTTTAAAAAAAAGTTATTGGGCCAGGCATGGTTGCTTGAGCTCAGGAGTTCAAGAGCAGCCTGGGCAACACGGTAAAACCCCCATCTCTACAAAAAATACAAAATTAGCAGGGCATTGTGGCACGTGCCTATAGTAACCCCTACTCAGGACGCTGAGGTGGGAGAATGGCTTGAGCCTGGCGGGGGCAGAGGTTGCAGTGAGCAGAGATTGTGCCACTGCAACCCAGCCTGGGTGACAGAGCCAGATCCTGTCTCAAAAAAAAAAAATTAATTAATGACTGTGCTTCTAAAGGTGCAGGGTTACATTCCACCTTCTAGAAAGCAAGGCAATGTTCACATAGCTTCGAGTTATCTTGTTTATATCCTAGAAACCAGAACAAATTCTATGGGACCACCCTGCCCCCCAGCCCCAACCAGCAGAACCGGCAGGAGAAGTCCGCAGCCATCTTTGGATAGGGCACGTGTGTGTGTGCGTGCATGTGTGCATGTGCTGGAGAGACTCAGGCATAAAGACTCAAGTGAGATGGGGAAAGTGAGTCTCTTGGCTGCTCCAGTCCCTTCTTTTCAGGCACAAAGAAGTTGAACTTGTTAGTCACATAGGTCTCCTTCATCTCACAACAGCTTTCAGTAAGTGTGTGTGTGTGTGCATGTATGGGTGTGTGTGACAGAGTCTTTAAGTCCCTGTGCATTCCTAAATTTCAATAATTTAGGTTTGCAGTTTCAACAGAAATCTGTTAAAGACATTTAAAAACAAATTTGCTAGTTAGATCTGCAACTTTACATTGCTTGATATCCTATGTCATATAAAAATGTGCCCCTGGGTACAGGCAAAATTATGTCTTACAACCACCGGAACTTGTCTTTATCAGCTATATGAAAAAAACTCACAGGTTGTTTATTTTATCTCTTCATTTTAAGGTAGCAACATATTAAGCATTAGGTTATTACATCTGTAACATCCCACAAGGATTTTATGACTACCCTGTGTTATTTAATTAATTTTCCCAGACTCTGGTATGATGTATTCAATTTGCATTAGACTGCTTCCTTTCCCTCTTAGGCATTTGGTCCCCAAAGTTAGGTAGCTAAAAGTATCATTTAAAAAAAATATAAGAGACTTCACCTCTTTGCCCAGGCTTGTCTTGAACTCCTGGGCTCAAATGATCCACCTGCCTCAGCCTCCAAAGTCATGGGATTACAGATGTGAGCCACCACAACTGGCCAAATGTATCATTTTTAAGGACTTTACCTGTTGGAGAATTTCCCGGTTGGTTCTCCTGGAGAGCACGCACCAGGCCTGGAGCAGTTTGATGTTATAATACCAATCAGTGGGGAGAGAAGAGATGTATACCCCAAAGCCAAGGTGTGTCCAGGTGTAAGACAGCAGTATCTTCTAGGGGGCCCAAGGGGAAAGTTCTGACTGGACCCTGAGAAGGGACACTGGAGCTCCATTTAGATGACCTGTGTCCTTCCAATGCCAGTTATCCCCAAGAGGACCCCAAACCTGAGCCTGCCCTGAGAAACACAGATGTCCTACTGCCTAGAGGAGCTAACACTGAGGTCTGGGATGAGCTAACACTGAATTCACCGCATAGCTCTCAGAACCCAAATTTTGTACAAGTACACACAGGAAGTAAACAGTTCTTGGTGAGCCCAAAGAGGCCCACCCTTAAATAAACAAGAAGCCACATGCCCCCTCACTGTTTTTCAAAGAAACATATCTGCTCCCTCCAACCAGCAACCATGTATGGAGAGGGAATAGGGGCAGTGGAAGGACACAGCTCAAATGAAGACATTGCAAGTGAGTTTCTACAGCTATCTACATTCATATCATCATCATCCAGTGTTCTTGTCTACAGAGAGTGAGCATAACATTCTACCCATGCTCCTGGCGGACGGGCAAAGCTGAACATAAGCCTTCCAGGGCACAACAGCAGAAAGAAAATCTTGCACTTTGTTGCAAAGGACTTCACACTATTCCATCCCCTCTACTGTTATCCGAGGGGCATCTTGACTCTTCCAAAATCAGATGTAAAAGACAGGGTCAGTAAAATTGGTCTCTATGGGGGCTGGGCACGGTGGCTCACGCCTGTAATCCCAGCACTTTGGGAGGCTGAGGCGGATGGATCACCTGAGATCAGAAGTTCAAGACCAGCTTGGTCAATATGGTGAAACCCCATCTCTACTAAATATACAAAAATTAGCTGGGCGTGGTGGCTATCGCCTGTAATCCCAGCTACTCGGGAGGCTGAGGCAGGAGAATTGCTTGAACCCGGGAGAATTGCTTGAACCCGGTTGCAGTGAGCCGAGATCGCGCCATTGTGCTCCAGCCTGGGCAACAAAAGCGAAACTTCATCTCAAAATAAATAAATAAATAAATTGATCTCTATGCCATCTGAAACTATGATTAGCCATCGTGCCTGAACATGGCACTTTTTAAAATATTTTTTTTTCTAAGTAAAATGGCCCCCAAAGAACACAATAATTTTTTTAAAGGAGGGTTATTTTTAATTTTAAAAAACCAGATAAAAATGAAAGATGTGAAGTATGGAAAGCAGAACAAGAGAGCTGTGATTGTTTTCTGATTTTAATTCTATATTCTCTCCCTTTCTCTCTTTTTTTCTCTTTTTACTGATTTCTTTTGATCGGTTCTGCTTTAGTGTGCCATTTCATTTGTATTCTCAATGTACTAAAGCAATAGGGAATCACCAGCCAGTAAAAACCCAGTCTCCCCAATGTGGATCACACTTTCATTGGTGTTGGACTTGCATAAAGCAACACGGAAGAGAAAGGAGTGCAATTAGAAATCTCTCTTTTATCTTGTCCCTTGTCTGTGGTCCCTAGTCCCCTTTGACTACAGGACATTCTTTCTCCTACACTTTGTAGGAGAAATCTCTCTGAAGTTTCTTTATAGCTCTTGAGTTAGTTGATGAGAATGGATCTGAGATCTATCAAGTCCCCTTTCCTGTGGCCTTTCTAGTACAGCATTTAATGGAGACAGCCAGTGGATCAATTAGAGTCTATCAGAGACAATGCTTATACTGGTTATTTATATATAAAGACTTATTTATTTATTTATTTTATTTTATTTTTCTGAGATGGAGTCTCACTCTGTTACCCAGGCTGGAGTGCAGTGGTGCAATCTCGGCTCACTGCAACCTCCACCTCCTGGGTTCAAGCAATTGTCCCCCATCAGCCTCCCAAGTAGCTGGGATTACAGGCACCCGCCATCACGCTGGGGTAATTTTTGTATTTTTGTAGAGATGAGGTTTCACCATGTTGGCCAGGCTGGTCTTGAACTCCTGACCTCAGGTGATCTGCCGGCTTTGGCCTCGCAAAGTTCTGGAATTACAGGATGAGCCACCATGCCTGGTCAGGTTATTTATACATAAAGAATTTAATATAAAGATTTTTATCTAGGTAACCGAAAGGGCAACAGAGAACTGTAAGGTATGCCGGAAGTAGCAACTGCAGGAAGCAGCTGTCACTCCTAGGGCTGAAAGAACACAGGGAAGAGATGAGAATTACTAAAATGTGGAAACTTGAAGAATGAGTGCCACAAAGATAGACTCAGACACCTAAGGAGGCAGTATTGCTTGACTGCTACTGGTAACTCTGAGTTTGAATAGGGGCCTCACAGGCCTGGGACCCAAACCTCTGAAAAGGGGCATCCACAGGCTGAAGCTAGTACCTTTGGGGAGAAAAAAGAACAATGAAGCTGGGTTTGCAAGTGTTGGAATAACTGCATCCTGGATTTAGTTGAGGTGATGGGAAGGAACTCCTGTCGTGGGTGAAGAATTACTGGGATGCCACTCGTGGGAAATGTAGGCAGACAGAGGCTCACAGAAGCCGAAACAGAACAAATAGAAAAGAGCAAGTTTCTTCTTTCTCCTGCATCTTTGTAGCCCTCCTCAGTCACCAGCTATGGTAGAAGCACTTTTAATCTCCTGAAAGTTTTCTCACAGTTCTTATGTTAGTTGTTGAGAATTGTCCTGAAATCTACCAGCTACCTAGTTAAGGTTTGCAGAATCACAGAAATAGCCTCACAAAGCATAGTGTAGATTCTACACTGTAGAAGAATAGATTTGGAGCTTAGGGATAGTAAGGTAATAACTGAGACAGCCAGCAACTACAACTAGTTCACCATCCTTTATGACAGGGGTCCCCAACCCCTGGGCCATGGACCAGTACTTGGTGGCCTGTTAGGAACAGGGCCATGCAGCAGGAGACAAGTGGCAGGCAAGCGAGCATTACTGCCTGAGTTCTGCCTCCTGTCAGATCAGCCACAGCATTAGATTCTTACAGGAGCGTGAACCCTATTGTGAACTGTGCGTGTGAGGGATCTAGGTTGTGCGCTCCTTAGAGGAGCCCCCACCCCCCGCCCTGCGGAAAAATTGTCTTCCACGAAACTAGGTCCTTGGTGTCAAAAAGTTTGGGGACCGCTGCTCTATGAAATCACAAATTCAGAGTCTGAATGTAATGGTTAATGCCACAGCTAAGATTCTATAGAAAGAATGATAATGCTACAAGAGTGAGACTATTTCACTTCCTTTGGCTATAACTCTTTGTATCAGTCTGTCTTGTAGGCATGGCTTTGCAAACATGATTGAAATAAACAAAGGAGTTGGCCACCTACCATACCCTTGGACATTACTTAGACAGGTATTGCTACTATTTGCTTTTTTTCTATGCTCTTGGATGACATATCCTGTTTCTAATATTCTTTTTTTAGATTTGTTAATACATTTAATAAATAAGGCCTAACTGGTCTAACAGCCTTTGTTGTATAGCATTGGCTCTGCCTGCTGAACAGAAACTTCAATATCTGTAGAAGTCGTTCCAGAATCTCAATATATGAAAGGATCAGACGGTAATTTAGTTCAGAGCAATGCTTTGCAAATTCTGTACGGTGAAAAATTGGTTTTATTTCTTATTGATCATATACCAATACTTTTTTTTTTTAAATTCGAGACAGAGTCTTGCTCTGTTGTCCTGGCTGGAGTTCAGTGGTGCCATCTCGTCTCACTGCAACTTCCACTTCCCAGGTTCAAGTGATTATCAGCCTCCTCCTGAGTAGCTGAGATTACAGGTGTGCACCACCACACCTGGCTAATTTTTTTTTTTTTTTTTAGACAGAGTCTCACTCTGTTACCCAGGCTGGAGTGCAATGGTGCGATCTTGGCTCACTGCAACCTCCACCTCCCGGGTTCAAACAATTCTTCCTGCCTCAGCCTCCCAAGTAACTGGGATTACAGGTGCCTGCCACCACGCCCAGCTAATTTTTTGTATTTTTAAGTAGAGACAGGGTTTTGCCATGTTGTCCAGGCTGGTCTCGAACTCCTGACCTCAAGCGATCTGCCTGCCTCAGCCTCCCAAAGTCCTGGGATTACAGATGTGAGCCAATATGCCTGGCCACCTGACTAATTTTTTATGTTTTTAGTAGAGACAGGGTTTTGCCATGTTGGCCAGGCTGGTCTAGAACTCCTGGACTCAAGTGATCCACCTGCCTCGGCCTTCCAAAGTGCTGGGATTAAAGGTGCTTATCTGTCATATACCAATACTTTTGAAAACTAAATAAATACGCATTAGCTAAAAAAAATGGTAAAAGAGATATACAAAAAGCAAGCTAATTTTTATTATTATATTTGTCAGACATAAAATTATATTAATATTTCAATAAATATAACCAGTACAAACATCAAATATGAATAAGAGAAAATTTTTAATATCTTTTTCTTTCCATATTACACTGGCTATAATTTCCACTAAAATATTGACTAGTAGTGGTAAGAGATGGCTTCCTTGAATAGAATACAGACCCAGAAATGAAGCCACATACCTGCAGCCATTTTATCTCTGACAAGACTGACAAAAACGAGCAATGAGAAGAGGACAGGGTATGCAATAAATGGTGCTGGAATAACTGGCTAGCTGTATACAGAAGAAAGAAACGAGACCCTTACCTTTCACCATATACAAAAATTAACTCAATGTGGATTAAAGATTTAAATGAAAGACCACAAACTAGAAAAATCCTTCAAGAAAACCTAGGAAATATCCTTCTTGTCATTGGTCTTGGCAAATAATTTTTGGCTACGTCCCCAAAACCAATTGCAACCAAAACAAAAACTAACAAGTGGGACCTAATTAAACTAAAGGGCTTCTGTACAGAAAAAAAACTATCAACAGAGTAAACAGACAACCTACAGAATGGGAGGAAATATTTGCAAACTATGCATCTGACAAAGGTCTAATGTCCATAATCTATAAGGAATTTGACAATTGAACAAGCAAAAAGCAAATAACCCCATAAAAAATGGGCAAAGGGCAAGGTGCGGTGGCTCACACCTGTAATCCCAGCACTTTGGGAGGCTGAGGTGAGCAGATAACCTGAGGTCAAGAGTTCAAGACCAGCCTGGCCAAGATGGCAAAACCCCATCTCTACGAAAAATACAAAAATTAGCTGGGCATGGTGGCACACACCTATAGTCCCAGCTACTTGGGAGGCTGAGGCATGAGAATCACTTGAACCTGGGAAGCAGAGGTTGCAGTGAGCTGAGACTGTACCACTGCACTCCAGCCTGGGTGATAAGAGTGAGACTCTGTCTCAAAAAAAAAAAAAAAGGCAAAGGACATGAACAGGCACTCTCAAAAGAAGACATACAATTGGCCAGTAAACATGAAAAAATGGTCCACATCACTAATCATCAGAGAAATGTAGCAAATCGAAACTGCAATGAGATACCATCTCACACCAGTCAGAATGGTTATTATTAAAAAGCAAAGGTCAGGCACAGTGGCTCATGCCTGTAATCCCATACTTTGGGAGGCTGAGGCAGGAGGATCACTTGAGTCCACGGGTTCGCCACCAGTCTGAGTAACATAGTGAGACCCCATCTCTACCAAATAAAAATAAAAATAAATTAGCTGGGTGCAGCAGTGCACCCCTATAATCCCAGCTACCAGGGAGGCTGAGGTGGGAAGATCACTTGAGCCCTGAAGATTAAGGCTGAAGTGACCCATGATCATGCCACTGCACTCCAGCCTGGGCAACAGATCAAGAACCCTGTCTTAGGAAAAAAAAAATAAATCAGATGTCGGCCAGGCTCTGAAGAAAAGAGAATGTAACTGTTGCTGGGAATGTAAATTTGTTCAGCTACTGTGGAAAGCAATTTGGAAATTTCTCAAAGAACTGAAAACAGAACTACTATTTGACGCGGCAATCCCATTACTGGGTATACATCCAAAAAGAAATAAATTATTCTATCAAAAAGAAACATGCACTCACATGTTCATTACAACACTATTCACAAAAGCAAACACATGTAATCAATCTAGGTGCCCATCACTGGTGGTTTAAGAAAACATAGTACATATACACTGTGGCATACAATGCAGCCATTAAAAAAGAACAAAATCATGTCCTTTGCAGCAGCATGAATGCAGCTGGAGGTCATTATCCTAAGTGAATTAATGTAGGAACAGAAAAGCAAATGTATGTTCTCACTTATAAGTGGTAGTTAAACACTGGACACTCACAGACATTAAGATGGCAACAATAGAAACATGACACTACTAGAGGGGGCAGGGAGGGAGGGAGGCAAGGATTGAAAAGCTATTGAGTACCGTGTTCAGTACTTAGGTGACAGGATCCATCATACCCCAAACTTCAGCATCACACAATATACTCAGGTAACAAATCTGCACATGTACCCCTGAATCTAAAATAAAACTATTTGCAAATACATTGTTAAGCATTTTGCATTTGTGTTCATGAAGACTATTGGTCTATAGATTCCTTGTGATGTCTTTTTCTGGTTTTGGTATCAGAGTAATATTGTCTTCATGAGTTAGAAGTGTTCCTTCTTCTATTTTCTGAAAGAGTTTATATGTAATTGGCATTATTTCTTCTTTAACTGTTTTATAGAATTTATCAGTGATTCTATCTGAACCTGTGTGTATACATATATATACAATTATATGTGTGCGTGTAATTGTTTTATTACTGATTTATTTCCTTGTTATATGTCTATTCAGATTTTCTGTTACTTCTCAGGTTAGTTTTGATAATTTGTGCTTTTCTAGGAATTTGTCTATATCATCTAAATTGTCTAATTTGGCATAAAGTTGTTTTTCTTTATTTTTTTTTCTTTTGAGACAGAGTCTCACTCTGTCGCCCAGGCTGGAGTGTGATGGCACCATCTTGGCTCACTTCAACCTCTGTCTCCCAGGTTCAAGCGATTCTCCTCCTGAGTAGTTGAGATTACAGGCATGTGCTACCATGCCCAGTTAATTTTTGTATTTTTAGTACAGATGGGGTTTCTACATGTTGGCCAGGCTGGTCTTGAACTCCTGGGCTCAAGTTATCCACCCACCTTGGCCTCCCAAAGTGCTGGGATTATAGGTGTGAGCCACCACACCCAACCAGTTCACAATAATCCCTTTAACCCTGATTTTTTTTTTTTTTTTTTTTTTTTTTGTAGGATTGCCAGTTGGTGGCATATCCCTTCCTTCATTCCTTATTTTGGTAATTTGGGTCTTTTTTCTCTGTCAATCTAGCTAAAGATTTAATAATTTTGTTGATCATCTTAAAGAATCAAATTTTGTTTTCACTGATTTTTAAAGTTGTTTTTTATGTTCTGTTTCATTGATTCTCTCTGCTCTTTATTATTTTCTTCCTTTTGCTTTCTTTGGGTTTAATTCATTTTGTTTGTTTTGTAGGTTGTATCTTAGATATTGTCTTGAAACCTTTACTTTTTTCTAATATATGTGTTTAAAGCTACATTTTCATCTTGGCCCTGTTTTATCTAAAAATTTTAGTGTGTTATGTTTTCATTTTCATTACCTTCAAAATGTTTTCTAATTTCTCTTGTGATTTCTTCATTGACCCATGAGTTATTTAAAATTATTTTGTTTAATTTCAAATGTTTGGGGATTTCCCACATTTCTTTCTGTTGTTGGTTTCTAATTTAATTCTATGGATTGGCAAGCATGTGTTTAATGATTACAATCCTTTTGAATTTGGGAACTTGTTTTATATGACCATATGATCTAGCATATGGTCAGTACTGAAAAATAGTCTATGTGTGCTTGAAAAGAAGGTGTATTTTTTTTTTTTTTTGAGACAGAGACTGTTCTGTTGCCTAGGCTGGAGTACAGTGGTATAATCACAGCTCACTGCAGCTTCGACTTCCCAGGCTCAAGTGATCCTATGGCCTCAGCCTCCTGAGTAGCTGGGACTACAGGTGTGAGCCACCATGCCCGGCTCAGTTTTTAAAGTTTTAGTAGAGATGAGGTCTCACTATGTTGCCCAGGCTGGTCTTGAACTCCTGTCCTCAAGCAATTCTCCTACCTCAGCCTCCCAAAGTGCTGGCATTACAGGCATGAGCCAACATGACCAGTCAAAAAGGTGTATTCTGCTGTTGTTGGGTGGACTATTCTAAAAATGCCTCCTAGGACAAGGTGGTTGATAGTGTTTTCACTTTTCTTGTTGATTTTCTGCCTAGTTGTTCTGTCAGTTATGAGAATGATATATTGAAATTTGTACCCCAAGCTGTTGAACTGTCAGTTTCTCCCTTTAATTGTTATTTTTTGCATCATGTATCTCATGCCTCTGTTTTAGGTGTACACATATTTTAAATTGCTATATATTCCTGGTATATTGAACCTTTTAACATTATGAAATACGCTTTGTCACCGGGTGTGGTGGCTCACGCCTGTACTCCCAGCACTTTGGGAGGGTGAGGCAGACAGATCACCTGAAGTCAGGAGTTCGAGACCAGCCTGACCAACATAGAGAAACCCCGTCTCTACCAAATATACAAAATTAGCCAGGCATGATGGCACATGCCTGTAACCCTACCTACTCGGGAGGCTGAGGCAGGAGAATTGCTTGAATGCGGGAGGCAGAGGTTGCAGTGAGCCAAGGTCGCGCCATTGCACTCTAGCCTGGGCAACAAAAGTGAAACTCCATCTCAAAAAAAAAAAAAAAAAAGTCTGTCTTAAAATATATTTTGTGTGATGTCAGTATAGTTACTCTAACTTTCTTATGGTTACTGTTCCTGTGATATATATTTTTCTGTCATTTTAATTCTACTTTTCTATCATTTTACTTTTTACTATTTGTGTCTTTGAATCTAAAGTGTGTCTCTTATAAGCGGTGTATAGTTCTTCAATCTTGGCTTTTAGAAAGAAGCCTGAAATCCTCTGCCTTTTGGTTGGGGTGTTTAGTCTATTTGATTTAATTCATTGTGATGTGGTTGGATATACATCTGCTGTTTTGGTAATGTCTAATGTCTATTTCATTCCTCTATTTTTTCTTTACTGCATTCTTGTGTTTCATATAATTTAATGTATAATTTCAATTCCTTTGTTGATTTTTTAATCTGAATATTTTGTAATTATTTTCGTATTTGTTCTAGAGATCACAATATGCTTCTTAATAAGACCATCTACTTCAGGTTAATACTGATTCAACTACAGTAAAATATAGCAACTTCCTTGTGTTAATATTGTTATATGTATTTATATATGCCATTAATTCAACAACACAGAGTTATGATTACTGCTTCATATAATCTTGTCTTTTAAAGAAATTAAGAAAATAGAAAAATAGATATTTATATAGACTTTTATATTTACCTACATTTTTGCCATTTCTGATGCTCTTCATTTCTTCCTATGGATTCAAGTTACTGTCTTAGGTCATTTCCTTTCAGCCTAAAGGACTTCCTTAGTATTTATTATAAGGTAGGACTGCTAGCAATGAATTCACTCAGTCTTTGTTTAATCTGGGAATATATTTATTTTTTCCTTATTATAATTATAGAATGGTGGCAGTTCCCTGACCCCGCCCCCAGCACTTTGAACATTATCCCACTGCCTTTTGCCCTCCATTGATCCTGATGAGAAGTCAGCTGTTAATCATATTGTTGCTTCCCTGTCTTTAAATCCTTTTTTCTCTTGATCCTTTTGATTTTTTTCTTTCTACCTGTGGTTTGTTGAGCTTCTGGAGTATTTAATGTTTTCTTATTTTAATCGAATTTGGGAAAATTTCAACCGTTATTCTTCAGTTAACTGTTCTATCCCTTTCTCCCTCTCCTTTCCTTCTGAGACTTCCACTACATATATGTTGGTACACCACACACATGTTGGTACATTTCATTCTTGAAATATAATTTTGCTATACAGTTTTAGGGGGAAAGTTATTTTTTCTCAGCACTTCAAAGGTATTATTTCATTTCTTCTGGCTTCAGTGATAGCTGCTGGGAAGTCTTCTCCCAGGCCTTAAGTACTGTGAGCTGTCCTTTTTCTCTAGAAAGGTGACCTGTACATTTTATCTGGCTATTTTTAAGGTCTGTCCTTTTTCATCTATATATATGTTTTTAAGTTTCTCAGCAATATATCTAGTAGTAGATTTCATTTCCTTTTTCTTTTTCTTCTGCTTATCCTGACTAATATATGCTATGGTTTTTCATATCTGTATATCCATGTTTTTCTTCAATTCTGGAACATTTTAAGCTAGAATCTCTTCAAGTATTACATTTCTTCCATTCTTTCCTGGAATCTACTTAGACATATGTTACAGCTTCTAACAGCTCTTAAACTCTCTTTAATGTTTTCTTTCTTGCTTTTTGTATTAGTCCATTCTCACCCTGCTATAAAGAAATACCTGAAACTGGGTAATTTATAAATAAAAAAGATTTAAACAAGGGATGTGAAGGACCTCTTCAAGGAGAACTACAAACCACTGTTCAACGAAATAAAAGAGGACACGAACAAATGGAAGAACATTCCATGCTCATGGATAGGAAGAATCAATATTGTGAAAATGGCCATACTGCCCAAGGTAATTTATAGATTCAATGCCATCCCCATCAAGCTACCAATGACTTTCTTCACAAAATTGGAAAAAACTACTTTAAAGTTCATAAGGAACCAAAAAAGAGCCTGCATTGCCAAGACAATCCTAAGCAAAAAGAACAAAGCTCGAAGCATCACGCTACCTGACTTCAAACTATACTACAAGGTTACAGTAACCAAAACAGCATGGTACTGGTACCAAAACAGAGATATAGACCAATGGAACAGAACAGAGCCCTCAGAAATAACACCACACATCTACAACCATCTGATCTTTGACGAACCTGACAAAAACAAGGAATGGGAAAAGGATTCCCTATTTAACAAATGGCGCTGGGAAAACTGGCTAGCCATGTGTAGAAAGCTGAAACTGGATCCCTTCCTTACACCTTATACAAAAATTAATTCAATATGGATTAAAGACTTAAATGTTAGACTTAAAACCACAAAATCCCTAGAAGAAAATGTAGGCAATACCATTCAGGACATAGGCATGGGCAAGGACTTCATGACTAAAACACCAAAAGCAATGGCAACAAAAGCCAAAATTGACAAATAGGATCTAATTAAACTAAAGAGCTTCTGCACAGCAAAAGAAACTACCATCAGAGTGAACAGGCAATCTACAGAATGGGAGAAAAATTTTGCAATCTCACAAAGGGCTAATATCCAGAATCAACAAATAACTTGAACAAATTTACAAGAAAAAATCAAACAACCACATCAAAAAGTGGGCAAAAGATATGAACAGACACTTTTCAAAAGAAGACATTTATGCAGCCAACAGACACATGAAAAAATGCTCAGCATCACTGGCCATCAGAGAAATGCAAATCAAAACCACAATGAGATACCATCTCACACCAGTTAGAATGGCGATCATTAAAAAGTCAGGAAACAACAGGTGCTAGAGAGGATGTGGAGACATAGGAATACTTTTACACCATTGGTGGGAGTGTAAACTAGTTCAACCATTGTGGAAGACAGTGTGGCGATTCCTCAAGGATCTAGAACTAGAAATACCATTTGACCCAGCCATCCCATTACTGGGTATATCCCCAAAGGATTATAAATCATGCTGCTATAAAGACAAACACACATGTATGTTTATTGTGGCACTATTCACAATAGCAAAGACTTGGAACCAACCCAAATGTCCATCAATGATAGACTGGATTAAGAAAATGTGGCACATATACACCATGGGATACTATGCAGCCATAAAAAAGGATGAGTTCATGTCCTTTGTAGGAATATGGATGAAGGTGGAAACCATCATTCTGAGCAAACTATTGCAAGGACAGAAAACCAAACACTGTATGTTCTCATTCATAGGTGGGAATTGAATAATGAGAACACCTGGACACGGGGCAGGGAACATCACACACCAGGGCCTGTCGTGGGGTGGGGGGATGGGGGAGGGATAGCATTAGGAGAAATATCTAATGTAAATGACTAGTTAATGGGTGCAGCAAACCAACATGGCACATGTATACATATGTAACAAACCTGCATGTTGTGCACATGTACCCTAGAACTTAAAGTAAAATTAAAAAAAAAAAAGAGAGAGGGACTTAATTGGGTCATGGTTCCACTGGCTGTACAGGAAGCGTGGCTGGGGCGGCCTCAGGAAACTTACGATCATGGCAAAAAATGATGGGAAGGCAAGCATGTATTACATGGCTCACAATCTAATAAGTATCTACCCAGCGTGAAGAAGGATAATTACAAAATGCTTGCCACATATTGTTCTTCATTTATGCATGATAGTATTTTTTTTGCATTTTTAACAGGTTTACAGAATTAGAATTACTTTCAGGTTGTGATACCTTGTTCTTCAAATCTTTTTTTTTTTTTCATTTCTTTCTTTTTTTGAGATGGGGGTATGGATGGCGTTGCTCTGATGCCCAGGCTGGAGAGCAGTGGAGCAATCATTGGTCACTGCAGCCTTGATCTCCTGGGCTCAAGCAATCCTCCCATCTCAGCCTTCTGAGTAGCTGGGTCTACAAGCACTCGCCTCCAAGCCTGGCTGATTTTATTTCCCTTTTTTGTAGTACAGACAAGGTGGTGTTATGTTGTCCAGGCTGGTCTTGAGCTCCTAGGCTCAAGCAATCCTTCTGCGTTGGCCTCCCAAAGTGTTGGGATTACAGGCATGAGCCACTGCACATGGCCTAAATCTTTTTCAGTCATGCTTGCCCATAACCTGTGTTCCATAAGAAACCATATAAAATAATCCCGTTCTTTTCTTTTGAGTAGTGTCATTAGAAATTATTAATAGGGGCCAAGCATGGTGGCTCATGCCCGTAACCCAGCACTTTGGGAGGCTGAGGCTAGAGGATCACTTGAGCTCAGGAGTTTGAGACCAACCTGGGCAACATAATGAGATCCCATCTCTTTAAAAATAAATAAATAAATAATTTTAAAAGAAGAAATTATTAATAGACTTTTATTAGAAGAAGAAAACCATTATATATCATGTCTGGATTTCAGTTAACTCTCTCTGGACCTAATCTACTTTGACAACAGATGGTGTATAACACAGGGCATGTTTACTTGATAAGTAATAAAAAAGATGAGTATTTAATTATATTAAAAACAATACTCTAGGCTGGGAGTGGTGTCTCATGCCTGTAATCCCAGCACTTTGGGAGGCCGAGGCCAGTGGATCACGTGAGGTTGGAGGTCAACACCAGCTTGACCAACATGGTGAAACCTTGTCTCTACTAAAAATACAAAAATTAGCTGGGCTTGGTGGCCTGTGCCTGTAGTCCCAGCTACTAGGGAGGCTGAGGCAGGAGAATTGTTTGAACCAGGGAGGCGGAGGTTGCAGTGAGCCAAGATCGCACCATTGCACTACACCCTGGGCAACAGAGTGAGACTCCATCTCAAAAAAAAAAAAAAAAAAAAAGGCTATCATAAATATTGATAGTTTCCCAATGATTTGGTTGAGAAAAGCTAGAAGGGATAGCTAACTTGCTAAGTAAGATCATCAAGGTTTTAAAGGATCTCAATAGGCTGGAATAATGGACTGACTGATTTCTAATAAGATACTGATTTATAATAATTTCATAAGGGTAAATAATTTTGAATTTATTTTCAAAAATCAAGTTGATTAGCTCCAATATATGTGGAAAATATCATAGCGGCATTATTTTGTAGTAAACTTGATATGAACCTATATGTTTTTGCTGTCTAAAAAGTCAATATTCATCTACATGAATACCATTTAGAATGAATGGTTGATTGGGGTTCCTGAAGATTAGGAAAAAATAAATATAAAAAAGTAAAAATAGAATGACTGATAATGGTGCTAATCTACTGTGGTCAAAATACTTCTTGAATATGGAATTCAGTTTGGGAATGGTGCACTTTAAGAGATAGAAGAAAAATTGGAGCATGTCCAGAAACAAAAAAGTAGAAATGTGAGGAAATTCCACTGTGTACATGAAGAAATTTTGAAGGAAATAGAATATTTAACCAAGGGTGGGGGGGGTGGAGAATTAGAACATAATTGGTTTCGTCACATATTTTAAGGCAGCAGTGTAAAAGAGAAGGGAGATTAATTTTGTTTGACTTTAGAAGATAGGATAGAAACAGGGTAAGACATTCCCACTTGGGCAACAGAGCGAGACCCTACTTCTAAAAGAAATATGGTAGTTTACAGGAGGCCGATTTCAAGAAATAAAATTGTCTACCTTAATATAGTTCCCTGTCACTGGAGGTATTGAAGTAAAGTCTATATGATCTTTTTTTGAAGATCTTCATGAAGAGTTCAAGTATTTATGAGGAGTTTTAGTTGAATATAGTGTATCTCCTTAGCCTTTAGATTCTTTGACATTTCATTCAATTAAAAATTTTCAAATATTACTATTTTCTGATACTAGTTAACTTTCTGAAGGCTTGATATTAGATTTTGGGAAGGCAGCAGAACATATATTTGATAAGATCATAGACTTTGGAGTGATTGTCTGTGTTTAGGTGTGGCTCTGCCACTTACTATTAAAGCTTTGTGATCTTGGTCAATTAACTTCCATATCTTTGAGGCTTTATCTAGACAAAAGCAATGTGTTTCCTCATTTGTAAAATGAGGATAATGGTTCCTACCTGATGAGGTTATTACAAAGATTTAATGACTTAATATTTGTAAAACGCTTAGAGCAGTAACAGGTATGTTGTAAGCACTATAAAAGTGTTATTAAAAAATAATGAGGATTTTTAGTAAAGGTTTTAAGGGACTCTAGGTTTAAGATTGAATTCTATTTTATACTGTACATTTAAATGTTGAAATACATAGTTTTTATTTTCATTTTGATCTTTTGGTGCTGTTTTATTTTTAAATAACAGGGAGTTTTTTCATGCCATAATTTAAAAATAATAAATCTAATAAGGTCAGTGAATTAATGATCCTGTGCTATGTAAATGTTTAATGTTTACACATTAAAAACTTAATTATTTTGTTGTTTTCCCCTACATGTACTGTATATGAAGTTTAAATTCCAAAGTGTTTCACCCCTAACTTATTTTAAGACCTGGCTTTCATCACTTTCTTTTTGCTTACCCCAAATGCAACAATTCCCTTGCTTAACCAACTTAACTTATGCATCTGGAATTGCAACACAAAGGTCCCAAAACAGCACTTAAGAAACTATGATTTATACTTAATGTGTTACAGGTGGCTTCTTAGGAAAAATGCTTATTTCTAATGTCATTAAAATGATAAATTTCTAAATTCTCAAGTTCTATTTCTGTTAAAAGTTTACTGTGGTTCATTTTCTTCCAAATTTGGTTTTGCATACACATTCCCAAATATTTTTGACCTTATGTTTACAAAAGCAAAATTACTATTAAAATTCTAGTAGAAGTAGATGGATATTAACAAATTCAGCAATAGAATTTCCTGCTATTAAAACATCATAAGTTGTTTAGACTAATCTATGCCAGACTTTATAACATATTCTAGAGATCATCTGGCTAAAAAATTTACATTAGATCGCTATCAAAATCAAGAGGAATGTAATGGATAAGGCAATCTCAAATATAAATTACAACAAAATAAGCAACTACAATAGATTTTAACATTGAATTCTGAGAGATTAACTAGCAGCCAATTTATGTCCTTTGAGAATTTTAGCTCAGTTTGTAGTTTTTAAAAAGTGGTTTACAATGAAATAAATGTGATAATCATGTCTTAAAAACACGTTTGACTATACCTTTGCTAAGTTAATGTTTTCCATTTAAAAGTTACTTTAAAAATGTAGATAGAGACCAAACATGATTTCTAGTAGCTTTGGTGTGTTACTGAGAACATCTATTGATTTAAAGGAAAAAAGTGTATTGACCTATAGTAACACAACTAGGCTGAATTTTAGGTATATATTTATTTACCAATTAAATATCCATCATTTCAGCATAAAAGATAATCCTGTATAACTGTTGTGATATTTTAGGAGAATTTATTTTTGATGATTATTAAATGAAGATGGGTCTTTTCAAAATTTTAACTATGATAAATGAGCTTTAAAAGTGCTATGAAGACAGCCATTTCTGTGTTTTCTAATGTTTAATGCCATTGTGTTCCTGATGAATGAGCATATGAACAAGCTGTGTTAGCCTAATTTGCCCCAGTTTTCCTTGTTCTCATGGCTACTCTTAAGGAAAGAGAGTAGATCTACTGATTGTTGGGCCTGCCGTGGACAGAATTTTCTATCCAGTATTTAGGTCACTTGGCTGATAAAATGGTTTCTGGGATTACGAACAATTTTCTGTGTTTGAATGTCTCCCTGTAACTAAAGAAAGTAAATTTAGTACCATCTTTGCAATATTCAAGTCCGTAATAATGGGGTTGTGTCTTCCGAGCCTGTGGACCATAGAAAACCCCCAATCTACTACTGAACATGCAGGAGAAACTCAATATAGAAGCAACTAGGATTTTCCCTAATTGTTTTCTTGTTCCGACACTTACAAAAACTCTTATTGTGCCTACTTTATGTCAGACCCTATGCTATATACTAATAATATTTTTAAAACAAAACAAAAATGCCCATTTTCAAGGACTTTATAATCTAGTGAGAGTCAGAAAAATAAGAAAAGCTTTTAATACAGTTTGAAAATGCTATCATAGGGTGCTAAAAGAACATAGCAAAGATGTGCCTAATTATACCTGAGATGGCTTGGGAAGGTTATCTGGATAAGGTAATGACTGAATTAAGATGCAAATTTTGTGGAAATTACTAGGGAACATTTAGGGTAAAATAAGAGGATGGTAAGTATATCCCAAGCAAAGAACAGCATTTGCAAAGGCAAAGAGGTTAAAGAGTGTGTGGTATATTGTTAAAAAACACTAAATATTTTGGTATAGCCAGTAAACAGGAGCTTATTGTTAGAGTGCAGAAATATTTCTGGAAAGGCAAAGTCCAGGTCAAGAAGTGTTTTCAAGAAAATCCCATGATTTAAAATTTTATTCTGAATATGACACATTGTTAGACGGTTTTGTAGTAGCCATACTACCATTTTTTGAGGTTGTATGAGATATACATACAGCAAAGTGCGTTAAGTCTAAAACTCTATGAATGGAAATATGTAAACATCTCTGTAACTACCACTCAGATTAAAATATTGAACACTTCTAGCACTCCAGATTCTCTCATGCCTCTTTCTTATCTATAACTATCCTTCATCCAGACAACAATTATTCTAACTTATATTACCATGGATTAATTTTGCCTTCTCTCATACTCTTTCTAAACTTAAAAAAATTATTCTTTCACTCAACATAATATTTGTGAGATTCATCCATGTTAATACATCGCAGTACTAGGTGTTTTTTTCTTACTGCTGGGTAGTCTCTAGTTGTATGATTTTGTCAGTTTGTACATTCTACTATTCACTAACATTTGCATTGTTTTCATTTGTTTGCTACAATAAAATAAAAGTACTATAAATGTTCTTTGCATATGTTGATATGTTGTTTGAATTCATATATGCATTCAGTTCTTTTGAGTGGGTTCTTTTGCAGTGAATTGGATTTCTGGGCTTAGTAGATACTGCCAAAAAGTTTTCTAAAATGGTTGTACCAATTTATACTTTCACCATCAATGTATGAGTTCTAATTGATCTACATTTTCTTTGATTCTTAATTTTTTCATTACTAGTTATTCTGGTGGGGTGTGATATCTCATTGTAGTTGTAAATTGCATTTCCCGGATGATAATGATGTGGCTACTTATTGGTCACTTGAATATCTTCTGTTAGGAGGACCTGTTCAATTCTTTTGTCCATTTTAATGTTTAAAAAATGTTTTCTTTTATCTTATTTGTAGGAATTCTGTATAAACTCAGGATACAAACAAAGGTTATATGTATGTATTTTGAATCTCTTCTCTGCGTTGTTGCCTTCCTTTTCACTCTCTTACTGCTGGTTTTTTGTTTGTTTGTTTGTTTAAGGCGAAGTTTCACTCTTATTGCCCAGGGTGGAGTGTGGTGGCACGATCTTGGCTCACTGCAACCTGTGCCTCCTGGGTTCAAGCAATTCTCTGCCTCAGCCTCCCGAGTAGCTGGGATAACAGGTGTCCGCCACCACGCCCAGCTAATTTTTTGTATTTTTAGTAGAGACGGGGTTTCACCATGTTGGCCAGGCTGGTCTTGAACTCCTGATCTCAGGTGATCTACCCCCCTCAGCCTTCTTACTGGTGTTTTTGATGAATTAAAGCTCTTAATGAAGCTCAATTTATTAATTTTTATTTTACAGTTAGTGTTTATTTGTATCCTGATTAATCTTTGTCTACAACAAAGTCATAAAGATATTCTTCTATGTTTTTCCTCCATAAACTTTATTTTGTCTTCATATTTAGATTCGTGATTCATCTCAACTATTCTTATGGATGGTATGAGTTAGAGGTTAAGTTTTGTTGTTTCTCATACAGGTATTCAATTGTCTAGCAACATTTGTTTAAAAAATTTTTTTCTACTTAATTACAGTTACAATTTCATTGTAAATCAGGTGACTGTACATGTGTGAATCTATTTCTGAAGTCCCTATTCTGCACCATTATTGTGCCAATACCACAATAATCACTCTAACTTTATAGTAAGTCTTAAAATCTTGTTCTTTGTCAAGATTATCTTGGCTATCCTAGGTCCTTTACATTTGCATATAAATTTTAGAATCAGCTTGTCAATTTCCACAAAGTTCAAACCTGGAATTTTGATTCGGATTGCATTTAATATATAGATAAAGTTGTGGGAAATTGGCATCTTATTATTATTAAGGTTTTTTCCTCCATTAACATAAATTATCTTTTTATGAAGATCTTCTTCAGTTTCTCCTAGCAATGTCTAGGAGTTTTCACTGTAAAGTTCTTTCACATCTTTTGGTAGATTTATTCCTAGGTATTGGCTTTTTAAGCACTATTGTCAATGGTGTTGCTTTATAAATTTCACTTTCCACTATTTGTAGCTAGTATATAGAAATATAATTAATTTTTATATATTAACCTTGTATCCACCTACCTTGCTAAATACACTTTTTTTTTTTTTTTTTTTTGAGACAGGAGTTTCGCTCTTGTTGCCCAGGCTGGAGTGCAATGGCGCGATCTCGGCTCACTGCAACCTCCGCCCCACCCCAGGTTCAAGCAATTCTCCTGCCTCAGCCTCCTGAGTAGCTGAGATTCCAGGCGTGCGCCTCCATGCCCAGCTAATTTTGTGTTTTTAGTAGAGATGGGGTTTCTCCATGTTGGTCAGGCTGGTCTCAAACTCACCATCTCAGGTGATCTACCCACCTTGGCCTCCCAAAGTGCTGGGGTTACAGGCGTGAGCCACTGCACCCGGCCCAATACACTTTTTTTTTTGTAGAATTTCTATTATATACAATATGTTATCTGCAATAATGTATTTTTTACTTTCTTTCCAATCTTTATACCTTGAACTTTTTTTATTGCACTGGTTAGGACTTCTAGTATAATACTAAATAGATAGTAGTGAACATTGTTGTCATGTTTCCAAATTCGGGGGGAAAGTGTTACTCCTATATCCTAGTGGTAGGCTTTGTGCAGTTGCTTTTTATCAGTCTTTAAAAGTTTTTTTTCTTAGTTTGCTGAAAGTTTTTATCAGGAATAGGTGTTAAACTTTATCAAATGCTTTTGTTGCAGCTATTGAGATTATCATATTGTTTTTCTTCTTATTGTGTTAATGTGGTAATTAAATTAATTGATTTTTCAAATGTTAAACCCACTTTACTTCCAATCTAACTTGGTCATCATATGTTATCCTTTCCACATATCACAAGGTCTAATTTGTTAATACCTTCTTCAGGATTTTGGCATCTAAATTCATAGGAGATATTGGCCTGCAATTTTCCTTTTTTATATTGTCTTTGTCAAGTGTTAGAGTTAGGCTGGCTACATAAAATGAGTTGAGAAGCGTTCATTCTTTCACTATAGTTTTAAAGAGTTGTTCATATTGGTGTTATTTCTTTTCTTAAATGTTTGGAATAATTCTCCAGTGAAACCATCTAGGCATGAAATTTTCTTTGTGGAAAGGGTTTTAATTATGAATACTGTCTTTTTTTTTTTTAACAGATCATTCAGATTTTTTATTTCCTTCCTTCCTTCTTTCCTTCCTTCCTTCCTCCCTCCCTCTTCCTCCCTCCCCCCTTGCTTCCTTCTCTTCCTTCCTTCCTTCCCTTCCTTCCTTCCTTCCCTTCCTTCCTTCCCTTCCTTCCTTCCCTTCCTTCCTTCCCTTTTTCCTTCCTTCTTTATATATTGTGAAACTATGTTATTATGTGCATACAAATTTAGGATTGTTTTATGTTGCTTTTGAATTGAAATGTTATTGATTATGTCTTTCTTTATATCTAGCAATACATCTGCCTTAAAGTTTACTTTTTCCCACATGAACAAAACCATAATAGTTTTCTTTTGGTTAGGGTTTCTTTTCTTCTCTTTTTTGAGACAGAGTTTCACTCTTGTCGCCAGGCTAGAGTACAATAGTAAAATCTCGGCTCACTGCAACCTCCACCTCCTGAGTTCAAGTGATTCTCCTGCCTTAGCCTCCCAAGTAGCTGAGACTATAGGCGTACACCACTACATCGGGCTAATTTTTTTGTATTTTTAATAGAGACAGGGTTTCACCATTTTGGCCAGGCTAGCCTCGAACTCCTGACCTCAGGTGATCTGCCCACTTTGACCTCCCAAAGTGCTGGGATTACAGGCTTGAGCTACTGCACCAGCCAGTTAGGGGTTTATTTTCAACCTTTCTCTGTTCTTTTTTTTTTTTTTTTGAGATGGAGTTTGCTCTTTTCACTCTTGCTGCCCAGGCTGGAGTGCAATGGCACGATCTTGGGTCACTGCAACCTCTGCCTCCTGGGTTCAAACAATTCTCCTGCCTCAGCCTCCTGGGTTCAAGCAATTCTCCTGCCTCAGCCTCCCAAGTAGCTAGGATTACAGGCACATGCCACCATGCCCAGCTAATTTTTGTATTTTTAGTAGAGACTATGTTGGCCAGGCTAGTCTTGAACTCCTGACCTCAGGTGATCCACCCGCCTCTGCCGGCCAAAGTGCTGGGATTACAGGTGTGAGCCACCACGCCTGGCCTGTTCTTATATTTATAGCATGTTCTCTGTAAAAAGCACACAATTGGATCTTGTTTTTCGTCATTTTGACAATATTTTTCTTTTATTTGGAATGTCCATGTACATCTAATATAAGTACTCATATATTTAGAGTTAAACTTAACCATCTTGCCTTTTGTTTTCTGTCTCATTTATCTTTGTTTCTTTACTTCTCCTTTCCTATTGTCACCTTCCTCCTCCTCATCCTCTTGTTCTTGACTAGTTGAGAATTTTTAGTTATACATTTTTTGGTATTAGTCTCTTAAAGATCACCTTAGAGCAAGGTTTCTTCATCTCACCACTATTGACATTTTGGAGCTGATATTTTTTGTTGTGGGAGGCTGTCCTGTGCCTTGTAGGATATTTAGCAGCATCTCTGGCCTCTACCCAGTAGCAGCATTACCCCTTCTCCATTGTGACATCCAAAAATATCTCCAGACATTGGCAAATGTCCCCTGGGGTGGCAAAAATCAACCCTGGTTGAAAATTACCACTCCAGAGCAGTGCTGTGCAATAGATATATAAAAGCAAGCCATATACGTAATTTTAAATTTTGTCATAGTCACATTAAAAAAGCAAAAAGAGAGGTTACATTGATTTGAATAATGTTTTTATTTAACCAAATGTACCCAACATACTATCATTTCAAGACATATTTAATATAAAAAATTGTTATGAGATATTTTACATTCTTTCATACTACAGCTTCCAAATATGGTGGATGTTTTATTCTTACATTGCATCTCAATTTGAGCTAGTCACATCAGGTGCTCCATAGTGACATGTGGCTACTAGCTATCAGATTACACAATACTCTCGAGACCTCTTTATATTTGACTCATTATACTCACTAATCAATAAGGCAGTAAATACGGTAAAAATAAATCAGTACTTCTACAACAATAGAGAAATCTTACAACAGTTTAATTCCTTTTATCCCCCTTCAACCTTTTGTAGTGTTGTCATATATTTTATTTCTATATATGGAATAAACCTCACAAGACACCATAGATGCTCCTCAACTTATGATGGGGTTATGTTCAGATAAATCCATTCTAAATTGAAGATATCATAAGTCAAAAATACATTTAGGGCTGAACCCAGTGGCTCACGCCTATAATCCCAGTATTTTGGAAGGCTGAGGCGGGAGGATCGCCTGAGTCCAGGAGTTAAAACCCAGCCTGGGAAATCTGGGGAGACTCCGCCTCTACAAAAATTAAAAAAAAAAAATTAGCCAGATGTGGTAGCATGCACGTGTGGTCCCAGTTACTCAGGAGGCTGAGGCGGGAGGATTACTTGAGCCTAGGAAGTTGAGGCTCAGTGAGTCCTGTTCTTGCCACTGCACTCCAGCCTGGGCAACAGAGCAAGACCCTGTCTCAATTTTTTATTTTTTTTTAAAAAAAAAGCATTTAATCGGCCGGGCGCGGTGGCTCACGCCTGTAATCCCAGCACCTTGGGAGGCCGAGGCAGGTGGATCACGAGGTCGGGAGATCAAGACCATCCTGGCTAACATGGTGAAACCCCGTCTCTACTAAAAATACAAAAAATTAGCTGGGCGCAGTGGCGGGCGCCTGTAGTCCCAGCTACTTGGGAGGCTGAGGCAGGAGAATGGCGTGAACCCGAGAGGCGGAGCTTGCAGTGAGCCGAGATCGTGCCATTGCACTCCAGCCTGGGCGACAGAGCGAGACTCCGTCTCAAAAAAAAAAAAAAAAAAAGCATTTAATAACCTAATCTACCTGGCATCATAGCTTAGAGTAGCCTACCTTCAGTATGCTCGGGACACTTACCTCAGCCTACATGGGCAAAATTAACACAAAGCCTACTTTATAACAAAGTGTTGAATATCTCATGTAACTTACCAAATATGATACTGAAAATGAAAAACAGAATGGTTGTATGGGTACTCAAAGTATGATTTCTACTGAATGTTATTGCTTTTGCACCATTGTAGAGTTGAAAACTCTTAAGTCGGACCATTGCAAGTTGGGAACCATCTGTATTATTGTCGCTTTTTAAAAAATCTGGTTACTTTTATACTGACTCACATATTTACCACTCTGTTATTTTTCATTTCTCCCGCAGCTCTGTACTTCATCTGGGATCATTTTCCTTCAGCCTAAAGAACTTCTTCTAGAATTTATTATTGTGTGGATTTTCTAGAAATAAATTCACTTAGTTTTTGTTTTCTGGGTTTTGTTTTTTCCTTTGGTCCAAAGTTGTTTTTTTTTTTTTTATGATACACAGTCTGACTGTGTCGCCCAGGCTGGAGTGTAGTGGTGCTATCTCAGCTCACTGCAACCTCTGCCCCCCAGATTCAAGCGATTCTCCTGCCTTGGCCTCCCAAGTAGCTGGGAGTAATTACAGGCATGCACCACCATGCTCAGCTAATTTTTGTATTTTTAGTGAAGACAGGGTTGCACCATGTTGGCCAGGCTGGTCTTGAACTCTTGGCCTCAAGTGATCTGCCCGCCTCGGCCTCCCAAAGTGCTGGGATTACAGGCATGAGCCACCGTGCCCAACCTATCTCACATTATTTTGAAAAAAACTTTTTCTTGGTATAGAATTCTAGGTTGGGAATTTTTTTCTTTTAGCAAGTGAATGATGTCATTCCATATTCTTTGTTGCTTCTGCTGAAAAGTCAGTTGGAAATCTTATTGTTGCTCTTTTAAAGATAATGCTTCATTTTTTTCTAGCTGATTTTAATATTTTAGTTTTTTATCTCTGATTTCAGAAGTTTTACCAAATTGTATCTGGGCATGGTAACCTTTGCATTTATCCTGAACCTCTTGAATATGTATTTTATTTAATATACATGTATTTTTTGAGACAGGGTCTCACTCTGTTGTCCAAGCTGGGTTCAGTGGTGCAATTATGGTTCACTGCAGCCTTAACTTCCTGGGCTCAGATAATCCTCCCACCTCAGCCTTGCGAGTATCTGGGACCAGAGGTGCACACCACCACGTCCAGCTAATTTTTTTTGGTATTTTTTAGTAGAAATGGGGTTTCACCATGTTGCCAAGACTGGTCTCAAACTCCAGAGTTCAAGCAATCCACCTGCACTGGCTTCCAAAAGTTCTGGGATTGTATGCGTGAGCCACTGCACCTGGCCTGATACATTTTTTAAATCAATTTAAGAAAATCCTTGGCCATTATTTCTTTAAATATTGCTTCAGCCCCATTCTCTTTCTCTTCTCCATTCAAAATTCCAATTATATATATGTTAGGCGATTTGAATCTGTCCTGCATGTCTTTTATTACTGTTGTTTTTCTTATTCTTTCTTTCTATGTTCAGTTTGAATATTTTTATTGGACCTGTTTTTGTGTTCACTAGTCTTTCTAATATGTCCTTAAACCCATTTGATTAGTTTATTATTTCATTTCTGGATTGTTCATTTGATTCTTTTAAATAAATTTTAATTGACTAGACATTTTCACTCTACTTTTTCACCTACTTTTATATCTCTTCTTCAATTATTTTTTTAAAATTTGTAATAGTGATTTTTAATTTTTTGGGGCCAGGAATGGTGGCTCACTCCTGTAAATCCCAACACTTTGGGAGGCCAAGGCAGGCTGGTCACTTGGGGCCAGGAGTTTGAGACCAGCTTGGCCAACATGGCAAAACCCCATCTCTAAAAAAAAAAAAAATTAAATTAAATTAAAATATTTGTCTGCTAATTCCACCATATAGATCATGGGTGGATTTGGCTCTGTTTGTTTTTTATCTTGATTATTGATATCCTTTTTCTTCCTCCTATATGCGTTATAATTTTAACTATATGCATATATTGTGTATAGTAGAAAGTACAGGTGATACTATTTTCCCCCAGAGATGGTGCAAACTTTTCCTTGTAAACTAGATGTGGTAAGGTTAAAATCACCACATCCAATCTGGAATTGAGCTAGGTTGGAGCTGAGGTATAGTTTTAATGAAACTTAGTTCACCTCTGATTTATACCTGTTCCTTAGAGGTGACCCTTCTGAGCTTTTTGTTGAAAGACTGGTAGGTCCAAAGTACTTGCCTACTGTAGGGAAAGCCTGAAATACCAATGGAGAGTCATCTGTCCTTCAGAGATTTGAACACCATGAAATCACAAGACATTTTACTTTGCCTTTCCAGCCAGCAACATGCTCAAGTGTGACCATTTCAGGCTTCTGATTGAAAGCCTCATGAGTCCCTGTCTCCTCAGCATTTTTCTGTGCTTTGGAGTTTTAAACTTAATCCTTTCGTGCTTCTCTCCCCATGCAGTTTTACAATCTGGCGGATTTCTTAAGAAGGGAGACCTGTTGTGTATTTGTTGCAGGACCATTCACTTAATTTTAGCAAGGCTCTTTGTCTTCTAAGCGTCATGAAATTTCACTCTGCCTTCCTGGCCTAGGCCCACCAGCTTCCTGCTTCACTCTGTGAGAAAATGTCCCATGTGATAAACTGGTGGCACATTTGTAGCACCTTTAAATTCCAATCCATTATGCCAGCCCATGTAGTTGTCAAATGCTCTTCTGTTTCTTTCCCCCAGGGGAATCATTCTTATTAGGCCAAGCGCAATTCCTCAGTCTGTGCCTAGAATAAGATAGTATGAGAAAGGAAAAGTCATTGCCAGCTTATCTAGCAAAAAAACTCTTCCTGCTGAAATTTTAATTCATCTAAATGAACACTGATGTATTGAAAAATGATTTTTGTGATCTTTCTTTCTTTTTCTTTTCTTTTTTTTCCCTTTGAGACAGAGTCTCACTCTATCTCTCAGGCTGAAGTGCAGTGGCACAATCTCAGCTCACTGCAACCTCCACCTCCTGGGTTCAAGCGATTCTCCTGCCTCAGCCTCCCAAGTAGCTGGGATTACAGGGGCATGCCACTGTGCCTGGCTAATTTTTGTATTTTTAGTAGAGACAGAGTTTCACCATGTTGACCAGAGTGGTCTTGAACTCCTGGCCTCAAGTGATCCACCTGCCTTGGCCTCCCAGAGTGCTGGGATTACAGGCGTGAGCCACTGTGCCCGGCTTTATCTTTTTTTCTAGTTGTTGCAGCAGAATATTCATCTATCTTTCCTTCTCTATCCTATCTACAAGATGAATTATTGTGACTTAAAGTGAATTTTCCATACTACTAATTAAGTAGAGCTGTTGTCATATATTTATTGGGCATTTGCATTTCTCTTTTTATGAAATATATGTTAAGTTTTTGCCTCTTTTTTCTACTAGGTTGTTTACTATTTATTGATTTGAAGGAGCTTTTTACATATTCTTCTAGAATGGGTCTTTTCTAAGTTTTATGTATTACAAATATCTCCTCCCCCTCTGTGAATTTTTTGTTACTTTTCTGTCAGTATGTAATACATCATAATAAAAAAGGTTAAAAATATTTTGGGAGATGTTGAGATTGAGACACCTGTGGCCTATCCAAGTGCTAATATCTGGACCACAGATGTAGATTTCGGAGTATACCTGGACACTTTATGAATTGCTTCAGATTCTTCACTAGTCTTCCTGACCATCAGCTGCTTGCTTTGCCCCAGTGGCTGCATCAATGGCCAGTGTGTCTATTTGATTCTTCTCTCTTTTCTTTTTTATTAGTCTGGCTAGTGATCTGGCTATTTTGTTAATCTTTTCAAAAAACCAGCTCCTGGATTCACTGATTTTTTGAAGGGTTTTTCGTGTCTCTATCTCCTTCAGTTCTGCTCTGATCTTAGTTATTTCTTGTCTTCTGCTAGCTTTTGAATTTGTTTGTTCTTGCTTCTCTAGTTCTTTTAATTATGATATTAGGGTCTCGATTTTAGATCTTTCCCGCTTCCTCCTGTGGGCATTTAGTGCTATACATTTCCCTCTAGACACTGCTTTAGCTGTGTCCCAGAGATTCTGGTACGTTGTGTCTTTGTTCTCATTTGTTTCAAAGAACTTATTTATTTCTGCCTTAATTTCATTATTTATCCAGTAGTCTTGAATAAACTCAGGAGCAGGTTTATTCAGTTTCCATGTAGTTGTGTAGTTTTCAGTGGGTTTCTTAATCCTGAGTTCTAATTTGATTGCACTTGGTCTGAGAGACTGTTTGTTATGATTTCTGTTCTTTTGCATTTGCTGAGGAGTGTTTTACTTACAATTATGTGGTCAATTTTAGAATAAGTGCCATGTGGTGCTGAGAAGAATGTATATTCTGTTGATTTGGGGTGGAGAGATCTGTAGATGTCTATTAGGTCCACCTGGTCCAGAGCTGAGTTGAAGTCCTGAATATCCTTGTTAATTTTCTCTCTTGTTGATCTGTCTAATATTGACAGTGGGGTGTTAAAGTCTCCCACTGTTATTGTGTGGGAGTCTAAGTCTCTTTGTAGGTCTCTAAGAACTTGCTTTATGAATCTGGGTGCTCCTGTATTGGGTGCATATATATTTAGGATAGTTAGCTCTTCTTGTTGCATTGATCCCTTCACCATTATGTAATGCCCTTCTTTGTCTTTTTTGATTTTTGTTGGTTTAAAGTCTGTTTTATCAGAGACTAGGATTGCAACCCCTGCTTTTTTTTTTTTGTTTTTGCTTTCCATTTGCTTTGTAAATATTCCTCCATCCCTTTATTTTGAGCCTATGTGTGTCTTTGCACGTGAGATGGGTCTCCTGAATACAGCACACTGATAGGTCTTGACTCTTTATCCAACTTGCCAGTCTGTATCTTTTAATTGGGGCATTTAGCCTGTTTACATTTAAGGTTAATATTTTTATGTGTGAATCTGATCCTGTCATTATGATGCTAGCTGGTATTTTGGCCATTAGTTGATGCAGTTTCTTCATACTGTCAATGGTCTTTACAATTTGGTATGTTTTTGCAGTGGTTGGTACCCATTTTTCCTTTCTATATTTAGTGCTTCCTTCAGGAGCTCTTGTAAGGCAGGCCTGGTGGTGATAAAATCTCTCAGCATTTGCTTGTCTGTAAAGGATTTTATTTCTCCTTTGCTTATGAAGCTTAATTTGGCTGGATATGAAATTCTGGGTTGAAAATTCTTTTCTTTAAGAATGTTGAATATTGCCCCCCACTATCTCTGGGTTGTAGGGTTTCTGCAGAGAGATCCACTGTTAGTCTGATGGGCTTCCCTTTGTGGGTAACCCGAGCTTTTTCTCTGGCTGCCCTTAACATTTTTTCCTTCATTTCAACCTTGGTGAACCTGATGATTATATGTCTTGGGGTTGCTCTTCTCAAGGAGTATCTTTGTGGTGTTCTATTTCCTGAATTTGAATGTTGGCCTGTCTTGCTAGGCTAGGGAAGTTCTCCCGGATAATATCCTGAAGAGTGTTTTCCAACTTGATTCCATTCTTCCCGTCACTTTCAGGTACACCAATCAAACGTAGGTTTGGTCTTTCCACATAGTCCCATATTTATTGGAGGTTTGTTCATTCCTTTTCCTTCTTTTTCCTCTAATCTTGTCCTCAGGCTTTATTTCATTAAGTTGATCTTCAATCTCTGATATCCTTTCTTCCGCTTGATTGATTCGGCTATTGATACTTGTGTATGCTTCACAAAATTCTTGTGCTGTGTTTTTCAGCTCCATCAAGTCATTTATGTTCTTCTCTAAACTGGTTATTCTAGTTAGCAATTCCTCTAACTTTTTTCAAGGTTCTTAGCTTCCTTGCATTGGATTAGAACATGCTCCTTTAGCTCGGAGGAGTTTGTTATTTCCCACCTTCTGAAGCCTACTTCTGTCAATTTGTCAAACTCATTCTCTGTCCAGTTTTGTTCCCTTGCTGGCGAGGAGTTGTGATCCTTTGGAGGAGAAGACGCATTCTGGTTTTTGGAATTTTCAGCCTTCTTGTGCTGGCTTTTCCTCAATTTTCGTGGATTTATCTACCTTTGGTCTTTGATGTTGGTTACCTTCAGATGGGGTTTTTGTGTGGACGTCATTTTTGTTGATGTTGATGCTATTCCTTTCTGTTTGTTAGTTTTCCTTCTAACAGTCAGGCCCCTCTGCTGCAGGTCTGCTGCAGTTTGCTGGAGGTCCACTCCAGACACTGTTTCCCTGGGTATCACCAGCAGAGCCTCCAGAACAGCAAAGATTGCTGCCTGTTCCTTCCTCTGGAAGCTTCGTCAGAGGGGCACCCGCCAGATGCCAGTCGGAACTCTCCTGTATGAGGTGTCTGTCGACTCCCACTATGTGGTGTCTCCCAGTCGGGAGGCACGGGGGTCAGGGACCCACTTGAGGAGGCAGTCTGTCCCTTGGCAAAGCTTGAGTGCTGTGCTGGGAGATCCTCTGCTCTCTTCAGAGCCAGCAGGCAGGAATGTTTAAGTCTGCTGAAGCTGCGCCCACAGCCACCCCTTCCCCCAGGTGCTCTGTTCCAGGGAGATAGGAGTTTTATCTATAAGCCCCTGACTGGGACTGCTGCCTTTCTTTCAGAGAGGCCCTGCCCAGAGAGCAGGAATCTAGAGAGGCAGTCTGGCTACAGTGGCTTTACTGAGCTGCAGTGGGCTCTGCCCAGTTCAAACTTCCAAGTGGCTTTGTTTACACTGTGAGGGGAAAATCACCTACTCAATCCTCAGTAATGGTGGGCATCCCTCCCCCCACCAAGCTCGAGCATCCCAGGTCAACTTCAGACCACTGTGCTGGCAGCAAGAATTTCAAGCCAGTGGATCTTAGCTTGCAGGGCTCTGTGGGGGTGGGATCCACTGAACTAGATCACTTGGCTCCCTGGCTTCAGCCCCCTTTCCAGGGGAGTAAATGGTTCTGTCTCGCTGGGGTTCCAGGCACCACTGCAGTATGGAAAAAAATTCCTGCAGCTAGCTCAGTGTCTGCCCAAATGGCTGCCCAGTTTTGTGCTTGAAACCCAGGGCCCTGGTAGTGTAGGCACCTGAGGGAATCTTCTGATCTGCGGGCTGTGAAGACCGTGAAAAAATCGTAGTATCTGGGCCAAAGTGCCCAATCCCTCACGGCTTCCCTTGGCTAGGGGAGGGAGCTCCCCGACCCCTGGTGCTTTCCAGGTGAGACGACGCCCCACCGTGCTTTGGCTTACCCTCTGTGGGCTGCACCCACTGTCTAACCAGTCCCAGTGAGATGAGCCAGGTACCTCAGTTGGAAATGCAGAAATCACACTCCTTCTGTGTTGATCTCGCTGGGAGCTGCAGACCAGAGCTGTTCCTATTTGGCCATCTTACCAGCCACCTCCACATGGTGTTTCTTTATAACCTGCCCAAAGATGTCCTGCATGGGTAAGTTTCTGGTTATGTAACTTTGAGAAGTAATGGCCAGTTTAGTAATGAACCACATTAAATTTGCTCCCAATTTTTTCCTGTCTCAATTCCCTTTTTCCCTCACTCTTACATAAACAATTCAGCTTTGCCTCAGGATTTGTTTTCTAGGAAACCCAAACCTACAAATCTTGTAAGTTAGTGGTCTTTCCTTCTCTCCTTTAAATTCTATCCACTCTCCCAATCCATTTCCCTCCTCTGAAGTAAACAATGTTATTTTCAGGTCCTGCTCAAATAGTGCTTTTTCCAGTTTACTTCTTAGATTCTGTTTTTCATTCAATTCTGCTAGAACTTTTCCTCTTCTTTTCCTGTGACACTTACCATTTTTCTCCTTATAATTGTAACCTTTTCATTGAACAAGCTGGACCTGGTACAGTACTAGCACCAAGTAATTTTGTTCTTTCTCACTGATTTCTTCAAGCCTACTCTCTCAACTTTTTTATCTCCATTCCTGGATGACATCTCAGGCAAGCTTCACAGCTTTGTTGGTCACTTTTAGTAATTAAAAAACAAAAAAACAAAAACAAAAAACCTACCAGTTAATCAAATGAAGTCTCTTTTTTAAAATAAAAAAAGTCCAGTCCAAACTCTCCTACTTCAAACTCTCATACAATTTAAACTTATCCTGTACACAGTTTGGCCTGCTTTAGATGTAACAGCCTTAGTTGGGGAGAGTGACATAATTGACTTCTTTTTTACTTCACCACTTTGTGCTTCCACTCCTACTCCCCCATTCACAAGACTGTATTTTGGATTAGAACAAGGGAGAGGGAGGAGGTAAGGGGCAGAAAAATCTCACTTGACTGATGCAGTTATAATCTGCCTCCAGGGTGCTCTTTGTGGCAGTTGCACAATCAGTGGCTCTAACTTTAATAGAGCACTTTTGTGGGCTTTTTTGTAGACCCCCTCTTTTAAGTTCCCTGGGTATTTCTCTGTTCTCAATGCCTATTCCAGCATATTAATTACAACTCCACCCAACATTATTTAAAAAAAAAATCTTCCTTAGTTAAAAAATAAAAAATAAAAATCCAGCCTTAGTTTCTGGCAGTCCACCCATCTGCCTTGTCCCTCTCAAGAAGACCCAATCTGGCTCTCCGGCACCTTTCTAGGACAGGGATAGAAACTGAAGCCAGACCTCAATAAGTTGACAACAAGATTTTCTTATACTTATTCTGAGTATAGCACCTTAGCATTCAATAAATGCTAAGTTTTGTTATACCTCAGTGCCTCCACTAGAAGTCAAGGTGTGGCCCAAAACTCTCAGCTTAGCAAGACTTTCTCTTGCACTAATTACTACTTTACTATCAAAATCTTCTTTGGGACCTTCAGGAGTAATCTTGTCTTGCCATTTATCTCTGTTATATCAATCACTACAAAAAGTCAGTTCACAGGTCACCCCTCTTACCCCAGATATAACCTCCATTAGACTATGCATATTTCATTACCTGACCCCTTTTCCCACCTACCTTTGCTACTCACTACCATATTAACAGCCTAGATCTTGTCTTACCTATAAACTATAACCTTTCTCTAATTTCCCTAATCAATTTCATGCATGTCAGTCTCTAACCATCATCTCCTGTCTTTCCACTCACTCCCTTTAAGCTCCTGACTTTAATAATTCTCAAAGTCACCTGAGACTTAGACCCTATTGCTCCTATGACCTTTTACTTGTCCTTCATTCCACTTATGACCTCACACCATTCTTACCTACTTTAAACTCTATGGTTAATGATTATAATTGTGCGGAGGGCCACACAACCTGCCTTGCATTCCTCTCACTTTGGCAAGACTAGTTAAATTACACTCTCTACCATTATTCTCACATAGCTAAATGTGACTGGAGAGGAACATAACAATATGGCCACTCTCACTTTAAATTTATCACCACTAGTCTTAAGTGGGCCATTAATGCTTTTCAGAAATTGTACTATATTACTCTACCACTCTCATAGAGAACTATTCATACCGTCTGTCACCTCAAATCTATAACTTTTCTCCCTCCCCTCTCTTCCCCTCACTCTGGACTGTGCTTGCCGAATGGGCTGAGCATGCTTCCATGATGTCTGGAGAGGGCCCTAAGGCAGAATGCAGGCTCACTGGAGGAGGAAATGGCAATGTGAGGTGAACTGGAATGGACTAACACAGATGTGGCTGAAATCAAGAGATGGCCTGTGAATATGTAACATGAGTGCCAGAGACATCTGCTACAGAGGGAGACATGTCATTGTTATAATAATTATTCTCAATTAGGAATGAAGTTGCCTAGGCCATGAGTGGTGACTCATGCCTGTAATCTCAGCACCCTGGGAGGCCGAGGCGGGAGGATCACTTGAGGCCGGAGTTCAAGACGATGGTGAAACCCCGTCACTACCAAAAATACAAAAATTAGCCAGGCGTGGTTGTGCATGCCTGTAGTCCCAGCTATTTATGAGGCTGAGGGAGGAGAATCGCTTGAGCCAGGGGGACAGAGCTTGCAGTGAGCCAAGATCATGCCACCGCACTCCAGCCTGGGAGACAGGGCAAAACACTGTCTCAAAAAAAAAAAAAAAAAAAAGGAATGAAGTTGCCTTAGTACAAGAGCAGCTAAATTTGGAATCGATATATTTCAGCGGTTAGCCTTTTTCTTTCTCAAAATCAAATTTAGTTTTTGGTTAAGATGCAGTGGGAATATTTATTACATTTTTATTTATTGATTTTCTATTACATGAACTGACCTTGAGGAATTTACAATCTATTTGAGAGAGAAAAGATAATTCTTATTTGTAAGATACAAAAATTGGTGAATGATTCAGAATGAAATATAAAAAATAAGTCCCATGAATTCAGATATAGATTGTTCAGGAAATAAGAACACTTTAAATGTCATTGTAAAAATATTAAATTGTTATTACTATAAGTAGTGGTATACGTAGTGTGTTTGACACCAGGATTGGATAATTTTGTTAACACATTTCTCCTCTAGATGACAAGATTATCTAAAATAAAAATCAGAAAATGAAATGAATAATCATAATGGCCAGAAAATAAACAGAAACAGTGAAAATCTTCTTTTGTTCAAAAGAGAAAAATAAATATTAAAGTACGAAATAATGAAAAAATAACAAATTAATACTTTTTAATTAATTTAGTTTTTAAATGGGAAAGAAAGGCTGGGTGCGGTGGCTCACGCCTGTAATCTGAGCACTTTGGAAGGCTGAGGCAGGCGGATCCCGTGAGCCCGGAAGTTGGAGACCATCCTTGGGAACCCTGCCTCTACAAAAAATACAAAAATTAGCCAGGCATAATGGCACACACCTGTAGTCCCAGTTACTCCGGAGGGTGAAGTGGGAGAATTCCTTGAGCCTGGGAGGTCAAGGTTGCAGTTAGCCAAAATCATGCCACTTGCACTCCAGCACCTGCAACAGAGTGAGACCCTGTGTCAAAAAAAAAAAAAAAAAGTAAGTGGGAAAGAAACTTATATTTACATAACTTACATATTGGTCTGTTGCAGTAACAAATGACTTTTTTTTGAGCCTTAATGTCTATATATTTGTCAATGACTTCATCAAAGTTAATCTTCACATACTCATATTCAATAGACAGTATAGCCAGATTTGTCAATCTGTCTTCACTTACTGTTGATTGAAGAACCTTTTATTAATTTTAATTTTGAAAAGTTTTCTTCAATTGAAGTATCCTATCTACAAATAGGACGTATTAAACAAAAAGAAAGTTTGTGGCAGAGATTCATAGCAATCCCCTCTCACAATGAAGTTTAAAAATTATATGTCTGTTTCTTCAGGATTGAGTGGCTTTCAAATGTTTCTGTGTTTTAAATTTTAGCTGTTAAACACAGATAACTCCACGTAGTCATGTAAAATAACAGAATTAAAGTAACTCATGTTGTTTCTTCATCTTTACAATCTAGTATCATTATTTATACCAAGTTTACTGTTTAAATGCAGGGGTTAGAGACAAGAACAGCATCTGCAGTGAGCTCAAGCAATTCTGAACCATTATGAACTTACTCAAAACAAATGTGCAGCTGAGTATGATTGTGTCACAGGCTGACTCTGAATAAACTTCCATGTAGAATACGTTGTTTAAGTAATTAAAAATGTGCTAATTGGAAACATGTATATATTGTTAAAACTCATAGTGTAACTGCACAATTGTCTAGAACTTAGACCAACAAAACATTTTGAGGAGAGGGTATTTTATCACTGACATAGTTTAAAATTGCTGGTGCATGGTGATAGTAAAAAGTAGATCTATCTTCAGTCAGTTTTATTACTACTTTCAAATTCTCTACACTTAGCTTACCTCCTTAATGCATTCATTCAGAGCAGACTACTCCCACCACCCAATCCTTGGCACACCACTGACTCTAGGTAGGTTTCTAGTTTTAGTCTAAGCTATATCCCTATTTCTGGTATTTAGACTTAAAAGACCAGTGTATTAGGCCAACTAGGAATTTGCATGAATTGATTTGCATGAAGTTTGGAGAGGAGGAAGAGGTCATAAAAATAGCAGGGTGACACCAGGTGCTGTGGTTGCTTGCCTGTAACCCCAGCTACTTGGGAGGCTGAGGCAGGATGATCTCTTGCGCCAGGAGTTTGAGTCTAGCATGGGCAACATAGCAATACCCTGTTTTAAAAAATTGTTTTTAAGTGACTGTAACAATTGGGAAGGTAGCATGGGAGTCCTAAAGAATGGGCCCCCCCTAATGAACTTAAGTTTGAGCCCCTTAGGGACCAGTACTCCAATCTAGAAACCGAATAGGCTATTTTTATTTTTTAACTTTTAATTTTTAATTTTTATGGGTACATAGTAGCTGTGTATATTTACAAAGTACATGAGATGTTTTGATACAGGCATGCAATGCATAATAATCATATCATAGAAGATGGGTTATCCATTTCCTCAAGCATTTATCCTTTGTGTTACAAGCAATCCAATTATATTATTTTAGTTATTTTTAAATGTACAATAAAATTATTATTGACTATAGTCACCCTGTTGTGCTATCAAATACTAGGTCTTATTTATTCTTTCTATTTTTTTTGTACCCATTAACCATCCCCACTTCCCTCCAACCCCCGCTACCCTTCCCAGCCTCTGGTAACCATGCTTCTACTCTCTGTCTCCATGAGTTCAATTGTTTTGATTTTTAGATCCTACCTGTAAGTGAGAACATGTGATGTTTATCTTTCTGTGCCTGGCTTATTTCACTTAACATAATGACCTTCGGTTCCATCCATGTTGTTGTTGCAAATGACAGGATCTCATTCTTTTTTATGGCTGAATAGTACTCCATTATGTATAAGTACCACATTTTCTTTATCCATTCATCTGTTGATGGACACTTAGATTGCTTCCAAATCTGGATCATGTGATAGTTCTATTTTTAGCTTTTTGAGGACCCTCCAAACTGTTCTCTATTTTCGTTTCACTAATTTACATTCTCACCAACAATGTACAAGGATTCCCTTTTCTCCACATCATCACCAGCATTTGTTATTGCCTGTCTTTTAGATATAAGCCATTTTAATTGAGGTGAGATGATATCTCGTTACAGTTTTGATTTGCATTTCGCTGACGATCAGGGATGTTGAGCATCTATGCCTGTTTGTACGTCTTTTTTGTTTTTTTTTAAGACGGAGTCTCGCTCTGTCACCCAGGCTGGAGTGCAATGGCATGATCTCAGCTCATTGCAACCTCTGCCTCCCAGGTTCAAGGGAGTCTCCTGCCTCAGCCTCCAGAGTAGCTGGGATTACAGGTGCGCGACACCACGCCTGGCTAATTTTTTTTTTTTTTTTTTTTTTTTTGGTAGAGATGGGGTTTCGCCATTTTGGCCAGGCTGGTCTCAAACTCCTGACATCAGGTGATCCACCCGCCTCGGCCTCCCAAAGTGCTGGGGTTACAGGCATGAGCCTGGGGTTACATGCCTGGCCTGTATGTCTTCTCTTGAGAAATGTCTATTCAACTTTTTTTTTTTTTTTTTTGAGATGGAGTTTCACTCTGTCGCCCAGGCTAGAGTGCAGTGGCGCAATCTCGGCTCACTGCATCCTCCCCTCCCGGGTTTAAGCAATTCTCTGCCTCAGCCTCCTGAGTAGCTGGGATTACAGGCACCCACCACTATGCCTGGCTAAATTTTTTTGTATTTTTAGTAGAGACAGGGTTTCACCATCTTGGCCAGGCTGATCTTGAACTCCTGACCTCATGATCCACCCGCCTCGGCCTCCCAAGTGCTGGGATTACAGTCGTGAGCCACCACGCACCTGGCTATTCAACTATTTTGTCCATTTTTAATTGGATTATTAAATTTTTTTCCTATAGAGTTGTTTGAGCTCCTTATATATTCCAGTTATTAATCCCCTTGTCAGATGGATGGTTTGCAAATATTTTCTCCCATTCTTTGGGTTGTCTCTTCACTTTGTTGATTGTTCCCTTTGGTGTGCAGAAGCTTTTTCATGTGATGTGGTCCCATTTGTCCATTTTTGCTTTGGCTGCCTGTGCTTTTTGGGTATTACTCAAGAAATACTTTGCTCAGACCAATGTCTTGGAGAGTTTCCCCAACTTTTCTTTTAGTAGTTTCATAGTTCGAGGTCTTAGATTTAAGTCTTTAATTCATTTTCATTTGAGTTGTGTATATCGTGAGAGATAGGGGTCTAGTTTTATTCTTCTGCAGATAGAGGTCCAATTTTCCCAGCACCATTTATTTAAGAGATTATCCTTTCACCAATGTATGTTCTTAGCACCTTTGTCAAAAATGAGTTCACTGTAGGTGTGTGAATATATTTCTGGGTTCTCTATTCTGTTCCATTGGTCTATTGTGTCTGTTTTTCTGCCCGTACCGTGTTGTTTTGATTACTATATTTCTGTGGTATAATTTTAAGTCAGGTAATGTGATTCCTCCAGTTTTGTTCTTTTTGCTTTATCCTAAGATTTGCTATTCTGGGTCTTTGTTGTTCTATATAAATTTTAGGATTTTTTTTCCATTTCTGTGAAGAATGTTATTGGTATTTAGATAGGGATTGCATTGAATCTGTAGCTTTCTTTGGGTAGTATGGACATTTTAACATTGATTCTTCTACTCCATTAACATTTTTTGATGTTCTCTTCAATTTCTCTCATCAGTGATTTATAGTTTTCCTTATAGAGATCTTTTCCTTTTTTAAGTTAATTCCTAGGTATTTAATTTTATTTGTGGCTATTGTAAATGGGATGACTTTTTTCTCTTTTTTTTTTTTTGAGACGGAGTCTTGCACTGTCACCCAGGCTGGAATGCAGTGGCACGATCTTGGCTTACTGCAACCTCCACCTTCTAGTTTCAAGCGATTCTCCTGCCTCAGCCTCCCAAGTAGCTGGGATCACAGGCACCCACCACCAAGCCCGGCTAATTTTTTGTATTTTTAGTAGAGACGGGGTTTCACTGTGTTGGCCAGGCTGGTCTTGAACGCCTGACCTCATGATCCACCTGCCTTGGCCTCCCAAAGTGCTGGGATTACAGGCGTGAGCCACTGCGCCCGGCCTGTAAATGGGATTACTTTTTAATTTCTTTTTTAGATTGTTCACTGTTAGCATATAAAAACGCTACCAATTTTTGTATGTTGATTTTGTATCCTGCAACTTTTCTGAATTTGTTTATCAGTTCTAATCGTTTCTTGTGGAGTCTTTAGATTTTTCCAAATATCAGAAAATATCATCTACAAACAATGATAATTTGACTTCTTCTTTTCCAATTTGGATGCCCTTTAATTTGTTCTCTTGTCTGATTTCCCCAAATGGCTATTTTTAGAAATTACTCTGGGAGACCATAAGTCACAATTGGCTTTGCTTGGTTCCCAGGTATATAAAGTGAGGGAGAAGGGCATTCTCACCTCTTCTGCCCCAAATATTGCCCACTGAGAACTTGAAGAAGTTTATACTATTTTGGCACCTAAAGGATTTCTATCAGCTTTGGGGGCATCAGGAGATAATGCCTTTGGAATGAACATCAGAATATTCAAGATGCTAGGCATCAGGGCCAGTGGCAGTGCAGAGGCATCGTTAAATAATACTACAGGCAGTGGGAAGTCAGGAGATTTCACTGAAGGGAGTCTAGCAGAAGAGTACTACATGACAGATGGTAGAAGAGGGACTATTCATGATCTCACATGAGATATGCTCAGACTTTCAGACATAGCTGGGTGAGATTTTGGAGGTGGGAGATTGGAGATCCAATAATAATAATCATAGTAATAATAATACCTAAAAAAAACCTCTTTAAGTACCCAGCTGTACACTAGATTTCTTACTTTTCACAGGATCATTCTACTCCTACAAACATACTCTAGTATCTTATATTTAGAAACCTTCCCTTGACACTAAATTCACCTTCACCTATCACCTCATTTCTTTGCTCCTTTTCACAGCAAAATTCTCAAGCTTTTCTGCACTCACTGTCCATTCTTCCTCATCTCCCATTTACTCTTCAACCCACTTCATTTTGGCTTCTGCCCTTATTACTTCATATGTAACTGAGACTACTCTTGCCAGTGTCACCAACAACCTTAGTATTACCAAATCCAATCTTTCCTCATTCTACTTGACCTCTTTGCAGTCTTCAACACTTTTCTTCTTGAACTTTTCTTTCTTATGTCTATGACATCATTGTCTCCTGATTTTTCTCCTCACCTCTCTGGTTCTTTTTCTTCAGCCATTTATTTATTTTTTCCTGATTCTTCTGATACTTGAGCTCTAATTGTTGGCATGTTCCCCAGGTTAACTTACCCAGTCCCAAAACCGTAAAGCTAAATTTTATCTCCAGGTTTAACCTCTTCTCAGCGTTCGAGACACTTATATATAACCATTTATTTGACTTTATCACTTGGAGATCTAATAAGCATCTCAAATTCAACAGGTCTAAAACTTAACTCCTACTATTTTCTGTCTTCCCTCCATAAAAAAAAAAGCCCTTTTCTTTCTTGGTTCTCTTCACAGTAGGCACTCGATAAAAATGAATAGAATGAATGAAAGAATGTTTACCTTACTACATGTCATTCTATCAGTAACCTTATACAGTCATTGTAGGTGCTATTTTTAGCCCCATCCTTAAAATGAGGGAATTAGAGAGGTAAAGTACAACTTGCCTAAGGTCACAAAGCTTGTAAAGATTCAGGGCCAGGCTTTTAATCTGTGTGCTTTTCTCTAAAGCTCACATGCTTCTTCTCTATGCCACAGTGGCTTCCATTGAAACAAGGATGATTATTATAAGTTAAGATTATATTTATGACCATAAACTAGTATAAATTAGAAAAACATAGGTTATATTATTAATAATGATAATGATGATAACAATGATTATCAGCTTTCACATACCAGGCATCATGAGAGGCTTTTAAAAAATTAATCAAGTTTATTATTTGGGACAGTTTTAGATTTACAGAAAAATTGAGCAGATAGTAAGTACAGAGAGTTCCCTTATATCCCTGACCCGATCCATACAGCTTCCCCTATTATTAACATCTTTCATTATAGTATGGTACATTATTATAATTAATAAACCAAAAGATACATTATTATTAACTAAAGTTCACAGTTTATTCATGTTTTCTTAAGCTTTACCTAATGTTCTTTTTCTGTTCCATAATCCCATCCAGGATCCCACATTACATCTAGTTCTATTGTCTCCGTAGGCCCCTGTTGGCTGTGACATTTTCTCTGACTTTGTTTTTGATGACCTTGGCAGTTTTGAAGAGTACTGGTCAGGTTATATTGTAGGATGCCTCTCTATTAGAATTTGTCTAATGTTTTTCTCATGATTAGACTGGGGTTATAAATTTTTTAAAGGAAGATCACGAATGTAAAGTGCCATTTTTATCACACAGCAGGATTATACACCACCAACACGGTTTAGGACAGTTGATGTTGACCTTCATCATCCAACTAAAGTAGTGTTTGTCAGGGTTTTCCACTGTAAAATGTCTCTTTTTTTCTGCCTTTCCATACTGTACTCTTTGGTAGAAAAGTCACTATATGCAGCCCACACTTCAGGAGTGGAGAGGCTCCCCTTCTTTAGGGTGGAGTATCTGCATAATATATTTGGAATTCTTTGGTATGAGAGATGTATCTATTTGCTTCAATTTATCAATTTATTCAATCATTTATTTATATTAGTATGGACTCATAGATATTTATTTTATAGTTTGGGTATAATCCAATGCTACTTTATTTATTTTATTGCTCAAATTGTTTCACTTTTGGTCATTATGGGTTCTTTCAATGGGCTTTTGTGCCCCCTTGACATATCCCATCTGTGTGTGTGTGTTGGGGGGGTGTTTTGAAAAATTCCTTACTTACAAGATGATCCAGGTTCATCTTGTGTATTTGCTGCCCCAGTTCCTAGAATCAGCTATTTCTCCAGGAAGCCCTGGATCCTTCTCATAGAGAATAGTATTAGAAACCAAGATCTGGGCACTAAGTCTGCTCATTGCTAATGGCGTATCATTTCTTCTAGGCCTTCTCAGCTGATAGATCAAAGAAATATATGTGCGTATACTAATCCATGTGTATACACATATCTGTAAATATTTATAAATGTAACCATTTGTATCTATATTAAGTTAAACATGAGTTCTTACTGATATCTCCAACTCTAGTCCACTACCACATGGATTATTCTAGCCTGTTCCCCTGGCTTGTCGGTAATCTCCCACTCAGGAGAGCAATTTTATGTATATGAACTTACTTAATCCTGTGAGGTAGCTATTATTACCTCATTTTATAGTTGAAGAAACTGAGGCTCAATGATGATAAATTTTTTCAAATACATAGCGATTAGGAGGTGTAACTAAACTGGGCATGGTGGCTGATGCCTGTAATCCCAGAACTTTGGAAGGCCGAGACAAGGGGATCACGTGAGCCCATGAGTTTGAGACCAGCCTGGGCAACACAGTGAGACCACCATCTAAAAAAAAATTTAAAAAGAAAAAGAGGTGTAACTAGGACCTCTTCTGGGGGAAAAAGAACACACAAGTTGTGGGATTGAGAAGGTATATGGTTTGTGCAGTAGTACATACTGATGAGTCAGTAAAATAGATTAAAGTTATGTTGGTATGACCCTGAATTGAACACTGATGATTTTGATATTATACCAACTGTTTAAATGTCATGCACATCTCTTGAGGAGCAAATTATTACACTAAAGATCTATTATTAATTATACATCTCCCCATGAGTCAACTGCAAAACTGTTTAAATTTCTTTTGTATCTTTTTTTTTTTTTGAGACAGATCTCGCTCTGTCGCCTAGGCTGGAGTGCAGTTGTGTGATCTCTGCTCACTGCAACCTGTGCCTCCCAGGTTCAAGCAATTCTCCTGACTCAGCCTCCCGAGTAGCTGGGATTACAGGTGCCCACCACCATGCCCAGCTAATTTTTGTATTTTTAATAGAGATGAGGTTTCATCATGTTGGCCAGGCTGGTCTCGAACTCTTGACCTCAAGTGATCCACCCACTTCGGCCTCCCTCTTTTCTATCTTTTAAAAGAGTCATCACTGGTTCCTAAATTCATAAAGATTATTGGGCATTGTATAATTTTAATCAATTAAAGGATAACAAATGGGAATGGACTTGACAGGTAATTTGTACCTCTAGTCAAATTTTTCCTGACCCAAAAAATCCAAAACAACAACCATTCTCCTACCTTCCATAAAAAAGTTATGACCTACCTTGATTTTTTTGTTTTTTTGAGTCAGAGTCTCACCATGTAACACAATCATAGCTCACTGTAACCTTGAACTCCTGGACTCAAGCAATCCTCCCGCTTTGGCCTCCCAAAATGCTGGGATTACAGGCATGAGCCACAATGCCAGGCTTGAAGTCTTAATCTTTGCTCATTGAAAAGAGGGCTTTGTGATTTAAAAGTTTGGAAAACACTGCATATATATCAACCCCCTCCTGGAAATTCTAATGTGCCTATTAAGTAACTGAGACAAAAATCAACAAAAAATTAACTTTCAAGTAAATATTTCCCAAATATATTTGTTCATAGAATGCCTTGTTTTAATGTAAGGGCGACTAATATCACACAGACCTATATTTGGAAGGCAATGTTTTATTCATTTCATAAGAGAAGGAACTTGGGCCATGTTTTTCTGTTTCCAGAACCTAAAACGGCCTGGCACATAGTAGGTGCTCAATTAATAATTGTTTGTTAAGTAAGTGGACAAGCAAATATGTATTATCTACTATATGGCAGTCACAAGGAATATAATGGTGAAAAAATAAACATGGTCCCTGTCCTCATGTAACTTACAATCTACTGGAGAAGATTATAAAAAAGCAAGTAAAAAGGTTAAATCTTAGATAAGAGTTATTAATACAAAACTCTTTAGATAAAAGTTATGGAAACAAACAATGTTGAGATGAAGAATAAAGGAGGTGGAGGGAGCGTTACTTTCAAAAATAAGCAGCTAGCTTTTTAATGCATTTACTCAGACAAATCTACAGCTAACCAGAATCTGAGTATTTCAAACATCAACCTTCATTCAGATCACATATTCACAAAGATTGTATTAATCAAGGTCCTTGCATAAAACGGATGGCATACTCAAAAGGACTAAAATTAAGAGAGTTTTATAGAACTATTTAGAGGCTGGGTGCGGTGGCTCACGCCTGTAATCCCAGTACTTTGGGAGGCCCACGTGGGCGGATCGCTTGAGGTCAGGAGTTTGAGACCAGCCTGGCCAACATGGTGAAACCCCATCTCTACTAAAAATACGAAAATTAGCCGGGTGTGGTGGCGCACGCCTATAATCCCAGCTACTTGGGAGGCTGAGGCAGGAGAATTGCTTGAACCCAGGAGGCAGACGTTGCAGTGAGCCGAGATTGTGCCACTGCACTCCAGCCTGGGCAACAGAGCAAGACTCCGTCTCAAAAAAACAAAAAAAAAAAAGAAAAAACTATTTACAGAGGTGTGGACAATATTAAGGGAAAAAAACAAGGGAAGAGGCTGGGTGTGGTGGCTCACACCTGTAATCCCAGCACTTTGGGAGGCTGAGGCAGGCAGATCACGAGGTCAGGAGTTTGAGACCAGCCTGACCAACATGGTGAAACCCTGTCTTTACTAAAAATACAAAAAAAATTAGCCGCACGTGGTGGCACACACCTGTAATCACAGCTACTCAAGAGGCTGAGGCAGGAGAATAGCTTGAAACCAGGAGGCAGAGGTTGCAGTGAGCTGAGATTGTGCCACTGCACTCCAGCCTGGGCGACAGAGCAAGACTTTGTCTCAAAACAAACAAACAAACAAAAAAAAAAAAAAGGGAAGAAAAACATCTTAAGAACCAAAGATAGCCAGAAGCCATTAGCAACACCCTTAGACCTGAAGGACAAGGGAATCAATGGGAACAAGGCATTAGGTGTCAGCTGAAAATGAATTATATTTATATCAATATAAATATAATAAATATAATAAATTATGTATAAGCATAGGTCATATGGAGGCAGCACAAACCACTTCTATAGAAATAGGCCTAAATTATAATTCCATGTAGGCAAAAATTAAGATTTTGTACCTCAGCACCTATTACAGTCCTCACATATAGTGGTACTGTTGGATCTAATTTGTACATGTGTATTGAATGTACAAATTGCATCTGACAGACATAACTTTCTTGAATAGCAATAATCATATGAGATTAAATGTAAAGAACTTATTTCTTTTAAAGAGTTATAATTCTTCTAAAATTTTGCAGTTAAAGCAGTTATTACAGTTACTTTTATAAGACTGTGTTTCAAGTTTAGAACTATGCCCTAATTGGCAATTATATATTTCAAATGAAGAAAACTGTTCTCTTGGGGGTCTAATGAAGAAACCAGATAAATCAGCAATAGACTGAGCAGAGGTTTTAAAGGATACTTGAACAAAAATGTAAAGCAGGTCTACTTTTATGTTTAAGTGTGTGAGCACTGAATTAAAGAGCCCCTTAGAAAAAACTATTTTTGGCCAGGCATGCTGGCTCATGCCTGTAATCCCAGCACTTTGAGAGGCTGAGGTGGGTGGATCACGAGGTCAGGAGATCGAGACCATCCTGGCTAACATGGTAAAACCCCGTCTCTACTAAAAATAAAAAAAAATTAGCTGGCGTGGTGGCACGCACCTGTAGTCCCAGCTACTCGGGAGGCTGAGGCAGGAGAATCACTTGAACCCAGGAGGCAGAGGTTGCAGTGAGCCGAGACCACGCCACTGCACTCCAGCCTGGGTGACAGAGTGAGACTCCATCTAAAAAAAAATAAATAAATAAAAATAAAAAAAAGAAAGAAAACAAAGAAAGAGAAAAGTATTTTTAGGCTGGGTGTGGTGGCTCACTCCTGTAATCCCAGCACTCCGGGGGGCCGAGGCAGGTGGCTTGCTTGAGGTTAGGAGTTCCACAACAGCCTGGCCAACATGGTGAAACTTGGTCTCTACCAAAAATACAAAAATTAGTCGGGCGTGGTGGCAGGCACCTGTAATCCCAGCTACTCAGGAGGCTGAGGCAGGAGAATTGCTTGCACCGGGAGGTGGAGGTTGTAATGAGCTGAGATCGCACCACTGAACTCCAGCCTGGGTGACACAGCAAGACTCTGTCTCACAAAACAGAAAGCATTTTTGCCATATAAAGGAATTTATCATGATTGCATATAACATCAAATTGTTCCATTCTATGTCAAAAAGGATTTATTAAGTATTAATATGAATTTTTAAAAGAATAAACTGGCTCTAGATAATTTAAAATATGCTAAAAAAAGATGTTTAGGTTGCATAAATTAATTCACATTTGCAAACAAGCATGTTTTCTTATGTTTACACATGAGAATATTTTATAGCGCACCATAACACTAAATGCTGTTTTTCTTTCCATTTTTCCTAGTCTACCACATATGTATAGAATTTTAATGTTTATAACAGAGAACATAAGCAATTAAACAGTCATCCCGCAGCATTTTAGCCAAAATCTATCTTTTTGCCAGTATCCATTCATCCAGATGCTTTGGGGAGAAATCACTCAATGCCCCAGAGATGGGCATGACTCAAGTTTGGCCAAAGCCATAGTGATTACATCAGAGATTGGTATACCAGCTAATTAGAGCCAGTAAGGCACGATGATGAAGAAGGTAAAAAGTCATCAGATTCATAATACATACACATGTAAGTATATATAAAACATAAATATATTTTGGTGATGCAGTTGACAGAATTTGCTAATAATTTAGATAACAGACAGGAAGAATCAAGATTGATTGTCCTTAGCATTTGGGTGATTGTAGGCCGTTTACTGAGAGGAAACATGGTTTCCTGGAATGAAAGTTAAAAGTTTTATGGAATAAAAGTTAAAAGAATAAAAGTTAAAAGTTTAGTTTGGGACATCATAAATTTGAGATGCCTACTAGACACACAATAAGAGATGTCAAGTAAACAGTTGTACAAATGAGTTTAAGGGAAATTTATAATTCCTTAGGGTAGATTCCTGGTAGTAGAGTTGCTGGATCAAAGGTTATGTGCATTTTTAGTGTTGTGCTGGAGCCAATATAGTTGGCTTAGTGTTGGCTAAGATAGTGTTGACTAAGATGGCCAGTGCAACATTGAATAGAAGTAGACCCTGCATCCTCACCTTGTTCTGATCTGAGAGAGAAACCTCAATTACATACGAGGTTAGCTGGCTGGGCATGGTGGCTCACACCTGTAATCTCAGCACTTTGGGAGTCCGAGGCGGGCGGATCACAAAGTCAAGAGTTCGAGACTAGCCTGGTGAACATGGTGAAACCCCATCTCTGCTAAGAATACAAAAATTAGCCGGGTGTGGTGGCACGTGCCTGTAATCCCAGCTACTCGGGAGGTTGAGGCAGGAGAATCGCTTGAACCTGGGAGGTGGAGGTTGCAGTGAGCCGAGATAGCACCACTGCACTCCAGCCTGGGTGACAGAGCGAGACTCTATCTCGGGGGAAAAAAAATGAGGTTAGCTGTAAGTTTTGCCTAAATGCCCTTTAGAGAATAAAGAAGTTTTATTTTCTTACTATTTTTGAGAGTTTCTTTTTCAATCATGAATTGGTGTTGAGTTTTGCAAATGCTTTTTCTACATCAATTGAATTGACCATATGGTTTTTCTCCTATATTTTGTGAATGTAGTGTATTAAATTGATTGACCTTTGAATGTTAAAACAACCTTGGACTTCTGCACTAAACTTCACTTGCTCAAACTATATTATATATTACTGAATTCTATTTGCTAATATTTTGTTAAGAATTTTTGTATCTGTTGCCAGATGCAGTGGTTCATGCCTGCAATCCCAGCACTTTGGAAGGCCGAGGCAGGCGGATCACTTGAGGTCAGATCGAGACCAGCCTGGCCACCATGGTGAAACCCCATCTCTACTAAAAAAAAATTTAAAAAAATTAGCTGGGCATGGTGGCACATGCCTGTAGTCCCAGCTACTCAAGAGGCTGAGGCAGGAGAATCACTTGAATCTGGGAGGTGGAGGTTGCAGTGAGCTGAGACCGTGCCACTGCATCCCAGCCTGGGTGACAGAGTGAGACTCTGTCTCAAAAATAAATAAATAAATAAATAAATAAATAAATAAATAAATAAAATGAAAAAAAGGAATTTTTGTATCTATGTTCATGAGGGATAATCTTTTATTTTCTTGTAATGCCTGTTTCAGTATCAGGTTATGCTGACATCATAAAATGAATCAAAAATTATTTCTCCCTTCTCTATTTTCTGAGTTTGTGTAGTATTGTTTCTTAAAAGTTTGGTAAAATTAACCAGTAAAGTCATTCGTGCCTCGAGTTTCTTTTACAGGAGTGTTTTAAATTAAGAATTCAATTTCTTTCTTTCTTTTTCTCTCTTTTTAGCATAAATTTGTTCACAGTATTTTCCTTTATCCTTTAAATATCTGTAGTAATAAATTTTGTTTTCTGTATTTCTTGGTCAATCTAGCTAAAGGTATATCAGTATTATTAACCTTTTCAAAATATCAACTCTTGGTATTTTCTAAGAACAAGGATATTCTCCTACAGGTAATCATAATGGCATTATCTCACCCAAGAAATTTAAAACTGATATGATAATCTTGTCCAATCTTCAGTCCATATTCACATTTCCCTAATTGTCCACAAATGTCCTTCAAAGTTGTCTTTATTCAGTTGAGAATCCAAGCAAAGACCATGCATTGTTGCTGCATGTATTATCTTTTTAGTCACTTTTAATCTATAAAAGTTCCCCTTGCTTTTTTTCCCTTAGATAATATTGACTTATAAAAATATGGCCAGGTGGGCTGGCGCGGTGGCTCATGCCTGTAATGCCAACACTTTGGGAGGCCAAGGCGGGCAGATCACCTGAGGTCAGGAGTTCGAGACCAGCCTGACCAACATGCAGAAACCCCGTCTCCACTAAAAATTCAAAATTAGCTGGACATGGTGGCACGCACCTGTAGTCCCAGCTACTCAGGAGGCTGAGGCAGGAGAATCGCTTGAACCTGGGAGGTGGAGGTTGCGGTAAGCTGAGATCGCGCCATTGCACTCCAGCCTGGGGAACAAGAGTGAAACTCCATCTCAAAAAAAAAAAAAGGCCAGGAGTGATGGTGGTTAACGCCTGTAATCCCAGCACTTTGGGAGGCCGAGGTGGGTGGATCACCTGAGGTCAAGAGTTCGGGACCAGCCTGGCCAACTAACATGGTGAAACCCCATCTCTACTAAAAATACAAAAATTAGCTGGGCATGGTGGCACGTGCCTGTAATCCAAGGTACTCGGGAGGCTGAGGCAGGAGAATCACTTGGACCCGGGAGGTGGAGGTTGCAGTGAGCCGAGATGGTGCCACCATATTCCAGCCTGGACGAGAGAGTGAGACTCCTTCTCAAAAATAAAAAAATAAAAAAAATAGTCTAGCCAATTGTCTCACAGAATGTCTCACAATCTGTTTTTAAGTATTGCCTTTCAAAAATTAGGCTAAACATTCTTGGCAAGAATACTTCATAGCTGATATTGTGTACTTCCCACTGTATCACATCAGGAGGCAACGGTGAGTTCATTCCGTTATGGTCATGCTAAGTTTGATCACTTGATTAAAGTGGTGTCCAAAAGATCTCTCCATTGGATACTTTGAGATTATGTAAATATCCTGTTCCCCAGCAAAGTTTCATTCTAATTGAATGAAACTAATTCAATTTCTAATTGAATATTACATTTGTGGGAACAAAATAGGATTTCTTAATTCTATCACTCGTTCTACTTTCTTTTTAAATTCAACATATATTTACTGGGTGCCTACCATATTCTAGTTACCATGCTAGGAATTAGATAGTGAAGTGAGCAAAATAAACGCTTTTCTTCATTGTCTATAGTGGGAAAGAAATAAGGAAACAAACTCTTTTCAGTACTCCAAGAAGCTACATAAATTAAAAATCTAAAGAACAAGTTATATTTGTAGTCATCATTATCTTTGTATTAAGTAAACGGCAGTAGATGTACATCTTTAAAAAAATTTTTGTTTCTCTCCTTTTTAAAAAACTGATACATAATTACATCTCATAAAATTCATCCTTTTAATAAAGTTTACAATTTAGTGGTTTTTAGTATATTCATAAAGTTGTTCAGCAATCACCACAATCCAGTTCACCAACATTTTCATCACCCTGAAAGGAACTTTGTACCCATTAGCAGTCATTCCTAGTCTCCCCCTCTCACAGCCCCTGACAACCATTAATCTACTCCTGTCTGTATAAATGTGCCTATTCTGGATATTTAATATAAATTGAATTATACAATATGTGGTCTTTTTGTTGGCTTTTTGCACTTAGCAGAATGTTTTCAAGGTTCATCCATGTTGTAGCATTTATCAGCACTTCTTATGACTAAAAATATTTCTTTGTATAGATACAATATTTTGTTCATCTATTCATCACTCCATATCAGTTTATACAGCACTTCCTAACTTCATTAAATTATAAACTTCTTTTCAAAAGACACAAGCTGGGCATGGTGGCACACATCTGTAATCCCTGCTACTTGGGAGGCTGAGGTGGGAGGCTCACTTGAGCCCAGGAGTTGAGCCCAGCTGGGCAACACAGTGGGACCTTGTCTTGGGGAAAAAAAAAAAAAAAGACACAAGAAAAATGACAAAACAAGCCACAGACTAGGAGACAATATCTACAAAACACATAGTTGATAAAAGACTTGTATCCAGAATGTACAAAGGACTCTCAAAACTCAATAATAAGATAATGAAACAGAAACATAAAGATGAGCAAAAATTTTGAATAAACACTTAATTTAACTTTTCCCTAGGTGTACTACCCTTTGGGATACTAGCTTTTTAAAGGGGCCTTCTATCAGTCTTCTCACTTTGCAGTTTCCCTAAGCTTTGGCTTTTATCCCTCTCTGAGTCCCTTTAAAATGAAATTTGTAGTTTACCAGGTGTTAGGAGTTGAACTGTGTCACTCCAGAAGATGCTGAAGTCCTAACCTCCAGTACCTGTGAATGTGACCTTATTTGGAAATAGGATCTTTGCAGATGATCGAGTTAAGATGAAGTCATTAGGGTGGGCCCTAATTCAATATGACTGATGTCTTTATGAAAAGTGAAGACACTGAAGGAAAGCCATCTACAAGCCTGGAATGCCTGAGGCTATCAGAACCCAGGAGAAAGGAATGAAACAATTCCCCTCACTGCCCTCAGAAAGAACCAATTCTATAAACACCTTGATTTCAGACTTCCAGGCACCAGAACTGTGAGACAATAAATTTTGGTTGTTTAAGGCACTGAGTTTGTGGTACATTTTTACAGCAGCCCCACGAAACGAATACACCAGGGATCAGTAGCTGCCCCCCAGAGCAGCTGGCATCAGGACTTGGCTTTCTCTCATTTTTGGTCTCTGTAGATTTTTCTTACTTTTTTACTAATGCAACTCTGCATTCCAAAATATGTTTTCAAAAATTTATTTGTTGTGTGCTGGGAAGATTTTTTTAGGATATTTAATTTTCATTTTGTTGGAAATGGAAGTCTACTTGATTCTTCAATAGTAACTTTCTGAAAATGGGGTTTGGTTTCTCTCAGGTACTTATTATTACTTTCCAAGTGAAATTTGTTATTTATTTTACATCTCAATTATGCCTAATATTCTATTGTATTCTGTACATGGCATTTTGTTTCTCACAAAATTGCTAGTTTCTTGAGAGTTGAGATGGTGTCTTACTTACCATTGAATACAAGCATATAGAACAATACCTCACATATAATAGGTATTTGTAAATTACCTATTGGTTATTAAACTGAATGTACTTGTATATTGAGCAGATGCATAGGTATGTAAAGTTGCTTGGAGTGATAACTTTAAGTCTTAATTTGAAGTTTTTATTAATTCACAAATGTCTGTGTTACTCAGGGTCATGGTCACCTAGGATGGGTTTTCTTTTCTTTCTGATTAATATAATTAAATCTAGGTCTCAGGAAACCTATAGGTTTATGGCCTTTCAAGTTTCCTGTATTAGAGTTTGAAGTGACTTTATTAATAAATATTATTTGTAAATATTACAACTCTGTAAATATTATTATACCCATTTTTCAAATACAGAAAGTAAAGGTCAGAAAGATTAAATGCCTGTTCCAAGGTGTGATACATAATAAGTACCAGAGTTAGAAACAAGTTTATTTTGCCCTAAAGCCATTCACTATTCTATACTACTTATTATGGATCCCATTTTGTAATGATTATGAAACTCCTTGCTGTTTTTCTATTCCTATTTGTATCAGAGTATCATAATATTTACTTATTCCAAAATAATGAAAGGTATCTTTCAAAATACCTGCTTATGTATGATTTTTATATTTTCTGTCCATGCAGTCACTTTCCATTGTTCACCTGATATATTTGTTAGACATAAACACCCTCAGAGGTTACATGCTAGAAAAACAAACATTTTTCTTCTCAGTAAGGAAAGGTTCCCACTGTAGGACATCAAATCCATATCATTAGCCTTCTATAAGATTTTCCATGATAAGGGTGCTTTTGGGTGCAATGTGCACCACACACTACTATGCACTTGCTTATACCCTGCTTACTTTCCAGTTGCTTTAGTATGCCATATGTAAACTTCATTTACCCAAATCGTTTTTAAGTTCCTTGAGGTCAAGCATGGATTTTCTATTACTGTGTATTCCTGTAATAGCTGTCATTTATTAAAGGCTTACTGAGTACCAGGAACTTTGCACACATTTCATTTATTATTTACAATAACATGGCAAATTAGGTATTATTACCCCCATTTCACAGATGTGGAAAGCCTCAGATATAATTAGTCCCAAGACTGTAAACCTATTAAGTGACCACAATGATGGGTCCTTAATATGTGATTGTTGAGTTGATGGATTTGTGGTAATTTTCCTGAAAGATCTTTCCATCTGGCCATAGTGCAGTAGAAAAAGACACCAGTTTGTATCCTTATGCTATAAATTACTAGCTTGTGACTGTGGACAAGTTACTTAGCGTCATCAAATCTGAGTTCCTGATTTGTAAAATGGGATAATAAAGCCCAATCCATGAAGGAGTCTTAAATATTAAACTAGGTCATACAGATGCAAAATAAATATTGATTTATTAAGTTGCTTGCTTATGTGTTTCTTTTCTCTCACTGAAATATACACTGAATGAATAAGTGAATAAATTAAGAAGTACCAAGAAAAGATATTTATCAAAGTATCTTTTTTGTATAAATATGATTTAATAGCCTACAAATTATGACAAAATTCAATATAATTCAATAGTTTTTAGCATTCTTCTATGCGAACATATTCACAACTACATTAAAACATCTTCAGATCATCCTCTCAGATCAATCACCATCACACTTGTAAATGCAGACCACTTGTTTTTAGCATGTTCAGATCCTTTTCCTAAATATCTAGGATTTTATTTCCTCCTACAATATTGGATAGGAGACAGTAATCTTTTAATCTAATGGAAAGATATTTAAATGCTTTTTTCACCACTCCTTTTCCCCAAATTAGTAGATGATTTTTGTGTGAGGTGATTTTTCTATCAGGTAATTTAGTATCATTGTTGTTCCATAGCTTGAATTTTATGTCGGATATTTCAATCCGCTTTCTCTTCAGCATGTTCTGTTGCTGAGTAGAGAAACCTCACAATGGCCATAGACTGTTCTATTGTTTAAATTCTATGTATTTAAACTCAAAACAATGATATAAAACATGACTTTACTGTAGAAATGATAAATTAATTGTACATTGATTTTAAAGATAATATCTTTGTTTGTGGAAAACAAAAAAGTGCTACTAAAAATTCCCAGATCTCCATCCTGGTAATTCAAAACAGAATATTTTCCTTAGAAGGCACTAATCTTTAAAATTCTTTTATGTTGGTAAGCCAAAACCTCTACTTGCTGATCTTAGGGCATGGTGCAAGATCTTTCAATAAGGTTTGATGAACCAACAAGTGTTCTGGAATACTTCTTGAGGAAATTTTAAAAATTAGAATATTAATAAGTTAATATGTATTGTTTATAGATAGTAGTCATATAGTTGAAGAACTGTGCATTTTGAACCTTTAAAATATGATAAATAAGCCTTTTTAAAAGAAAATGAAAGCAATCACTGATCTTCAGCTGATGTTGTTATGTACAATTCTCTATTATATTGCCAAATTAATATTTTCTCTATGACATCTGTGATGTCCCTCTGGACTAAAAAGACATATATATATTCTTTCTGTTAACTGTCTTTATACAGTTATTTGCTTTTCCATTAGGTGCATGGTATATTTAAACAACTGCAGGCAATTTATACTAGCTCAGAGTCATTTTGATCAGTCTTGGGCAAATTAACCAGCCTTCAGTCAGTTCAGTGCTCTCTCCTATGTGGCCCTACTCCGGCTTCACATTGAATAGTCCCTCAGTCTAGTCCAGATGTCCAACTGTATCCACTCACCCTTTCAGAATGATGTTGTGCTTGCTATTTTTAGATGGAATATGTGTCTGCTGTATGTTAGTAAAACATGTAAATTATGTATGTAATTTATACATGATATATATCAAGTAGTGTGTTTTTCTACTATGTGTTTCAAAAGCATTATCCAAATGAAAATGATAAAACTTCCCACAAAACTGGAAAATGTTTCATACCAAGAAAGTTAATTTGTTTATATTTACCATTGTGATATAATGAAGGAAATTTTTTTGGTCTTGTTTGCCCTGCTTTTGGATTCTTGGGCAAATGTCTTTTACTGGTCTTTTTTTGTCCTTGCTTTTGGATTCTTTAGCAAGTTGTCCACCATGTAATTAATATTAAATTAACCTATAGGCATTGCTATCTAAAACTTTAAAATATTCATTGTTCCTCTTGTCACTGTCATACTTTCTTTTCTAATGTTCGAAATTTCTAAATTGCGGATAAGTGACTTTTTAATATATTTTCCTCATGACAAGCTTTTGAAACATTAACTTAGGTAGAATGAGGAGCTGCATTGGTGTTTTCAGTTCTAAGATTTTAATTTCTATCTTTCCCAGGATCATTAATTAAAATGATTTAACCTATATCTAAAAAAAATCAGTTTATATTTCTTTAGTAGATCATAATTTGTCATCTTAAAATAGTAATGTGAAGTGAATTGATAGTATTTGTTCCACATCCATTTGCTCAGTACTGAACTTTAGTAAGAAATATCTCAGCATATCCACATATACATAAGGATACTCATATAGGACAGGACCAACAACATTATTTTGATTAACTGGTTAGTACCAACTATATACTTATGGATAAACATAGCAAGCTTTGGTCCACATACAAAGTGCAAAATGTAACTATAAAATAACAACAATACAATTAAAATATGTAATTTACCAGTAGGAGTAATTTATTTTTAAAAAATTGCTTTGGATTTCATACCATAGTCTTTTCCTCATATTTTTCTGTAAGTATTAACAATTTAACATTTTCTTAAAATGATTAGTCTTATCAATATGACAAATTAAAATGTTATTTTCTGAAGATCACAAATTAAGATTTTCTAGATCTTAATTCTATGCTGAAAATGTTAGCATGTATTGAAATGTTAAATATTATAAAACATTTCAACTAATTTATATGCCAAACATAAATACACAATTGATGTAATCTAATGTACACTTTTTTTCACTTAACTTTATTTTAAATACAATATAGGCTGAATGCTTTTTCACTCATAGGCCTATGATAAATCTGAATTAATGGGGATAATAACTACTTTTAGCATCATTAAATATGACTTTAAAAGTTGAAGTAATGTTTGTGAACAGGCAAATAGGTGGCTGAAGAATCAGGAGTAAAGAAGTATTGAAAACCTCTATCTACATGCTATTTTTGTTCATCACCTAAAATGTGGAGACAAAAAAATATACAGAGAAATTTTTTTAAAAAGTGGGGTGGACAGCCAAAACTATAGGTGATAATATAGTGAAATATTTTGTAAACCATTGTTTTTAATTATGTTTTGAAAAAGAGACTCTGGAGTGATCAATTACTTTTATATCTCATGCTGATTATTAAATGTTATCTTTCATAGTTAAAAAGCACACCACAGTATACAGTATTGTCTATGTGAATACTGAAACAAGGAATATTATCCTGTTAATCATCAAGTGCTGATTAATTTAACAATTTCATCCTATTTATTCTTCTAATATATGAGTTTTTATTTCATCGTGAATCATCACCACACTATAACATTATTGCTGATTTGCAAATTAATTATTCCAGGCCTTTCAATTGTTAGTATTTACTCACAGCTGTTCCAAAGTTTGACAAAAATAAGAATACATGTTCATTTTTAAATGGCCTGTATAGGTTTGGTGTGAAGTGCCTGAATTAGCAGAATCGGTATCAGAATGCTGATATATCACTGAGGACAGTTACTTTTTAATAAAATTATCAGAAGGAGAAAACTATGGAACAAGAATTGCCAAAAAAGTTCCAAAATGTAAGACAGGATATACTGTTACATTAGTTGTGTACGGAGTAGCCAAATTATAGAATAATTATTCCTAAAAATCAGTAAGTTTTTTTTTATTTTAGAAAATAATGTTTCCAAAGCATAAATTTTAAGCTCAGGACAAACTTCTTTACCAGCCAGTTGTGCAGACTGTCCACTGAGAAGGAACAGGGAGTGGATTGTATTTTAATAGAGTTGTGATAAATAATTTAGTTGCATTTCTAAATTAAAAATTCAACATTAAAAGATGTTGGCAGTTTCCTTTTTATGTGATCTTTCACTATTCATACAACTAATCTGAAAATCTAAGACATATAATGAAAATAAAATTCGCATGATACTGCTTTATATGGTCAAGATAAAGTATCAGCTTTTTCTAAGTAACTACTCTTAGTTACTTAGAAAATTAAAAGAGCAGAAGCTTCTGTCTCCAAAAATGTCCAGGAAGATTTTTGAGTTTTTCATGCATCAGTTTCAGAAACTGTCCCATTATTTTCATGTTAAAAGACAATATCACTTTAATTATACCAAATTAAATGCGTATGAAGTCCTGATAAATTATTTCTTTCATAGCATTGGTTGTATGTAGCATTTCTTCTTAGTGCTCAAAAGAAATGACGTGTAGTTGGATAAGGATTGGTGGTTTTTTACTTCCTCCCCCAAAGAGCTGATGTTTTTGGCTGGTTGTTTTTTGTTTTTGTTTTTATTTGGTGGTGGGGGGAGACATGAGAGAAAAGAAAAAGGCTGTATTTAGAATTATTGAACAGGCCTACACTAAAATTCTTCCTTGTCCGATGAGGATGAGGGCTGGGGGAGAAAGGTGAGGTGGAACAATTGAAGTGTAATAGTATCTGTGTAGTTTTTTTAAATGTACAATCTCTCCCCCGGTCTCCGGTCCCCCTGCTCCTATGTGCTGGTACCTCTGGACTGTTCAGAAGCCATTTTAGAACTCAGGAAGCAAAATATGTGAGTTCCACTGTGCTTCTGCAGGTGCTGTGGTGGCAAGGATAACCTTTGCTCGCTTGCCGGGGGGTGTAACCACGCTGTTATTTAATGTCTTTGAGGATTAAAGACACCACAGAAAATTCCAAACCCACATCCTAACACCTGAAGCTCGCACAATGTTTCTAGAGCAAATGACAAAACATTTCACTGGAACCTTAATTTAGCAAGTCTGTGTCCAGATCTGGGGATTTTTTTTTAATTGTTTTGAGGCGTCGCTGATGATCCCTACAGTACTCGATTTTCAAAACTATTTCGGGTTGAAAAAAGACCCCTTTCTAGGTGTTTTGCGCACCCGAGCCCTGCAGTTCACGGTGTTTCGGGAGGAGGGTCTTTCGGAATTGAAAGTGCATTGTCAGTCGTGGGCGTCTAGTAATTTGTGGGGTTGGGGGGGGACCGACAAAACCATAGGTCAACTTCCCGAATAGTCTGAGGGGCTAAGAAGCCAGAGAGGCATTTGCCTCCTCGCAACTGGACGCGAGGCTCAGAGCCCGGCTGTCCTCAGCTGTCATGGGGGGAGGGGAAGGGAGTGCTGGCATCGAGGTCGGGCGCCGTTTGCTCAGCCTCCCCGCTGCGTCCCGCCGCCAGCTCACCTCCGCGAAGAGCTAGGCACTCACCGGCCCGCTGGCCCTTGCTCCCTGGCCGCCCTCCGGCCCCGGTCCTCAGGCACAGGTCGCCAGAACCGTCCAGTGGGATGGCTGCCGCCTCCTCGGGGACCGCTGCCTGAGGGCCAGGACCGGGGTCGCCTGGCCGCCCGGGTAACCCGCAGCTCCCGGGGCGCTGCGCCGGCGGCCGGGAGGCGCCGGCGCCCGCTCCCCCTCCCCGCCCCCCGCTCCCGCCTCCTGCCCGCGGCGCGGTGCTCCTGCTCGCCCCGGCCGGCCGCGCGGCCGCGCACACACTCACTCCGAGGGCGCCTCCAAGGTTACCCGCGGGTGGGGGCTGGGGCAGACTCCGGCCACTGGCCTCCTTCGCTGCTTTCCTATCGCCGCGGCCCTTCTGCCGCTCCAGGGCCACCGGGATCCAAATCCTAACGCAGAAGACACTCCAAAGTCCGGGGAGGGAAGTCAAGCTGAGAGGCAGGCCGGCATCTGGGCAGGGGGCGGCCTTAGTTGGCTCCGGGTGCCCGGACAGCCGGGTCAGGCGAGGTCGCGGCAGGAGGGGGCTGTGACTCCGGCGGGCGCGCTCCGTACAGCGCAAGCTGGGCTGGGGGCAGCGCGCGGGGGCTGCAGGCAGCACCGAGGCGCCCGAGGCGCCCCGGGCCCGTAGGGGGGCAGAGACAAGCGGGCTGCCAAACCTGCCGAGGAAACTAACTAAATAAAAGGAGACTGTTATTTAAGGCGCGGAAATTTGAAATATTTGGACAGGAAGAGAAAAGAAAAGAAACCTTAGCGAGGGAGGGGGAAAAAACGCGAGCTAACGGTTTTGAAGCTCCCCCACCCCCACCCCGGGCTTTTCTGCGCGCCCTGAGGGAGCTCTGGGCTCCAGCTTCCTATCACTAGGGCCCCGGGAGTTGGAGCTGGAGTCTGGAGAAGGAGTTTCAGAGGGACAGAAAAGATGTCTTCGCAGCCCCTCCGTGGAAGGCTTGGGTTGGCTATGGGCAGAGCTTTACCCGGGGTCTCAGGTGGGAAATTTGTTTCCTGCCTCTCACTAGGTTCCTGCGTGGAGCTGTTTTCATGGGACTGCCATATAAAAGCAGAACAGTCTCCAGAGACCGAGACAGGGACTTTCCCCCGTAGCCTTTTGATGAAGGTTGCTTAGGGCAGCCAGGAAGGCTGTGAGCACGACCTTTTCTTGCTCCAGCACTGTGACTGCCCGGCGCCTATGGACTATTTACTTCTACCCCCGACAAAAGCCGAAAGCACCTTTTTGGGAACTGAGATTTCGAAACCAGTCCTGGGCCACGGACTCCATCCACAATGTTCTTTTGATCAATACGATAAGGGAAATATATCATATTGCTTTCTCGGGACAGAATACTTAACCTACTTATTGATCAGTCACCCATTGTGGTGTGTGTGTACATGAACTCATCACACCGTTGCAAGATGCATAATGTTTATCAGAAAACTTAATTCACTACCAAAATGTGATAAAAGACACTTTGTTTAGCAGTTCGGGGACCAGAACTTGAACCGAGGTCATGTTAGTGTCCTCCACCCCCAGGTGTAAGCCTGGCTTCAGCTTCCTGGGCAAAGGCTGAGACCAAGTTTCCCGACGTGGATGCGGACGCAGCGGTGAAGAACTGAATTTGAGAGCGCATCCTCTGCTTTGTATCCTCCATCCTTACAACAGCGTCGTCTCCTGGAGCTCTGGACACTCCATTAATTAGCACTTGCATCCCCACTCCCTGCATCTGAATAAGTTCAGACCCCTCCCTCCCCACCTCAGGTCGCTGAAAAATAGGTCCCCAGCAGCACCGTTTCATCCATCCTATACATTTCGGCATGTTCAAGAGGCTTACAGAATATTGTTGAGGTTTTTGAGATTGAATAATGGCTTTTCATATTTCCTAGAGGGGACCACATAACTCATTTCTAAAATACTTAGATTAGCAAAGCTACTTCCCGCACAGAGCTAGAGTAATATGGCGATGTTTTAATGCCTAACAACTTTTAGACTGATGAAAAGATAGAGCGTCCTCTCCCTCTATTGTGCTCCGACCACCCGAGAACAAAGCAACTGCAGAAGTAACTCCTCTTTTGCTTTATGAATGTCCTATGCTTTTATATTTGAAATCTCTAAAGGGAAATTTTATTCTATTAAATAAAGTAAATGCCGAGACATGTTGGATGCTGTGAAGTCCATTAAACTGGATTTTAAAATCATGACCGTCCATCTTTACAGTTGTAACTTGTAAGAGGGTTTTTTAAAAAAATTACTTTCAGTTAGTGTTCTGTTAAAAAAATTCGGCTTTTAGTAGTATATTTTGTATATTGACTCCATTTTAGAATCCAAAATATGACACTTTTACTTCAAAACCACCTCAATCTCTGTTTTTCTTAAATAAGTGTTTTAATTTTGTTGCCATCAAAAATAAATTTATTTAGTAATTTGTGGTTAAAGGTGTCAGAGGATGAGGTCTTTTTGCACTTAGGGAATGTAAATTTTACTGCAAAATTAAAAGGATTAATCTTTTCTTTCTATATTCTTTTATACTATCATGGAAAATAAATTATTGAAAACCACTTGCCTGCCACCCAGCCATTCCAATCCTTGTTAGGTCAGGCATCAGAACCATGTCCTTCAATAAACCTTGAGGCATTTTGTTCTTTTTGGAGTGAGGGCAGAGAGCTTATGAAGTGGGAGGGAACGTTCACATAAAACATCTTTGATCATGTGGTAGATGATGAATAAAGTATGTATGAATTTGCAAATGATAACTGTATTGAAATCTGTTGTTGAAAAGTGTAAATTAAAATGACCAAGTAGTAGATGCTAGAAAATTGTCTTGGAAATTTAATATTTCTACTTCCTTAAAAAAAATTTAAAAATTTAAAAATTTTTTTTAGGTAAATGTGCTCCTAAAAAGATTGTATACTCTTTTACTAAAAAGTTTTGTGGAAATTAAGTACCATTTGTGGGAGTGGCTCATTTATTATTTTAAAAGTTTCTACATTTATTATTCTGCAAATTCTGAAATAGTTATGACCTTTATATGTAATTTATACATTTGTCTCGCTGTTTTTCATTGCCTAAAGATTGATATTTGCACTTTAATGCTTAAACATTTTGTAATTTTACATTTCTTACATTCAGGGAGAAAAAGTCCACATTACACTTAGTGTATTTATGATATAATTTTGGGAAGTGTATTATTTAACCATTTGCTTCATTTTGTGATTAAAAATCCATTAGTGGTAAGCATTTTTAAGGTGGCATTTTCTTTTAAAACTTTAGAGCTAAAATATGTTTTCAGATTGCTACTTCTGAACTCTGTCCTTCAACTATTTGACTTAATGTCAAGAAAAAGGGAAGATTGGACATTAAGGGAAATTCACACTGAAATTTCAGGCTTAATCTTCAAAAAAAAAAAAGTTGTCCTTATTTTGTTTTAAAGCAGAAATACTAGGCACCAAGGTGGACGGGACATGGGTAAAGGATGAAAACAACTGAATCATCAAGAGAGTATGTCTAGTTTTCCAGTTGGTCTACCTTTTCTAGTGTAAAGACTTAAGACATTCAATAACTTTTAGTACAGTTCTCCTTAGCAAGTGATAAGTTGTATATGGGTTCTAAAGGAGGGAAAATCACAGAAAAATGTTGTCCTGTTTTGAAAGTGTTTTAATTAGACAAAAGAAGCATCAGGACAAACCATTTTAAAAACAAAGTCTTCAACTTGGGTGTTGAGATTGGCGAAAGGGGAAGCAAGGGAAAAGCCAAGGAAAGATAAAATATTCAGAAGAAAGTCAAAGCTATCTGCAATTACATGTTAGATCAGATTTTGCAGGTTAAAAAGATGTTGCTTAAATATATTCATAAACCTGTTGTAAGATTTTCACTTATGCAGTTTCAGAAAATTTAGCTGCTTAACATATGACAGAACTGTATTTTAACAAATGACATTAAAAGTCAGGAGAGCTACTCAGTTAATTGATAAAGTAGAGGCAACGTGGGGGAGCCCTCCCCACATTTATTGAAGATTTGTGGCTCCCCCAGCCCCGTTTGCCTGCATCAGGCTAACAACCTCATTCCTCCCATAGAGCCTGGCCAAATCACAGGCGGTGTCCCCCTTATGGTTCCGATGCCCCACATTGCTGGCCGTGTGCTTCACCAGGAACTCCACCACCCGGAGGTGGCCTTCTTTGGCAGCCAAGTGCAAGGGCAGGTTCCCTTCATTATCCTCGATGTTAACATCAGCTTGAAACTCCAGCAAAGTCTGTAAAGTGTCCAGGAAACCTGCTCTGGCCGCATCATGAATGACAGCGAAACCAGTTCGGTCTTTCAAATCGGGATTAGCACCTCTAAGTAGCAGTCTCCTGGCAATCTCGGGATTTCCAAGTTTCATAACCTGGAAAAGAAGTAGAAATGGTAGAATCCTTCAAGTGCTCATGCTACAGAGATATTTTAAAATATCTGCCTGTCCTTCCATTTATGTAACTATTTATTTTTGATGGAGTTCTTGCGGAAGACCCATAGGATGGGGCTTGAAGGGGTCAAATGCAGAAAAGTGCTAGTAGGTGAAAGTAGAAGACAACTTCTAAAAATTGAGCTTCTATGATGGAACGTCTTAAATGGGCCCAAAAGTAGGATAAATGGATCAATAAGATAGAATTTGTGCAACATGTATAGCATTTGCTAACAACTCTGTTCTCTATGTTCCATGAAGAGTTGTGTAATTTCACGAATTTATTAAAATAACAGAAATGGAATTTGGGATTTAAATAAGAGTCTCCTTCTGTTTGATTGTTCATGCTCATAAAATGTGCCTGTGGTATTAATTCTAGAAAATCATATGTGGTTAAACTTTATTTTCTAAATAGCTACTGCAAACAAATAAGGATGTTGAGTTTCTCTAAACCAACTCCATGAGTGAGTGTAAAAATGATGTTTAAAAAATCCAGGCCTGATATTTTCTTAAATGATCAATTTTTACAAGTTCCCTCCAAATAGATATACCTCCAAATTTCCAAGCATTTCTTAAAAATATTTTTTATTTGCAAGTTATTTAATATTGGCTACTAGGTGTATTCAATGTTTAGAATCCTTCATTTTAAGTTACAAAACAGTACTGATTATTAAGGTGTTAAATAAGCCACAGTGTTCTAAATTGCTTATGATATCAATTTATATAAAACTAAGTTCCTGATATGCCTTGTATCACAGTAGGAAATTATTGTAGGACAACTGTTCTTGAAAATAATGAAATAGTCACCCTATTACATTATATACTGTTTCTCAAAGTTCTGACAAGCCTCCTGATTTTCAAATGAGCAAAAGAAGAAAAAATAAGATATTTAATGGGTGTTTTGGGGCACGGACAGCCTTGTCTTGTGGTTTGAGCTCATTTAATAATCAACTGGTGATCCTGTGTTAGTTCCTTTTTCAGTTATTATCAAGCATTTAAGGAATAGCTATTTGTAAACTGCCAACATTTTAAAAGTCAGAATGTGGTATTAACACTTGCTATCAACATACAAATAATTCACATAACAAAGATTATCTACTATTGTTTGAATATATTTCACTCTAACAGTGGTCTCTTATAAAATATCTTGTGGAACAGCATGCAAATATAAAATACATATAATTTAGTTGTGAAAAAATATTACTTTCATTAACATGCCACACATTTTCAGAATTTACACTGGTTTATTTATATCTAGGTATATCCATAATAATCTAAATTTATAATAAATATCTTGTATAATAGACACTCAATGTTTATGAAATTAAATGCTAATGGAAAATACAAAGTCGTTCTTTTTTAAATGTTTGTTTAAAAAAATCTAATCACACATTAAATAACAAAATATATTTAAAATAAGTAATATTTTGTAAATGCAAACTACATAGATGGACAAGATATTAAGCTCCACTGTTGATAAAACTGTTGATTTTTAGCTCTTCCTTTGGAGCAGTGGTAAACAGTGATACATAATTTATATTTCAAGAACTTCAATGAAACATACTTTTTGGTTATTAAAAATTGATACGACCACAACTGTCTCTAAAGATTTAGTCATATTTAAGGACCTGGAATGAGAAAAATAAGAGACAGATACCTTGGATCTTCGTAAAGCAAACATACGATTAAGGCCTTTGATATTAACCTGATAGAAAAATGTACACTAGGAAGGTGGAAAAGGCTTTTGAAATTGAGTTAAATAAACATAATTGTAGAAGAAAATTCACCTTTTTTCACAGAAAATAATAGCAATATTGGAAACGGTTTTGAAGAAAGTTATTTCTTGACTTATGACACAACTTCAGAGTCAGGATTATACATATTGAAAATAAGCCTTGAAACTCCAGTTTCTGTGTGTGTGTTTCGTTATATGTACAAGGACTAAGCCACAATAAGTGGGTGTTAGTATCTTGATAAGTATGTTTAATATAAACAAGATTGCAAAGTTGTATTAAAAATGTTTGTCAAAACTTTTTAAAAGAATATTATTAATTTCCCAGTCTTCCTGTTCGTCAAAAATCCTGTAAAATCTTATTATGAACATGGGTTAAGTAGTTCATTCTTTGTGAAGTTTATATAATCTTTTGAGTTTTCAAAAGGAAACTTTTCAATATATTAAATTTGTTACTTTGCTATCATCACTAAACCTGTTCAAAACTACTAGGTAGAAAAAGGAAAAAAAAATCATTACTTAATGTAGCAGCAATAACAAGATAAATAATTTAGTATCTGTGCATAAACTTCCTTAATACTGAAATTTTTGCAAGGCCAGTGTATTCTGACTGAAAATGTACAGACTGTATGGACTTTGTTTGTTAATAGTATATCTCTTGGCACTTAAATTTTTAATTCTTGTAACCGAAACAAAGCCCTCTAAAAACCCTCTCCCCACTGGGTTTTCAAAAACAGCTCCAAGTGTTGCATTTCCAAATAAGAATAGCTCATAAGAATATCATCAGAACTCTGATAAAGCAACTATTTTAAACTATTTTGTCATTTTTCTGTTTCTAAGCCTTTCGCCTAAGTTACATGATAACATTCAGAAGAGGAAAAAAATTATCAGGTACAATACTTGGCAGCTGGACATGTGTCAATTGTTGCCTGTAAATCTAATTACTGAAAATTAGAGCACACCACGGCATGACCGTAGAGACAAAGACACTGCAGCTGAGCTCTGATTAGAAAATTCAACTTTTTATTCCTCCCGACTCCTGAATGAGTGGATGGTATTACATTAACTGTAAAATGTACATCCTGTCCCGGTGCCCAGGCCACCCATTCCAAACGAGGAAAGGTCGTTTGTCAAAACTTGAAGCATTTGAAGGAAAAACACCCTCATCAGTAGTCAAGAAAATTAACGTTAAAGTCTATTATTGGGGGCAAAGTACGTAAAACCACTAATAGCAGTGTATTTACTTCAAATAATAATCATAATAATGTGTTTACAGAGCTGTCTTTAAAAACAAAACAAAACAAACAAACCTCGGCCCTACAATGACTACTTTAAAATCCCCACCGTCACAAAAACATTCCAAAAACTAAGACCAAATCTGGACCCCACTTGATATCAAGGATGTTATTGGATTTGAGGAGTTTGTTCAAAGTACGTCATTTTGAGAAGTTGCATCCACTTAAAGATATAAAATATGGCAACCAACTAGGTTTAAAAACAGTGAAATTTTATGTCCCTGAAAGCTTAAAAGCTGTAAATCTAGAAACCCGGGTCACGTAGGCAACATTATTGACTTGTTTTCCCCACCTCTCTTAATACCAACCTGCAGCGCAGTCCTTCCAAATCCATTTTGTGCATTGACGTTTACATTATTTTGCAACAAACTAGTAAGTTGCTCTAGGTCCCCCCTGGCAGCTGCGGACGCCAACTCGTTCCCCCAAGGCTCGGCCATTCTTTAGGGTCCTGACGATCAGGAAAAGATGAATTAGTCGTTTTTCTTTTTCCCCTTTCCTTTGCTCCTAACCAGGCTGCATGATGGCATCGGAGACTGACAGAAGGACTGGGATGGTTAATCTGGAGTAGAGCTTGGTAGTAAATACTAGTAAGATCTGCCTGCCAAAAGCCCGCCCCTCGATTCACACGTGATTATTCAGCAAAACTGAGCCATTGGAGAGGGGCTCCTCGCCTCGCTTTTTTAGCTTTAACCCCTGTGAAGAATTCTGACGACTCCACAGAGAGACACACAGACACACATACATTCCTGGTTAATGACTCCGGACGTCAGATGTAGGCAGAGCTGTCACGTACCTACGCTACAGATCTCTGTGAGGAGTGTGTGTGGAGACTCAAGGGACTATAGATCGGGGCAGAAAATACCGCGGAAGGAAAGACATTCAGGGGGAAGAAAAGGCATTCACCCACCCTTGTTCACGGTGGTGACTTGAGCCGTGTGAGGCAGAACTGCAGGGGCAGGTCCTCCAGGGGGCTCGGTTTCCATCCGTCTCGCCGAAGGGATAGTCCTGGGTCCTCCGCTGCTGGGAGAGCGCCGCGGTGGCTGGATGCTGACGTGCTCCGGGGGGTTAAAAGATGATCGCCAAAGGCGAACGGGAGTAGCAGTTCGGTGGCCCTCAAGTTACAGGTCGTAACGACTGCCCAGTGCTCTGGGCTTCTCCAGAAGAGCCTTTGGTCGCGTCCGGGCCAAGCCGTGGGCTAATGCCGCTCAGGAAAGCTCCGGAGCCCGCCCGCCAGGCAGCCGCAGCCCCGCCGAGCCTCAGAGGCCGTGGGAGCCGGGCTCGGCGCGCGTCTCCGGAGGCTGCCGGGCGTGCGGCGGGCCCCCGAGAAGCCCGTCATGCCGGCCCCGCCAGGTCCCGGGACTCCCGGCAGCCCGAGGAAGGAGAGTGATGCGGAAAACGTCTACGGAGCCCGGACTGCTGGGGCAGCTCGCGGCAGCATTGCGGCTGCACTGGGCAGCCCCCCGGGAACTTCCCGCCTACGACCGAGCTCGTTCAGGCTTTCTGCTGTAGGCACTCATTGAGCTGCTGCCGCCGCTGTCCTTTCCTTCCTTTCCCGGTTTTGTGGGGGCCTCTGGAGATGGGGAGAGTCCTGGGAAACGTAGGCCAAGTTCTGAGTAGGGAGAGTCGCCGCAGTTCCGGGGCAGCCAGTCCGGTCGCCGTCTCGGCGAGCGCTCAGCAGCCTCGGCGCCCGGTGCCACTTTGCCACCTCTCGCGGTCCCCGGCCTGTGCCCCTTTGCTGCGGACAGGGCAGCCGCCAGCCAGCTGTGCCCTGGAGCAGAGCCTGGCAGCACTGCTTCCTCCTTGGCCGCACCGCTCCCAGTGACAGTTTCTTTTGTAGCTGATCCCCCCCTAGATCGCCGGTCCCTGCTCCTTTCACCCCTACAGGCACTTGCGTGTCGCCCCCTTTTTTGCTTTTTTCCTTCACTCCCTCCCTTGCTGCTTTTTTCGCTGAAACAATTGCTGCTTCTGTTGCCTCTCAGAGAGGGTGCCGGTTTCTTCTCCCTTTTTTCCGACCTCATCAGCTTTTTTTGAAAAGAAAAAAATTGAGCGCTTTTTGAGTTGAAAAACCCGCCCCCATTTTAACGGCAGAGTTTTAAGGAGGCTCGGCAGAGTTGCAGCGCCGCGGGAGCGGGAAGGCCGGGCGCCGCCCACGCCCCGCCCTCCGCCCTGCTGGCGCTCGCGCTCGCAGTCTCGCACGCTCCGCCCGCCCGGTCCCGCGCCCTCATTCCCGCCTCCCGCTCTCCACCTCCTCCCGTCAAGTCTCTCGCGCCGGCTCCCTCCTGCCGGCTAGGCGGCCTGTCCCCAGCTGGAGCGGGGTTCGGCCCCGCGAAGCCCGGCCTGCCCTTCTCCTGCTGGCGGGCTTGAGTCTGTGACGCGAACCCCCAGCTGCCCCAATTCCTACGGGGGCGAGGACAGGGGTTTGTTATTTAAGACGGTTGTGGAGGGCCGCAGGGTCTTTGAGGCTCCGCAGCATACGCTGCGGGAAGGCGGACAGCGAGCTGGCATAAAGGGAGTCGTTCCTCAGCGCTAGCGGGGCAGGTCGGCCCGCCTCTGTGCTCCCCCGCCAGGCTCGCAAAGTTCGGGCGGCCAGGCCTGCGGCTGCTGCTGCCTCCTCTAGGGCGCGCGCGCTCTGTAAACTCGGCGTCCTTCGCTGAGCCCTGGGCCTCGGCCTCGCACCTGCCAGATCCATGCCCGACGGCGCGGTGGGCAGGGGTGGCCGCGGGGGTGGAGGGAAAAATCCGGACTGCCACTAAGCACAGTGCTCACAAAAAGCAAGTCTTGTATAGACTGAATCTTATGAAAACTTAAGACATGGCATATGTAAGAACGAACTCTGAAGCCTTAATCAATCAAGGACTAGAAACTGCGAAATAGTCCTATTATTAGAGAAAAAGGAGAAAAGCAATTAAATTTAAAGCAAAATTTAAAATAAGTCGTGTGAAGTGTTTTCTAACAAAGCCATTTCTTGGTTGCCGAAGTTCTCTCACTACTTAGAAGTGGCTTGGATTTTGGGGATGTGGGGTTGGGGAGGGTGTCTAGAATGGTCTCTCTCCTAATCCTTTATTTAATCATCCGACACCAATTTCCAGTACTTTTAACTTCCTCTTTTAGCTATGTGAGATTAATTAACTATTGCTTTCTGTATTTTTATACTGTTAAAAATATCCAACACGGTTGCATGATGCACCCAGTGGTCAAAATGAAACCAAGCAAAAAATGACAAGTCTAATTAGAACCGGCCTTTGGCAAGCGGATCCTCAAGCAGTATCTGTACCCTTCTTGAAGTACACTGGGAGTATTAGCAACAAAACACACCAGAAACATCTGGGTAATCATCCAGCAAGAGATTGGCTGGTAGGTAGAGGGAAAGTTGAAACTGGGAAGAATCTGGCAGTGTTTTCTTTAATGTAATTGTTGAGATAAAAACTAGAGTTCTTTTCTTAGGTAACTAAACTTGAATTGTGAATCAAATGAGAACTACAAAACAAGAAATTAACTCTCTTTTTCTTACATATATGTAGACGTTTCAAATAGAAACATTTAAGATTCCATTTATACCAGTAAGAAATAAATAATAATTTACTTTTGATTATTCTGGGAACTGTGTAATCTTTTCATACAGCCAGAGGGTGTGAGGACATATTAGCACTGTTGGCTGATAAAAGAGAACTGGTATTAGTCCAATTTATGAGGATTGCCTTCTAGCATTTATTATGGTTTCTTGCTTAGAGATAAATTGTAAAGAGGAAGAATCTTAAATTGTATGAATACATAAAGTACGGGTAAACGTACTATAATTTTTATGAAATAAAATGCTTATTGCTGAACAACTAAGGAAAACTTATGATAATTTAAGATGTACACAGAGTTGTATTAAGATTTTTGGAGGCCCTAAGCACTGAAAAGATTTTGATGTTCTACCACCTCTTCCTTATATAGAAATAAAAAGAAAAATAACAGAACCCCAAAATAACAGTAAAAAAGTCCAACAAAGTTCTGATTTTTTTCCCATGATGGCTACTTCAGTGGTTTTGCTGAGATATTAAATTATTTGGCAAAGGTTTTTTTTTTTTTTTTTTTTTAACATTCTGGTTTTGCTGGTGCCCTGAAGCATATGCTTCATCTGCCTGTTGGGTAAACCAGAATTGGCAGTGCAGAGCTTAGGGTCTTAGTTCAGAAGGCATACATAAGTATTACACAGTAACTCCAATGAAAATCTAGTATTTATTGAGGGCTAGTTCACTACAGCAGATTCAAGGGTATCTCTACCCTCAATAAGCTTATATTCTAACATGGCTTACAAGAAAAATTCATAGTTAAGTTTCTACTATATTGAGAGTGGTGCTTTCCTTTTTAACATCAAAATGATAAGTACATCAAATACTGAAATATAGCCTTTATAGTTAGATATTAAATATTAACAGTCATGGAAACCTTTTGCTCCAGCAGTTCATAATCATTTAAGGAGACATAAAAGTGGCCGGGCGCAGTGGCTCACGCCTATAATCCCAGCATTTTGGGAGGCTGAGGTGGGCAGATCACCTGAGGTCAGGAGTTCGAGACCAGCCTGGCCAACATGGTTAAACCCCAACTCCACTAAAAATACAAAAAAAAATTAGCTGGGCGTGGTGGCTGGTGCCTGTAATCCCAGCTGCTCAGGAGGCTGAGGCAGGAGGATTGCTTGAACCTGGGAGGCAGTGGCGGCCCAGCAGTCTCAAAAAAAAAAAAAAAAGATACATAGAATAGAAATGTGATTCAGTCAAATTATTCTGTGCTTTTCCCTCATTGACATAGAATAGAAATGTGATTCAGTCAAATTATTCTGTGCTTTTCACTCATTGACTCAAGTAGGTACAGTTTCTGAATGATTAACTTTTGGAAATGTGTATGTGGTATTTACCATTTATTTAACTGGTCTCAAAGTCTTCCTTTTTGTTGTATTTATAGATCAACAGAGGTGGAAAACAGACTGGGCACCCCCAGGCAGCCTTTTATGTGACTTTATAATTGTAGCTTCCGCATTTTATTTCTGAGATTCAGTGGTTTTTTTCATATAGGTACTTATTTATGAAAATTTTTTATCATTTTTATTTTATTTTATTTTTGAGACAGGTTCTCACTCTGTTGCCCAGGCTAGAGTGCAGTGGCTTGGTCATGGTCATGGCTCACTGAAGCCTTGACTTCCCAGGTCCAAGTTACCCTCCTACCTCAGCCTCTGGAGTCGCTGGGACCACAGGCATGCTCCACCATGCCTGGATAATTTTTCTAATTTTGTGGAGATGGGGTCTTACTATATTGGCCAGGCTGAAAGTTCTTTTTTTTTTTTGAGACAGAGTCTCTCTCTGTCATCAGGCTGGAGTGCAGTGGCGCGATCCCGGCTCACTGCAACCTCCACCTCCAGATTCAAGCCATTCTCCTGCCTCAGCCTCCTGAGTAGCTGGGATTACAGGCGCCCACTACCACACCCAGCTAATTTTTGTATTTTTAGTAGAGACGGGGTTTCACCACGTTGGCCAGGATGGTCTCCATCTCCTGACCTCATGATCTGCCCGACTCAGCCTCCCACAGTGCTAGGATTACAGGTGTGAGCCACCGCACCTGGCCTGAAAGTTCTTCTTTAAAGTAAGAAGAAAAAAAAGCCCAGTAAGCAACCCAAAAGCTGAAAAATAATAGCAACAATTAATATTTGTATAGTGTTTCATGGTTATAAAATATGATGCATATCTATCTATCTATCTATCTATCTATCTATCTATCTATCTATCTGGCTATATTTTTGAGACTGAATCTCGCTTTGTCGCCCAGGCAGAGTGCAGTGGCGCGATCTCAGCTCACTCCAATCTCTGCCTCCTAGGTTCAAGCGATTCTTCTGCCTCAGCTCCCGAGTACCTGGGATTACAGGTGCGTACCACCACGCCCGGCTAATTTTTGTATCTTTAGTAGAGACAGGGTTTCACCATGTTGGTCAGGCTGGTCTCGAACTCCTGACCTCATGATCCGCCCACCTTGGCCTCCCAAAGTGCTGGGATTACAGGTGTGAGCCACCACACACAGCCAATGCATATATTAATCTTTACAACAATTCTGTGAAGTGACTGTGATAATAATCCCCATATTTCAGGTGAGGGAATTGAGGCTGGCAGAAATTGTGATTTAAAGTCAGTGAATAGTAGACATAGGATTTGAATTCAGTTCTTGGGGCTCCAAACCTTATACTTTTTCCATTAGTCCAGGGTCCGCCACTAGTATCCTAAACAACACTAAATCACTAGATGAAATACATATGTGCAGTAGCATTAGTTTTCTCATGAATTACATTATGAGCAAGAAGTATTATTTAAGAAATTGGTTATCTTAACCAAAGAATCAAGGTTATCACTACCAGTAATAACTCAAGTTGATAACACATGGCCTTGATATGATGTAACAAGGACATATCACCTCTGCGGTATTTTCCCCCAAATGCATAAACTCAGTGTAATTCTGAGAATACATTAGGCAATCCCAGATTGAGGGAGATTTTATAAAGTTCCTGACTCTTCAGAAGTGTCCACTGAGAAACTGTCACAGATTGGAAGAGGCTACTGAGACATGACAACTAAATGTAATGTGGTATTATTGGACCATGGAACAAGAAAAGGACATTAGTGTAAAAATCCAAATAGAGCCTCTAGAATTTAACTAGTAGTATTTAGCAGTGTTAATTTCCTAGTTTTGATAGATGTACCATGTTAAATAAGATGGTAACATTAGAGAAAAATGGGCTAAAAGCATATAGGAACATTCTGTACTGTCTTTGGAAGTATTCTAAAATAATTTCAAATAAAAATTTAGTGAAATATAAATAATATTTATTATTTATATTGGAAATAAAGATGATATAAAAGTTTCTTTTAAAAGAACATGGAGATTCTAGAAAAAGATCTGTATTTAACTTAGGCTGAGCTCCATGAACTCCTACTGTGGGCCAACTATGAGAATAGATAAATTAAAATTACTTTTCTTTGCTCGTGCACGGACCAAATTTCTTTACATTTCCTTCTTTTGGTTTATGACACTTAACTGAAATTGTTTCTCTTAAGGATGGAATTCTGGAGAAATGAAAAATGATTTTTTTTCTCCTAATTCAGTATTTATTTTTCTTCCCTTCTCTTATCTGTAGTAGATAACTACTCTGGATGCTAGGTATCCAACCATGAAGAGTTAGGCCATAGGGAAGAAACAGTGTCTTTGGGAATGGTATAAACTAAGCAGCATGGAAGGGAAATTGTACAGAGGCAACATGGTAAGTGGAAGGAGCACTAATTTGACCTAGCCTTGAATCCTAGGTCTGTCACTCTGTAGCATGACTTTGAGCAAATTCTTAACTTGCCAGAGCAGCTTTATATTCTGTAAAGTAGTAGTTGTAAATATTAAATGAGATAAAGTTTGTAATGTATCTGTACATAGTAGACTCCCAATAAAAATTAATAAATTCAAAAGCATTTGCTATCTGTTATGTTCACAAGACTTTGCTATGTTTGCACTATGGTGAATATAAAAACACATGGCATAAAGCGGTTTATAATCTCAAGAAACTTTCAATCTTTGGGGGGAGATTAAACATACATATATGAAAACAATTAGAGAAAAAAAATTACAAAATTTACTGGAGCACTAAGTTGTGTTGTAAAGATAGTAAAAGCAGTAATTAGAAAGGAGAAAGATCCTTACTGGCTTAAATTTTATGAAAGGGGTGGTCCTGAGAAAAGCATTTAGGAATTGGTATACAGAGTAATAACTAATATGTTTGGAGAGTTTTAAGGTTTATGAGGAATTTTCACAAGCATTTTATCATTCAACATTCAAAATCACAAGCTTTTTAGCCCAATTTTAGAGATAAAGAAATAGAACCAGAGAGCCTTTGTTAAAGAGCAGAGTTAGAACTCAAACCACAATTATTGACTATTAAATTTATGTTAGTGTGATACCAATATTTTATATTTTCCATGCATTTTCATAATTGTTTTTTCATTTATCAGAGGAAATAGTCCTGTGAGTAGCTGAAGTCAGAGAGATTAAGTGACTCATCCAAGTTCCCTCAGCTAATTATTTGGAAAAGCAGTACTAATATATGCCTGAATGTCTAGTGTGTTCATCCCATTGTTCTACATACCACATTGTTTTAATTTCCAGATGGAGAGAAAGGAAAGAAAAAGGGAGCAACATGGGATTTGAATGGGTTCTGAGGTACACACGCATCATTACAGAGAAAAACTCTCAACTTTTTAGGACTGCATTAATCCTTGGCCATATAACTAGAAACAATTATTCACCTGCCTTATACTGAGGGTGGCCTATATGAATGGGGCAACTGAATTGCCACATTTATATTATTGGTGCTGTGTTTTGCCTCATGATTCACATTTGTGCTGACTTTTGGAATTACTTTCTTTTTAAAAAAATATTTATTTATTTATTTTGAAACAGAGTTTCACTCTGTCACCCAGGCTGGGGTGCAATGGTGTGATCTTGGTTCACACTGCAACCTCCACCTCCCAGGTTCAGGTGATTCTCCTCCCTCAGCCTCCCTAGTAGCTGGGACTACAGGCATATGCCACCATGCCCAGCTAATTTTTGTATTATTTTTAGCAGAGATGGGATTTCACTATGTTGGCCAGGCTGGTCTTGAACTCCTGACCTCAAGTGATCTGCCTGCCTCGGCCTCCCAAAGTGTTGGGATTATAGGCATAAGCCACTGCCCTGGCCATGGAATTATTTTCTTACGGCTGAAAATTAAGCAAGACATTTTGATTCATGTGACTGTGGAGGGTTCTATTATCTAGCTAATTCTGGTCTAAACACAGATTAGTACTTAAGAATTGTAGGCCAGCCTATTTTCATTTAAGAAAACACACAGAATAAACTCAGATCATAATACAGTGCACTTCTTTATATTCAGTGAAACTGAACAATTAAGTCATATTTCTGATTTCTCATGAATATATTCCCAGTTTATGGAGCCTAGGCCTTGCTGGGTGTGGTGGTATGGCTCACACCTGTAATCCCCACTCTCAGGAGGCTGAGGTGGGAGGATGGCTTGAGCACAGGAGTTGGAAGCCAGCCTGGGCAACATAGTGAGGCCCTGTCTCTAAAAAAGTAAATAAATGATACAAGTTTAAAAAGTTCTTAAGGGAAGCCTAGGCCTTCATGCTACATGATGATTTCACTAGTTATTTTAGCTCTACAGGATAAAATCAGCAATCTTACTTCACATTTTCAAGCTTTTACATACTTTCCAAAGCAAGTAAATGCCCCATGACAATCCAGAAGCTGATATTTTCCCAAGTCAAGGATGAACAACTTCCACTGTCACACTTTCTCTAACCTGGACGACAATTACAAATGGTCACACTTCATTGTACATAGTCTTTGGCTGTTTTAGTTACAGAGGTTGTCAATTTCTGACCATGGGTTGAAACTTTCAATATTTGGTGAATATTCCAAAATAATTTCTTATGAAAATGAATAGGCCGGGTGCAGTGGCTCACGCCTGTAATCCCAACACTTTGGTAGGCCGAGGAGGGCGGATCACGAGGACAGGAGTTCGAGATCAGCTTGCCCAACATAGTGAAACCCTGTCTCTACTAAAAATACAAAAAAAACTTAGCCGGGCTTGGTGGCGGGAGCCTGTAATCCCAGCTACTATGGAGGCTGAGGCAGGAGAATCCCTTGAACCCAGAAAGCGGAGGTCGCAGCGAGCCGAGATCGCGCCACTGCACTCCAGCCCGGGCCACAGTGCGAGACTCCGTCTCAAAATAATAAATAAATAAATAAATAAATAAATAAATAAAAATAGACTGACTATATTCAAAGCTGGATTCAAGTTTTATCCCATTTGTAAGATGTCTCAGCTTAAAAAAACAAATATAACTGCAGCAGTAGAAAGGTTTTCCCTTTTTTCCCCCTTTGGAGCAACCCTATTAACTGGAGGTTGTTATTTCTCATAACTACCTTATCAATTAAAAAAAATGCTCCTCCTCTTCTCTGGAACGAGATTTTTACCTTTCTCAGCTTCCTCGTCTCTCCCATGTCTACCATGGCAGTCTGGTTACTTCTGTGTTACGGAGTCTGAGGATGCAGACGTCAGGGAGCTTGGGACTGGGTGTGACAGTGTGGATTCGGTTTTGACAGGTTGAGCGTGAGAGACTATATGAAGCTGTATTTTGCTGAAACATTGTAGAGAAAACATATATTTCTGAAATGCTGTTTGTTAGACGAGTTGTAACAGTGTGTTCAGTTGGTTTGTGAGGGTGGTGTGTATTTGTGTGACTAACCACGTGAGGTGCACAATCTGGTCCCCGCCTCAGCTAGGGGGAGGCGCTATCCTGAGGCCTTTGCTTAAATCCAAACTGGAATAACCTGTTGCGAGACTTGAAGCTTCCGCAGCTGCAGGTTGCAGTCTCTGCCGCCAGCGCAGAGATCCTGGCCGGGTAGTCGCGCGCCCAGCGCTTGACAGGAGGGTGGTCACGTGGAAGCCGCAAAGCGGCGCTTTGCGACCTCGATGACAGGCAAAATGTGCGACAGCCGTGGCGCTGGCCAACCAGGGGCGGAGGCGGCGGCCAGGGAGGAAGCGGAGGAGGCGGAGGCGGCTGCGGCGTTCGCCCGCCCGCTCGCTCGCTCGGTTTCCCCGCCCCCGCCGGGCTTAACGCCGCTGAAGGTAGCCGGGTGCGCGCTGTCGCAACCTGCCCTCATCCTGGCCCGCGACTGTAAGACCGGACCCACATCCAGACCAATCTTCCTGTCCGGGCTGCTGCGACGCGGGCTCCGCAGGTTGCAGGCGGGCGGCCGGGGCGCCTGAAGGTTACCGAGTGCATGAGTGCCTAGCGCCTCCCGCGCTGCCCCGCCCGCTGGCCCGCCGACCCGCCCGCCGGCTCGCCCGCCAGCCCCTCGGCGCCCGGCGGCGGCGGCGGCGGTGGCGGCGACGGTCGCAGGAGGTGCCGTCTGCCTCCCAGGTGCGCGCTTCGCTCCCGGAGCCGCGGAACTCGGCGGCCGCCATGGCGTCCAACATGGACCGGGAGATGATCCTGGCGGATTTTCAGGTGAAGTATCTGGCCCTCTTCCCCTCCCACTTCCAACCTCGTGGGTTTCCGGTGCCACAAGGGAGTCTTCTTCCCAGCGTTCTTCCCAGTGGTGTGTCATTTAGGCTTTTATACGGTGCGTGGCGTGTGTGTGTGTGTGTGTGTGTGTGTGTGTGTGTGGCGAGCTATGGAGAAGCGTATAATTTATATGCTATCATGAGTGTGTAGAGTGTGTTAAGTACGGGTTGAATGGGATTGGAGGTATTAATGACTTGGGTTACAATGTGTGTGGAATGTGTAGTGTTTCCTGTATTATATGGGGGGACGTGTAGAGTTTTTGTTTTAATTGGTGTTGGACCATTAAGTATGGGATGTTTTGGGTGGTTCTGTGGGGAGAGATGTATGGAGTGTGAGCGTGGAGCGTGTGGTGTTATGGGCGTGGTGTATTTATATTGTATTAAGGGAAGAGTAAAAAAGCAGAATGATGAGATGGCGAGGGCAATGACAATGGGGTACTGAGGTCCTTTTCAAAGAGGAGTAAACATTTGAGACTTTGCCTAATTGGAATCTTTGGAGGGTAAGAAGATAACAAGGAGACAGATAAGACTATATATTCCAGAGTATCTCTGCAATGAATTCACAAGCTTAATAAATTACCTATTCATATTTGCGGATTCCCCTCCCCTACAGACTTGAATTGCTTGGTTGGTGTCCTTTCTCCAGGAATACTTTAAAGGATAAGTAAAGGCTGTTCTCTTAATAAACCCAGTCGTAGTGCCACTGACATGTAAGTATCTTAGGGAGGCCCTTTGAAAGTAGAACTGTATGCATTGTGAAAGACTTGGAGCTAGAACTAATATCCTGTGAGTGCTACCTTTGCCTTTTGATGTTTGGTGAAGGAATTATTTTAGTGAGATATTTTTAGCCATTTTGGCATCAACTTAGAAGCTACTGTCAAGTATAGGCAGACTTTTCCCTCTTTTTTAACACTCACATTGCACAGGTTCTAACACTAGCTTAGTAGGCAGTATTTTTCCTTGCTGAAATTTTGTTGGGCTTTTCTCTCTCTCTGTTCTATTAAGTTCCTTATTTTTAAAAAAATTAATTAATTTCTTTTTTTTGGAGACGGAGTCTCGCGCTGTTGCCCAGGCTGGAGTGCAGTGGCACGATCTCGGCTCATTGCAAGCTCCGCCTCCCAGGTTCACGCCATTCTCCTGCCTCAGCCTCCCGAGTAGCTGGGACTACAGGCGCCAGCCACCACGCCCGGCTAATATTTTTGTATTTTTAGTAGAGACAGGGTTTCGCCGTGTTAGTCAGGATGGTCTTGATCTCCTGACCTCGTGATCCGCCCTCCTCGGCCTCCCAAAGTGCTGGGATTACAGGCGTGAGCCACACTGCTCCCGGCCCTTATTTTTACAAATTAACGTTCAGATAACCATTTTCAGAGTTTGCTGTTTTGGTTACCTAGTGAAATCTGATATACAGGTATTAGGAATATGCATATATCTACACTTTGATTAAACCATAACCTCCAAACTAATAAAGGAGTGTCCTTATAATAAAAGTTGACCATAAGATTTTGATGTTTTGTAGGTTTAGGATTGGCCTGAGGCTTTTTGCCTGCCTACATTTTAAAAAATTTTTCAATTAATTAATTAAATTTTTTAGAGATGGGCCTCGCCATGTTGCCCAGGCTGGTCTTGAACTCCTGGGCTTAAGTGATCTACCCACCTCAGGCTCCGAAAGTGTTGGGAATACAGGTGTAAGCTCCAACACCCAGCCCTGCCTAAATTTTTCATCATCGTCTTTTTGTTTTGTTTTTGTTCTCCAGTTCCATTTTTTATCTAATGTGGAATGCACTGTTTGAAAAAGGACTCTATATTTCAAGGTGTAGTTTTACCGTGTTACAAAATTGTCTTCTGATTTCCCTCATTAAAAACTTTATAAAGTAACTATAACTTTGTTTTAATTTTACCTTTTTATCTCTAATAACTTGCATCTGCTTTCTATTTTTTGTGTGTGACAATTATTATGCTTAACTGTTAACCTTATATTGGCTAAAGGACAGGAAATTTAGGCTTCTTGTACTCAGGCAAAGCAAGATTTTCCAGGGATTTTGGTTTGGAAATGAAAATGAAAATTTCGGCCGGGCATGGTGGCTCAGGCCTGTAATCCCAGTACTTTGGGAGGCTGAGGGGGCGGATCACGAGGTCAGGAGATCAAGACCATCCTGGTGAACATGGCGAAACCCGGTCTCTACTAAAAAAATACAAAAAATTAGCCGGTCGAGGTGGCGGGCGCCTGTAGTCCCAGCTACTCGGGAGGCTGAGGCAGGAGAATGGCGTGAACCTGTGAGGCGGAGCTTGCAGCGAGCTGAGATCGCGCCACTGTACTCTAGCCTGGGCGACAGAGCGAGACTCTGTCCCAAAAAAAAAAAAAAAAAAAAGAAAATGAAAATTTCGATCACATTAATAAGATGGGAATAAGTTTTTCTCTTCAGACCAATGGTAATGCTATACACAATTGTTTAAAAATGGGAAAAATAGAATGGCATCTGCAGTGAACAATTGTTTGCCTAATAATGTTAATTTCATATTGTCAAATAGGTAAAAGAATGTTATTGATAGAAGAAAAAATTATTTGGAAAACTACACACCTTAAACACATTAGCCATTTGTGTGTTTAGGAACCTGGAGTTCTCTTACAAATGATCGTCTTAGTAAAAAGTGATGATTCTCCCTGTTTTTTATATTATCTCAATTTTTATAGGATTGACTTAAAAGTAAGCATTTATTCAGTTATAAGAAAACCAGGTAATTTATTTATTTACTTATTTATTTTTTCTGAGATGGAGTTTCACTCTTGTTGCCCAGGCTGGAGTGCAATGGCATGATCTCGCCTCACTGCAACCTCCGCCTCTTGGGTTCAAGTGATTCTCCTGCCTCAGCCTACTGAGTAGCTGGGATTACAGGCATGCACCACCATGCCCAGCTAATTTTGTATTTTTAGTAGAGATGGAGTTTCTCCATGTTGGTTAGGCTGGTCTCGAACTCCCGACCTCAGGTGATCCACCTGCCTTGGCCTCCCAAAGTGCTGGGATTACAGGCATGAGCCACCGCACCCGGCTCAAATCATTTAATTTAAGGATTGCAGCTTAAGACTTGGCATACGGATACTTGGATGACACTGATTTCTTCTGTAACTGGGCAAATCAGTTTCCTCACCAAAAGTGAATATGGTAAAATTACATGTTTATATCATATGATTGTGAGACTCAATAATAGTTTGAGAGCTCAGTATTATCTTTGTAGAAAAGACATAATTTCCAAATTTGATTAGAATTTGAAAATAAATCACATTTTGATCATTGCTAGATACTGTGTCTAAATGTGGAAAAACCTTTGAGAAGGATTTTTGTATTTTTTTTGACTATTTCAAGTCAATAGAGAAAAGAATTCTGTTGAAATCAGTGAAGTGGTGATAAGTAGTGGGTGGAAGATTACAGCTCAGACTTAATGGGATAGATTTGGAATATTATAGATGGGTGAATTTATTACAAAGCAAATATTACCCCAAATTGTCCTCTAAGAAAATCCTCCCCCAATCTGTTAATGAAAAAAAAATTGTGGTACAATCCTTATAAAATTTACCATTTTAGCCATTTTAAAGTCTTAATGCCAGTTCAGTGGCATTAAGTACATTCATTTTGCTTTGTTACTATCACTGCCATCCATCTCCAGAAAGCTTTTCATCTTGAAAATCTGTTACCGTACTTATTTAACAATAAGTCCTTATATCCCTCTCTCCTCAGCCCCTGGCAACCACCATCCTACTTTCTATCTCTGAATTCGACTCTTCTATTAATAGGTACCTCATATAAGTGGAACATAGAGTATTTGCCCTTTTTTGTGACTGGCTTATTTCACTTAGCATAATGTGCCCAAGAGTCATATATGTTAGCATGCGTCAGGATTTTATTTCTTTTAAAGGCTAAATAATGTTCCATTGTATGTATATACCATATTTTGCTTATTCTTTCACCTTCCATGGACATTTAGGTTGTTTCTACCTTGTAGGTACTGTGAATCATGCTGCCATAAACATTGGTGTTCAAATATATGTTCCAGCTTCTGCTTTCAATTCTTTTGCATATATACCCAGAAGTTAAATTGCTGGATCACATAGTCATTCTATTTTTAATTTTTTTGAGGAACTGTCATATTGTTTTCTATAGTGGCTGCACCACCAAAATTTTGAATGGAGAGAATGTCAGCATCCTGTTTAATAAATTATTTTAAAAATCAGCTCTGAGCAAATGAATTTAGAATTTGGAATATTTGACCAAAAATCAGTTTTACACGTACATAGTGTTAACATAGTATGTTACCGATAAAGGAATGACTAGAGTAGTACACCTACAGTTCTTGCTGGCCAGAGCCAGGAGGGGGTGTAAAGGAATTTCCTGGGTTTAAAAAAGCAGGCAGCATTGATGAATCATGAAGTTCCCCCTACCTCCTTTAATGGTTTTGTAACAAAGAGATGCATTCAGGTGAAAGTTTCAAGTCTTTTTGTAACTATAGAATAACTGTTCTTTTTGTAATTGTAGAATTCTTTAACTTTTTTTTAGGCTGAAGTAGAGAACATGAATCATTTGGTCTGAAACTTTTGAGACCCTATTTGGTTTGCTTACATATGTGAAAATAGTTATCCAAATAATTGCGATTGCTATCAAATAATTTCAATAATATCAGTTACTTCTTATGGTCTAGAGTCTTCTCCTCCTTAACCGCTTTCTTTTTGGCGAGACAGGGTCTCACTCTGTTACCCAGGCTGGAGTGCAATGGAGTGATCACTGCCCCTTTGAACTTCTGGGCTCAAGTGATCCTCTCACCTCAGCTTTCTGAGTAGGTGGGACTACAGATGTGTGCCACCAAGCCTGGCTAATTAAAAACAAATGTTTAAGCCAGGCATGGTGGCTCACACCTGTAATTTCAGCACCTTGGGAGGCCGAGGCAGGCGGATCACTTGAGGTCAGGAGTTCAAGACCAGCCTGGCCAAGATGGTGGAACCCTGTCTCTACTAAAAACACACACACAAATTAGCCGGGCATGGTGGCTGGTGTCTGTAATCCCAGCTGTGGGAGGCTGAGGCAGGAGAATCACTTGAACCTGGGAGGTGGAGGTTTCAGTGAGCCAAGATCATTTCACCTCACTCCAGCCTGGGTGACAGAGTAAGACTCTCTCAAAAAAAAAAAAAAAAAAAAAAATCAAAAATTTTTATTTTTTTATTGTTTTAGAAACACAGGGTCTTGTTAAGTTTTCCAGGCTGGTCTTGAACTCCTGGCCTTAAGTGATCCTTCTACCTCAGCCTCCAGAGTGCTGAGATTATAGGCATGAGCCAACACACCTGGCCTGGTGTTACCTGTTTTTCTATTTATTTTTCTCTGTTGCTGTTAATACAGAGGCAGACATCATAGCTGTACTCCAGTGAAGAAAGAAAAAGAACGACTCTCACTAGTAGTAATATTTTGTTTTAGACTTTCTGAGAAGCCCTTATCTGCCTTGCTAGAAAAGTATTCTTGGCCTGGCGTGGTGGCCTTTGGGAGGCTGAGGCAGGTGGATCACGAGGTCAGGAGATCGAGACCATCCTGGCTAACATGGTGAAACTCTGTCTCTACTAAAAAACAAAAAATTAGCTGGGCGTGGTGGCGGGCACCTGTAGTCCCAGCTACTCGGGAGGCTGAGGCAGGAGAATGGCATAAACCCGGGAGGCGGAGCTTGCAGTGAGCCGAGATCGCGCCACTGCACTCCAGCCTGGGCGACAGAGGGAGACTCCGTCTCAAAAAAAAAAAAAAAAAAAAGTATTCTTTCTGAATTTAGTTCCATTGGTCATAGATTGAGTCCCTTTATTTCTTCTCTAATTTGGCATTGATTTGATGTTATTTTCAGTTATGTTTTCTGTAACACACAAATGTGCTTTTGTTTTTCACCCCTAGTCTTTTCAGCTAGTAATACTTTTTGCTGCCTAAATTGCTTGATGAATTTTCTTTTCTTTCTTTTTTTTGTTTGAGACAGAGTTTCGCTTTTGTTGCCCAGGCTGTAGTGCAGTGGCGTGATCTTGGCTCACTGCAACCTCTGCCTCCTGGGTTCAAGCGATTCTCCTCCCTCAGCCTCCCAAGTAGCTGGGATTACAGGCGAGAACCAACTACGCCTGGCTAATTTTTGTACTTTTAGTAGAGATGGGGTTTCGCCATCTTGGCCAGGCTGGTCCCAAACTCCTGACCTCAGTTGATCCACCCACTGTGGCTTCCCAAAGTACTGGGATTACAGGCGCTGTGAGCCACCGCGTCTGGCCAAATTTTCTTTTTTTTTAAAATTTATTTATTTATTTATTTTTATAGTATTTATTGATTATTCTTGGGTGTTTCTTGGAGAGGGGGATTTGGCAGGGTCATAGGACAATAGTGGAGGGAAGGTCAGCAGATAAACATGTGAACAAGGGTCTCTGGTTTTCCTAGGCAGAGGACCCTGCGGCCTTCCGCAGTGTTTGTGTCCCTGGGTACTTGAGATTAGGGAGTGGTGATGACTCTTAAGGAGCATGCTGCCTTCAAGCATCTGTTTAACAAAGCATATCTTGCACCGCCCTTAATCCATTTAACCCTGAGTGGACACAGCACATGTTTCAGAGAGCACGGGGTTGGGGGTAAGGTTATAGATTAATAGCATCCCAAGGCAGAATTTTTCTTAGTACAGAACAAAATGGAGTCTCCCATGTCTACTTCTTTCCACACAGACACAGCAACAATCCCATCTCTCTTTCTTTTCCCCACATTTCCCCCTTTTCTATTAGACAAAACCGCCATCGTCATCATGGCCCGTTCTCAATGAGCTGTTGGGTATACCTCCCAGACGGGGTGGCGGCCGGGCAGAGGGGCTCCTCACTTCCCAGACGGGGCGGCTGCCGGGCGGAGGGGCTCCTCGCCTCCCAGACGGGGCGGCCGCCGGGCGGAGGGGGGTCCTCACTTCTCAGACGGGGCGGCTGGGCAGAGATGCTCCTCACCTCCCAGACGGGGTGGCGGTCGGGCAGAGACGCTCCTCAGTTCCCAGACAGGGTCGCGGCCGGGCAGAGGCGCTCCTCACATCCCAGATGGGGTGGCGGGGCAGAGGCGCTCCCCACATCTCAGACGATGGGCGGCCGGGCAGAGACGCTCCTCACTTCCTAGACGGGATGGCGGCCGGGAAGAGGCGCTCCTCACTTCCCAGACTGGGCGGCCGGGCAGAGGGGCTCCTCACATCCCAGACGATGGGTGGCCAGGCAGAGACGCTCCTCACATCCCAGACGATGGGTGGCCAGGCAGAGATGCTCCTCCCTTCCCAGATGGAGTGGCGGCCAGGCAGAGGCTGCAATCTCGGCACTTTGGGAGGCCAAGGCAGGCTACTGGGAGGTGGAGGTTGTAGCGAGCCGAGATCACGCCACTGCACTCCAGCCTGGGCACCATTCAGCACTGAGTGAGCGAGACTCCGTCTGCAATCTCGGCACCTCGGGAGGCCGAGGCTGGCAGATCACTCGCGGTCAGGAGCTGGAAACCAGCCCGGCCAACATGGCGAAACCCTGTCTCCACCAAAAAAATACGAAAACCAGTCAGGCGTGGCAGCGCGCGCCTGCAATCCCAGGCACTGGGCAGGCTGAGGCAGGAGAATCAGGCAGGGAGGTTGCAGTGAGCCGAGATGGCGGCAGTACAGTCCAGCCTCGGCTGGGCATCAGAGGGAGACTGTGGAAAGGGGAGACGAGGGAGATGGAGACCGTAGAAAGGGGAGAGGGGAGAGGGCCAAATTTTCTTATATTGGGTTATCACCGTGGGTCTTTGAAACTTTGCATATGAGCTCCTCTTTGAAATATGGACTTTTCTGTTGCATACTGGTAAGTCACTTACGTTGAGTGACACATAAGTAGTTTCTGTCCGTTTATAATATTTTCTCTTTCTAAATGGAGTTGTGAATCTCACTTCTTTCTTTTTTAGTTTGACACAAAGAAATATTGTATACAAAAGACAATACCAGACTGTGTGAGCAGAAATGGTATTGATCCAAACAGATATCTTTTGTGATGTTGCGGATTAGGGACCAAACTAAGTATCCATGGAACATCATATTTCATTCCTGGGAGCAAGTAATCTTGTTACCTGTCCTTTCTTTCCTTTCTCCTCTGTCCTCTTTATTTATTAAAGAGACAAATCATGTTGTTTTAGTATTTGGGTTGTAGGTCATTGGGAAAATAAGGTTTTTGCATGTAGAATTAAATTTAATGGTTGGTGGTTAAGGACATGGACTTTGGATTCAGACCGCTTGTATTTAAATCACAGCCCTACCACTGACTCTTCTGGTGATCTTTGACCAATCACCTCACACCCCTCTGCCTCAGTTTCCCCATATGAAAAATAAGTTAGCACATGTAAAGTGATTAGAAAAGGTGTCTGACATAGAAAGTGTTCAATAAATTTTAGCTGTTATTTTTGACAGTTTTAAGGTATGTACTTGTTCTCTGTTGGGAACTTCAGAGATCATCTATTTGAAGCTTACCAGTTTTCCCTTTGTGGAAATTGAGACCCAGAAAAGAGAAATGACTTGTACAAGGTCATAGGTTGGTTTGAAACAAATTTTGTTTGTTTGTTCGTTTGAGACAGGGTCTCATTCGGCCACCCAGGCTGGAGTGCAGTGGCGTGATCTTGGCTCAGTGCAACCTCCATCTCCCAGGTTCAAGCAGTTCTCCTGCCTTAGCCTCCTGAGTAGCTGGGATTACAGGCGTGTGCCACCACATCCAGCTAACTTTTTAAATATTTTTAGTGGAGATGGGGTTTCACCATGTTGGCCAGTCTGGTCTCGAACTCCTGACCTCAAGTGGTCTGCCCGCCTCGGCCTCCCAAAGTGCTGGGATTTCAGGCATGAGTCACTTTGCCTGGCTGAAACAAATATTTTATCCAGGTACATATAAGAGTGTTCATTTTCCAGCTAATTTGTCAGCTTGGAGTTCTTGAAGAAAACAAAAACTGCTCTTTAGAAATTTCTACAAATGAGGAAACTTATGTATAAAATAAATTAGCAGTGCTTGGCTGTCATGTAGTAGATCTTCAGGAAGGAAGGAAGGAAGAGAAAGGTGGCACTTTGTCTCTTCCTTGTTTACCATTTAGTGCCATGCTTCTGTGTTCACAGGTGTTCAGAAGCCTTGGAATGCACATAGTGTCTCTAGATTAGCTGAGTATGATAGAGTTGATGCCTGTTGTTTGCCTGACTGGTTTTATGGACCTTGTAGATCAGGGGTCAGCAAACTATATCTTGCAGGCCAGCTGCCTGTTTTTATAAATAAGGATTTATTGCAACACAGCCATACCCGTTCATTTACCTTTATCTGTGGTGGTTTTCTTGCTAGAGTGACAGAGATGAGTAGTTGAGACAGAGATTTTAATGGCCTTACAAGCCTAAAATATTTACTGTCTGGGCATTTAAGGTAAAGTTATTTCTCCGCTCCCCCCATGAAACCAGTACTTTTCTAGGTTTTAGTAAATTCAGAGGGCTGGAGTGTTTGAATGCCTGCTAGGTGGCAATATGTGGTTACACCTCCATAAGGGGCAGTTGTTAGAACATTGTACTTAGGTAGACTGGCTGTAGCTGTTGTTTTTTTGTTTTGTTTTAGGTTTTCTTAGCTGTGGTTCTTTGAGAAAGTCATTTGCCTTTTGTAGGCTTCATTTATTCAGTCTATAAAATGGTGATCTGGGACAGGTGTGGTGGCTCCCACCTGTATTCCCAGCACTTTGAGAAGAAGAGGCATGGGGATCACTTGAGGCCAGGAGTTTGAGATCAGCTTGGGCAACATAACAAGATCCTGTCTCTACAAAAAAAAATAAAAAAAATTTTTTAAATTAGCTGGGTGTGGTAGCATGTGCTTGTAGTCCTAGCTACTCAGGAGGCTGAGGTAAGAGGATATGATTGCACTGCTGCACACCAGCCTGGGTGGGTGACAGAGAGACCCTGTCTTGAAAAAAAAAGAATGGTAATCTGTGTAGAGCTATATGTACCTGTAAGCAGAAGACTGGACTAGGTCAGGCCAAATAGAATCCAGAGAATCACTTGGCAGCCATGGGACTGAGGACAATCAATTGTAATTCAGATAACTGACCTAGATTAGGGGTCAGAATATTACAGTCTGAGGGCCAAACCACCACCTTTTTTTGTAAATAAAGTCTTACTGGAATATAGTCGTGCACGTATGTTTACATGTTGTCTCTGGTTATTTTTGTCCTTAATAGCAGAGTTGAGTAGTTGACTGCATGTCCTGCAAAGCCTAAAATATTTACCCTGCTCCTTTTAGGAGAGTTTGCTGATCCTTGATCTAGATGAGTGGTTTTCAACCAAGGGTGATTTCTGTCCCCCAGGGGACATTGGGCAATGTCTGGAAACACTTTGGTTGTCACAGCTTCGGGCTGCTACTAGCATTTAGTGCACAGAAGCAAACGATGCTGCTACACATTCTATAATGCACCGGCATCCCCCGATAGTAAAGAATTTTCTGGCTCAAAATGTTGACAGTATTGGAGAATCCTGATTTAAACTAATGGTTCTCAAACTTTAGTTTGCATCAGAATAATTTGGAGGGCTTGTTAAACCACAGGTTGCTGGACCCCCACCTCAGAGTTTCTGACTCAGTGGGTCTGGTGTAGGGTCTGCAAATTTGCATGTTTTACCAGGTTTCCTGGTTATGCTGATGCTTCTGATCCAAGGACTACACTTGAGAATTGCTGAGCTAGATGACTTTTGAAATTCCGTCCATTCCTGTGATTCTTTGATTTTGTGATCTTAAGTACTGTTCCATTTCTGTGACTTAGCAAAACGTTTTATGATATGGTTTGGATGTTTGTCCCTTCCAAATCTTATATTGAAATGTGACCTCCAAAGTTGGAGGTGGGTCCTAGAGGTAGATATTGGATCATGGGGGTGGATCCCTCGTAAATGGCTTAGCACCATCCCTTTGGTGATGAGTGAATTCTTGCTCAGTTAGTTCACGTGAGATCTGATTGTTTTAAGAGTCTAGGGCCGAGTGTGGCGTCTCACGCCTGTAATCTCAGCACTTTGGGAGGCCAAGGCCGGTGGATCACTTGAGGTCAGGAGTTTAAGACCAGCCTGGCCAACATGGTGAAACCCCGTCTCTACTAAAAATACAGCTGGGTATGGTGGCGTGCACCTGTAGTCCCAGCTACTTGGGAGGCTGAGGCATGAGAATCGCTTGAACCTGGGAGGCAGAGGTTGCAGTGAGCTGAAATCGCGTCACTGCACTCCAGCCTGGGCGACAGAGCAAGACTCTGCCTCAAAAAAAAAAAAAAAGAAAGAAAAAGAAATAAGAGTCTGAGATCTTCACCATTTTCTCTCTGTCTGGCTCCCTCTCTTGCCATATGATAGTCTGGGTTGACTGGGAGAGGCTGTCTCCCGCTTTGCCTTACACCATGATTGTAAGCTCCTTGAGGCCCTCACCAGAAGCTAGCGGATGCTGGCACCGTGCTTTCTGTATAGCTTGAGAACCATGAGCCAACAAACCTCTTTTCTGTATAAATTACCCAGCCTCAGATTTTTTTTATAGCAACACAAGAATGGACTAACAGAGTATATTTCAGTATACTGATGCTTGATGCTTAGGCTGTTTCATGACTTCACATTTTTGGATCCTTACTTTTCATGTTCCTTTGGAAAGTTTCTATTTCTCTTTCAAAAACCACCTCCTACCTTTTGCTTGTAACATTCATACCTTGTACCCAGTTAGGGTTAATAGTTTCTTTTCTATTTTGTACATCTCTCTTCTTTTGAGTCTTATGTTAGATTGTCAGTGATCAATTTACATGTTTCTCGTACTGTCAGCTCTGTGGGGGAAACAACTGTCTGGATCTTAACCATCTGTTCCTACAGTATCTAGTAAAAGGTGCTCAGTGACTATTTACTGAAGGAATATTCTTAGTTTAGGCTGTTATGGTACAAATGGAATAGAATTGTAAATTTTTATGTATTTTTGATATCTATCATTGACATGATTTTGAATAATAAAATCTGTCATTGAGAAAATAGAGATTTGACTAAATTGAGGGTTGTAACTTTAAAGTGATGCATATATACAGAAGTACAAAACACTTCTGCTCTTGTTTAGCTTTTATTGAGGGGCTCAATAAGATGTGATAAAATATAGGCCTTGAGGCCAAGAACTTTGTAAAATTTGAATGCTGCTGCTGAATTTGCTGTTTTATTCACTCTTCCTGATTATAATTTCATTCTCAAATGGTTTTTAAGGCATACATTTTATTTTCAAGTCAAAATTGTTCACCATGTTAAATCACTAGTCATTGACTTTAAGGTGAGTTTGAGATAATTTCAAAAAGCAGTCTGGTAAAATTAACAGAATAATTACACCTGGCTTTATATTTACTTGTGGTTATGGGGGAATAATAGAGATAGGAAGAATGAGATGTCAGGTTGTGGTAAAGGAAGGAGGAGTTTTCAGGTTATGTGCACCTTAATGGCTTTCAGGTGGGGTTTGAGTCACCTAGTTTTTCTCTTTGCAGTTCATCCAGGCTCCCTGGATTCTTTAATGATTGAACTATAATAGAAGAGTGTTAGTGAGAGGAAAGCTTCTTCTCTTTTGCCCTTCCCATCCTCTTTTTCCCTAAGGGAAAGTAGTGGTTGAATTTGTTTTTTAAAATCAATTTTAGATGTATCCTTTCTTTAATAGGGAAAGAGTAATAGCAGTAACTTCTAGCTTTTGGTTACTTTGTATATGTCAGGTACTATGCTAGGCTCTTAACATCTAATCTTTACAGTGATCTTTTATTGGGATATAGTGATATGGTTCTCCATGCATGATTTCTGTATATCTTCTCAGCAGAGGCACTGAATGCCTTTTTTTCTATCTTTCCAAAGATTTTTGTATTCTGAACAGCCTTGAAAGATAGAGATAATGTCTCCCTCTTGGGTGAAGGGAGGTAGGCATACTTTCCACTCTAAAAGATTTGGGTTCTTTAGGCTGTGAGTTCCTCTTCTGTATTGCATTCCACTGCATGTGCAGGCATCACTTGGTCTATTTTGTGTTGCCCTATAGGAAATGGGATTGGAGAACCAGCACAAGAACATGCTGATACTTTGACTACTAATATTGCTGTGAATCATAAAGTTCATTGTCTCTGACCTGGGAGTCAATGTCTTCTGCCAGCATCCACGAAACTGGCAGGCTAAGTTGTTAGCTTGCTAGCAGGATAAAACTCAGATCCTTTAGTTTTTAAGTTTTGGCAGCAAGGATGGATGTTGACAGACACATGACATTCTGGAAGAAGAAAGATGAGGGTGTCTTCATAGGTTGGTTAACAGAATTTGAGGGAAGTCCTTGGGAATTGGTAGAAACATGTTGCCCAAATTAAGTGGTTCTCTACTTTATTGCCTGTTAATGACGAGATATTGGGGAAGTGGTTACAGACTGAGTTCCAGGACATAGGTTCAAAGATAGCTGCCTGAACATTCCTCTGGTTGTTGCCAACTCTCCTTTGGGTGGGGAGGATATTTTTCACCAATCTGGAGGTCACCCTCAAATCCTCCCCAGTGTAACAACTAGGGAGATTTGTCCTGATTGGGCAAAAGCTTCTGTTCCCTTTCAGACAAGACTTACAGATGTATGTGTACCTACACTGAGTGTGAAAGGAGGCAAATTTGTAACTTACGTGGGCAGAAAAGAAAGTTGTTAGAATTTTGCTTTGCCTGAGAGATGGAGTGCATAATGTCTTATGGCTCAGCCCCTCCTCTGGAGGAAACTTTAATTCCCACTTCACTGTCTGAAGCAAAGCCGTCGGCTCAGTGGGGTCATTAATTCATAGAGGTTTCACCCTAAACCTGGTCCTGGTTTGCTGATGGTTTAGTCAAGCTGAAAGCTTACTGTGTCTGCTTGACTTCTAGGGCTGTTCAGCCTCTGTACTAGCTATGCAGACTGATAATGGATGTGATTGCTCTGTTCTCTGGACAGAACTCAAGGCTTTTCTTATAGCTCTGATTGGTACTCTTCTTGATGAAACTTGTTGTATTTCTACGGACCTTTGCCTGTTGCTAATGGCCTAGCTCTTTGGTCTGCCACTTGGAAAGCTATAGACTGGCAAGTTAAAGATAGCTCTTGTTAAAGCTGTGAACTATGAAAACAAATTATACTTGCTGATCAAACCATCTGGATCACTCATCTAGATGCCCTTAGTAAGGGCCTGTCTTCTGATGAAGCCCACTGGAATCGAGCTTCTGATTGAGTGTACACTGCCCAGAGCCATATTCATTATATTGGATATGACGAATATCAACTATCATAAACTGAACACAAAGCAAAGGACTGTGACACAGAGGGTGCCATTACATGCCAGACTTGTGCCTCCTGCTAAAAGTTTAACCGTTTGTCACATGATGAGAGAAGCCAGTGGCATGGGATGTGGCTCCTGCTTGCTCCTGGCAGATTGAATACATTGGACCTTTGACCTGCCTATTCAGCCAACTTCCTATCAGTGGTGCCTCACTCCTGTTGCCATTTTTTTTATGGTTTTGATGTTGCTGTTCTAGTCCAATCAGCTGGCTCTGGCCACACCATCGTGACCCTAGAAACCAATCTGTGTTATACTTTTGGCTTTCTGGACTGTTTGCAGTCTAACAGTAGTGCACCTTTGATCGTACAAGCCACTCAGCAATGAACTGATTGTCAAGGTATTTGATGCTTCCGTGCTCCCTGCCGTTCATAGGCATCTGGTATGTGGATAAACATTGAATATTGGAACAGCTTCTTCAAAAATTGACTCAACGATTTCTGATTCTACATCCTTCACCTCCTCTTGATCCACACACCTTACTTAGAGAGCCAGTTTTGCCACTGATTGTAGCTGTCCCCAGAAAAGGATTATCTCGTCTTGATCACTCCTGAGTAATGATCAGAATGGAAGGGGTGGGAGGTTATATAGCCCTATTTTGAGAATTCAGGATTCCACCCTGACCAATTTTAGGCATGATGTTTCTTTTTACCCCCTAGTAACAACCCAAGGCCAGCCTGGTTGGTATCTATCTTCTATGTGGCAGCTAGGCCAAAAGATGGCTTAAGGAATTCAGACTTAATTCTTGTTCAGTTACCTAGATTCTCTTGTTGAATTGATACTATTCTAGGTCATCAGGATAGTGACTATTTGGTTGAGTATACTGCTTGCTGAGTCTCTGTATGGTAGACAGTGGGGACCATAATGGGTTTCTGTAGGTTTTATGCAAATTCCCTTGACCCTTTTGCGCCTGACATTTCCAGATGAAAGGTCTGGGTGTTGTGAGTAAAAGATGATTGGGAAAAAGGTGAAGTTATAGCTGCTGGAATGGGACATACTGATTTTGTAGCAATGGACAGAGAGCAGCAATCCTGACACTTGGTGGAGGGACCACCTTAGACCCCAGGAGGTTTAGAGAAGGTAAAGACATTAATGTTCATTTTCTTTCAGAATCACCCTTGAAGCCTTCCTCATAAAGAAAACACTCTGGTGCAGCTCCTCCAAATTGTTGTTATCACATTAAATTTAGTTGACTGCTGGGTCTGCCATCCCCGCTGGGTCTGCCATCCCCCATGGCTCTGATCATGATTTGTCATTCCCTGTAAACTTACTGGGAGGTCTACTGGAAACAGCAGTGGTTGGCTCCAGGTCATGTACCTTCCATGCAAAACACCTGTGAACACTTCTTTACTCCCATCTCATCAACTTCACTCAGATTCTGTGGGGTAGATTTTGGCCACCTGGCTTATGGCCTGGACAAATGGGACAGATTGGACTGACTGCCATCATTCAGTCCTTTCAAAAACAAGGACTAGACTCACTGTTCTGAACTGAACTGAGTGGGAACCTTGTGCTGGGACACAATTTGACAATGCCTCCTTGACTGATGTAGGTTCTCCTTAGAAAGACCTAGTGATTCTGAACAACCCTCTCTTTTCCGATGTACCATGTGTGTCCTTGGGACTGTACTTCTTTTGTGTAACCCAGGTATTAGCTTATCTCCCTCCTAGAAACATGGACCTTCCTCTACCTTTGAATGTTTAAGGAAACACTATTAAATCTTGTTGCCTTTAGATAACTGTGTAGATCCCTCTAAAATGAGGCCATCCTTGCTTGCTTGGGGAAACTTCCTGGAATGATAACTGATTTGTTATTTAGGCACACCCTGTGAACAATTATCTTTATAAGGGGAGTCATTCAATTAGACTAGGCAGTGCAAAATTCATTCCTGACTTTTTAACTGAACTAACCAATGACAACACCTTGGCCCTGGAAGGCATTAAGGTCAGCCTCAATTCACTGACAAGAGTTATTATGGATGATAAAATTGCCCTGGACTTTTTTCTTGTGAGCCAAGGCAGAGTCTGTACAATTAACTAATATATCTTATTGTTCCTAGATTAATATCTTAGGCCAAAAGGAAAGGTCAATACAGAAAGCTACTTGGCTTTCTGAGGTAGACCCTGATGGCTTATGGGATTTCATTATCTTATTTGGGTGTGGGATTCTAAGAAACATGGTTGAAATCAGTTCTGAAAATTGACCTCATCCTGCTGCTTGGAGTCTTGTTGATAGTAGCCTTAATTAAATGATGTATGATACCAATTGATCAGATTTAGTTCAAGCCTCTGTCAGTTGGATTAATCAGAGTGCCTGATAGTGGCATACTTGTGAGAAAATTTATCAGCTGCCAAGATGGTTAGAAATGAGGAGTGGATGTTGTTGGGACACAATTCTCTATGTCTCGTATGTTTCTGCACATCTTATGAATAGGGTACTGATTGTTCTAGATTTTCTTCTCAAGGATGTTATATTGCTACCAGACTAGATAGTGTTTCCCCAGAGGGCTGGTTGCTTGCACCTTGAAGGTAAAGATACTTTCTCCCTCCACAGCAAAGGTCAGGTATGCTTACAGTCCATTATGAAAGATTCACATTCCCTAAGCACAGGGTTCCTCTCCCGTAACGCAATCCACGGTGTATGGCCCACTCTGTGTCACCCTATGGGAAATTGGCCTTGGGAATTGGTGTAAAAATTGCTGATACTCTGTAAAAAAACAACAACAACAACAACAACTAAAACTCTGGCTGCTGTTATTGTGAGGAATAAATTGCTTTGTCCTTGTCTTAGGAGTCCTGTATCTTCCTCCAATATCCATGAAATTGTAACAGGCCAGGTTGTTAGCTTGCCAGTAAGTAGGGTGGATTCTTAGCTTTTTTGTAGTTGTTACCACCCTGCAAGGTAGGTAATCCCTCATTTTGCATATTGATCTTAGAGATAGTAATTATAATAACTACAACTAACATTTACTGAACATTTAATTCCCTTCCCTTCCCTTTCCCCTCCCTTTCCCTCTCCTCCCCTTCCTTAAAATACAGTGTGGTTTACAACAAAGTTTACATGTGATGTGGTGCAGTGGCACCATCATGGCTTACTACACCTGGCTAATTTATGTGTACATATATATACACTTTTTGTAGAGATGGGGTTTCACTGTGTTGCCCAGGCTGGTCTCAAACTCCCGGGCTCAAGCGATCTGCCCACTTCGGCCTCCCAAAGTATTGGCATTACAGGCATGAGCCACCGCATCTGGCCTGAACATTTTCTTTCTGTTGGGCTTTGTGATAACTGTTTCATTTGCATTATCTCATCTAATTGTTAATATGCCATCTAATTTGTAACAGCCATTGTTGTTATTTCCATATAAAGATGGAGAACATGGAGGGGTAAAGAGGTTAAGTAATTATCTAATGACTGATAGTAACAAGGGTGGGATTGGAACTCAGATTTGTTCGACTACAAAGTAAAATGTATGTATGACCTTATATATCCACATTTTCTCAAATGGGTATGCTAGGCAGTACTCAGCTGCAATTTACTGGCATAATAAAAAAAGAAATACATGGTTTTAAAAAATATTAAAAATCATTTTCACAAAGTATGTATAAAATTTACATGAATTTTAAATAGAAAATTAGGTTTCAAAGACATTGTAAGGAGGTAGCTTGCTTCTCTTTGGGTCCAATGGGGGAACGTGTTTCCCTCCAATGAGGGAACATATTTCCCTTCTATTGTTATGCCCACAGTTGTGGAAAAATTATTAATAAGTACTGCACTTTACCACATTGTCTTTTATAAAGCAAATTCAAATGCATCCAAACTTGGCTCAGTGGGTCATGCCTATAATCCCAGCACTTTGGAGGCCAAGGTGGGAGGATCGATTGAGCCCAGGAATTCAGTATTGCCTGGGCAGTATAGTGAGATCTTGTCTCTACAAAAAACTTGAAAAATTAGCTGAGGACTGGCACGGTGGCTCATGCCTGTAATCTCAACAGTTTGGGAGGCTGAGATGGGTGGATCACTTGAGATCAGGAGTCCCAGACCGGCCTGGCCAACATGGTAAAACCCCATCTCTACCAAAAAAAGAAAATACAAAAATTAGCTGGGCGTGGTGGCTGGCACCTGTAGTCTCAGCTACTCGGGAGGCTGAGACACGAGAATCACTTGAACCCAGGAGGCGGAGGTTGCAGTCAGCTGAGATCACACCACTGCACTCCAGCCTGGGCAACAGAGTGAGTGAGCCCTTGTCTCCAAAAAAAAAAAAAAAGTTGAGCGTGGCAGCGCGCACCTGTAAGTTCCAGCTACTGAGGAAGCTGAGGTGGGAGGATTGCTTGAGGCTGGGAGGTGGAGGTTGCAGTGAGTCAAGATTGTGCCACTGCACTCTAGCCTGAGTGACAGAGTGAGACTGTGTCTTAAAAAAAAAGAAAAACCAAAAAAACCCCAAACTGCATCCAAGTATTCTTTGATTCCTTCTTTATCTTTATTCTTTAAAGGTGATTTTTAAAATTTATTGTAGCTTTATGGTATGCAAAAAGAGAGGACAGTGTAGTTTTGCTGGTGTCCCTGGATTGACCAAGGCTAGTAGAGAGATGGAGAAACAAAATCTTTTCAAAAAATGAGAGCTTATTGACTGCTTATCTTCAAGTTGTGTGTGACAATGGTTGCTACTGAGATTACGTAGTTACTAGTATTTTTACGTCACTTTTACGTTCATCAGTGCCTGTACATTACTTTCATTTTTAAAATTCTTTCTTGAAAGTACTGAAAGTACCTGTAAATAATTATGTTAGTATAAATCTATATCAATGCAAAGTAATTTGCTTAATTTTTCTGGGCATACTGTCAGTTTTGGGTATATTCCCAACGTCCTAGTAGTAGAACTTGAAACAAAAATAATGGTGTAGACCAGGCATGTTGGCTGATGCCTATAATCCCAGCACTTTGGGAGGCAGAGGCAGAATTGCTTGAGACCAGGTGTTTGATAACAGCTTAGACGACATATTGAGACCTCATCTCTACAAAACAAATGAACAACAGAAACATAATGGTATAGTGGCAAGTTGATACATGTGAACTTTGTTGTAAACTGCATTGTATTTTAGAAGAGTAAAATAATGCTTACTGATTACTTTGGAATAATATAGTAAAAATACTCTGCCAATGCTGACTGGATAGATATTTGATGATATGAAATAACTTTTTTTAAAATCTGGTAATGTACTTACTGGGTTTTAAGAAAAGGAGTCCTGTGGCTGGGCATGGTGGCTCGACGCCTGTAATCCCAGCACCTTGGGGTGCCGAAGTGGGCAGATTGCTTGAGCTCAGGAGTTTGAGACCAGCCTAGGCAACATGGTAAAACTCCATCTCTACAAAAAAATACAAAAATTAGCCAGGTGTGGTGGTACGTGCCTGTAGTCCCAGCTACTCGGGAGGCTGAGGCACGAGAATTACTTGAACACATGAGGCAGTGGTTGCAGTGAGCTGAGATCATGCCACTGCACTCCAACCTGGATGACAGAGTGAGACCTTGTCTTAAAGAAAAAAACAAGAAAATAAAAAAGTACTTTTATTGACATACTGTAATACTTATGGGTGAAATGATATATCTAGAATTTACTTCAAAATGACCTTCAATAAATGTGATTCACCACATAAACAGAATTAAAAGCAAAAACCATATGATCATCTCAATAGATGCAGAAAAAGCTTTCAATAAAATCTAACATCCTTTCATGATAAAAACCCTCCACAGACTAGGCATGGAAGGAACATACCTTGAAGTAATAACAGCCATCTATGATGAACCCACAGCCAACATCATACTTAATGGGCAAAAGCTGGGTCCATTCCCCTTGAGAACTGGGACAAGATGAAGATGCCTACTCTCACCACTCCTGTTCATCATAGTACTGGTCATAGTACATAGTCCTAGCCAGAGCAGGCATTCAAATAGGGAATGAAAAAGTCAAACTATACCTAGAAAACCCTAAGGACTCTGCCAAAAGCTCCTAGAACTGTTAAACAATTTTAGCAAGGTTTCAGGATATAAAATCAGTGTACAAAAATCCAGTAGCATTTCTATACACCAGTAACGCCCAGGCTTAGAGTCAAATCAAGAGCACAATCCCATTTACAATAGCCACAAAGAATATGAAATACCTATGAATACAGTTAACCAAGGACGTGAAAATCTCTACAAGGAGAACTACAAAACACTGTTGAAAGAAATCAAAGTTGAAACAAATGAATGAAAAAACATTTCATGCTTATGCATTGGAAGAATGAATAGCATTAAAATGGCCATACTCTCCAGAGCAATTTATACATTCAGTGCTATTCCTATCAAACTACCAAGATTATTTTTAACAAAACTACAAAAAACTATTCTAAAATTCACGTGGAAGCAAAAACGAGCCCAAATAGCCAAAGCATTCCTAAGCAAAAAGAACAAAGTGGGAGGCATTATACCACCCAACTTCAAAGTATACTATAAGGCTATAGAGACCAAAACAGCATGGTACTGGTACAAAAACAGACACATAGACCAATGGAACAGAATAGAAAACTCAGAAATAAAAGTTGCACTTCTACAACTGATATTTGACAAGGCTGACAAAAACAATGAGGAGAGGACCCCTTATTCAATAAATGGTGCTAGGATAACTAGCTGTATGCAGAAGGATGAAACTAGACCCTTACCTTTCACCATATATGAGAATTAACTCAAGATGGATTAAAGATTTAAATGAAAGACCTCAAACCAGGAAAATCCCAGTAGAAGAAAACCCAGGAAATATCCTTGATATTGGCCTTCGCAAAGAATTTTTGGTTAAGTCCCCAAAAGTAATTGCAACCAAAACAAAAATTGACAAGTGGGACATCATTAAACTAAAGAGCTTCTGCACAGCAAAAGAAACTATCAACAGTGTAAACAGACAACCTACAGAATGGGAGAAAATATTTGCAAGTCTATGCAGATTGTGTATGTTTATAGCAGAGCCATAGCATTTCCAGGGGATGGATCCTGGGGGTACCCTGAGTTAATAATGGATACAGAGCCATCTTTTGATGAAAGGGTACTGGTGACATACATAGCTGGTCCTAGGACTCAGTTTCATATACATTCCTACTGAGTTTTTAGGAGACCTTTATGAAGGTAGTGGCAAGGAGCTCCCTCCTGGCCAGGGAACGTCTGTCTTGCAGTTGCTATTTGTTACCCATGGGAAATGTGTGAAACTGTAGAGTCCTGGCTCTTAGTTATTTTCCACAATTGCTATAGTAATGTCAGATAGGATGTTCTGAGCTTGCCTAACCAGACATTTACTCAGAATATTCTTAGTGGTATGGTTGGCATTGTGGTCAGAGAAGACAGATGGGTATATCATGGAGTTTTGTCAGTATAAGCGATTGTGCCTAATAAAAAAACAGTGTCTTTAATTCTTACTGCTTTAAATCAGTATGTACTGAGGGTATACCAGACATTAATTTATTCAACAGATATTTAAATGACCTCACATGTCTTGTGATGCAAGGATGTAAGGAATACAGAGAAATACATATTACCCGACATGGTTTTTATTCATATTTTCACTCACTTGACAAAGATTTTTCGATTATCTGCTCTGTGGCAGGCATTATACTAGGTACAGGTGAATAGGGATTAGGAAGAGGAAGAAGAGATACAAAAATTAAGATGGGGCATTTTTCTTAAAATCCTTGTAAATAATTATAGTGCAGAATAACAATAAAGGAATATAGAACTTGGCTCCAGTGGTTAAAATGGGTATACTCATGTAGTACTTTAAACTAATAATATTAGATATGTCATAGGGCAAAATACAACTATCTATCAGATGGTTGGTAAAACCATGAGAATCATATGGTACAAAGTCCCAGGGCTGAAATCCCTTCTGTATCTTTCCTCATGTCCATCTTTTGCTTGAAAATTTTGGTGATTAGGGGATCACTACTTTGTAAGGCAGCTAATAAAATTTTACCTCTTTGTAACTTACTGATTTACTCTGGACCTATACAGAATCTGCGCCCCGCCCCACCCCACCATATGAAGGCAACTATGTTAGCATTAACTCTTATCTAAGTCCTAATTTTTCAGTTCTTTCCACCACTCTTATTACTTAGCTCCCCTCTGGATGTGCTTGTCTGTCAATGAAACACTTCAAAAGAAGAGATCAAGAGTCAATACAATATTCCAAAAGAGATCTGGAATACAGTAGAATGGACTTTCACCTAGTTGTGCACATTGTATTATTATTAATGCACAATTAATAGTAATACCTTACAATTTTGACACATATTGAGTGGGTGGTAACATAAAGATCCCACCTGAGTAAGGCATACCTCCCTCATCCTAAATTCAATCATTTGAATTTCTCCAGCTCAATGAAGAACTTTGTCAACTTGAATCTTTCTACCTGCTCTTAAATTCCTACAGAGATGATTCTCTGTAGGAATTTGCTCCATTGGTTTTCTCCTACATTTCCTTTGGCTTCTGCATCTCTGCTTCGTCTGACTCCCTCTTCTCAGCCTATTTCAGGTTTAAAAATTTGCCAAGTTTCTCCCAGTGTAAAAATACCTTTCATTGATCCTATGTTTTATTCTAGATGATTCCATGTTTCTCTCTCCTTCCCCTCATATTTCTTCTCTTCAGCATTAATGTACATGAAGAGTCTGTCCTGTCCCCTTTTCCTTTCCACTCTACCGCATCCCATGTGGTTTCCAAATAATCATCCTTTCTTTGGTTTTCACTATCCATTAAATATATGCTGCTAAGTCCAAAAGCAGCAGCCTCATTTCTGTCCTCCTTTGAATTTCATATTAAATTGCTTACATAGAATGAAGGTCGAGTTCACTGGCAGGCTAACAAAGCTCCTTGTAATTTGGCTATATATGCCCTATGCCTTCTGCTGTAGTAATACTTTGATGCTTGTAATTTTCTTGAACTTACGTCATTTTGTGTCTCTGCTTTTGTCAGTTCTCCTGACTCTTAGTTTTGCCTGACTCTGTCTTCATAGACTTGTGTGTAGGCATTATTATCTCCTGTGAAGTCTTCTCTGACAGTTACTTACTCCCTCCTCTGTATTTCTCATTCTTCTTCTTTTTTAAAAAAATTGATCTGCGATACCCATATGTATTTCTCATTCCTATATATCCATCTGTCATTATAGCTATCACATTACTTTGTAAATATCTGTTTGTCTTTCTTACTAATTTGTGAGTTCTTTACAGCCAGGAAGTATATGTTACTTGTTTTGCTATTTCTGGTACCTGGCATGCTTCCTGGCACATAGTACGTTCTCACTGAATATTAAATTGAGCTGAACTAGTTAATTTTGAGCTTGTTGAAATAAGAAGGAAAAGATAATGGTTGGGTCTTTGGATGTTTGTTTTGTCATCAGAATGCAGCTGTTTTAGCTTTCTGTCATTTGCATATGTAAATGGACATTAGTTTATTAGTTAACACTGTCTGAGTGCCCTGAGATTTGGGACTGTGTCATGTTCATCTCAGTATTACTAGTACCTAGTACATTGCCTAGGAAATTTCAGGATGTCAGTACTTATTAAAATGGGGCAAATGAAGTTGAAATCAGATGAAAACATTGATGCTGCAAATATACCATATCACTGGTAGCGTTCATAATTACTTCTATGTGTTAGCTTTAAGAATAAATCTGGCTGGACGTAGTAGCTCATGCCCATAATCCCAGCACTTTGGGAGGCTGAGGCAGGAAGATCCCTTGAGGTCAGGAGTTCGAGTCAGCCTGGCCAACATGGTGAAACCCCATCTCTAGTAAAAATACAAAAATTAGCTGGGGGCGTGGTGGTGGGTGCCTATAATCCCAGCTACCTGGGAGGCTGAGGCATGAGAATTGCTTGAACCTGGGAGGCAGAGGTTGCAGTGAGCTGATACCCTGCTACTGCACTCTAGTCTGGGTGACAAAATGAGACTCCATCTCAAAAAAAAAAAAGAGAGAGTAAATCAGGCCAGGAGTGATGACTCATGCCTGTAAGCCCAGCACTTTGGGAGGCCGAGGCAGGAGTTTGAGACCAGCCTGGGAAATATATGTTATATTCTTGACATGCTAATCAAGTTATCTATCAAAAAATATTTTGGCATGAACTATTCATAATGAATTCATGGTGATTTGTAATGATCATCCTTCCTAGAAAAATATGTATAGGCCAACATCTTTATTAATTATAAAATTTTGGCATTAATTGATGGCAGCATACAAAGTTTGTAGTTATCTTAATTTTTGTTTTTCTCTCCTTTTGAAATTCTACCATTTCTCCTATTTAAAACAATTCTCAAAGATTTCTTGTTGGTTATATGGATCTTATTGCCACATTTTTCAATACCTTTGCAGTTAGTTGGTGTGAGACATAAATATACAGATTGAAGAAGCTTAGTGAATACCAAGTAGGTTTAATGCAAGGAAAATCACATGTAGGCACATCATAATCAAATTGCTAAAAACCAAAGATAAAGAGAAAAATCTTTAAAACATCCAGAGGAGGGGGAAAAACATTCATGAATAGAACAGTGACAAGAGTGATAGCTAACGTCTAATCAGAAACAGTGGAATGCAGAGGATAATGGAATAATATCTTTAAAGTGTTGAAAGAAAAAAAATCAACTAGAATTTTATATTCAGCAAAATTATCCTTCAAAACCAAAAGTGAAGACTTTAAAATTTTTTCAGTCACTTATTTATTATTATTTTTGAAACTCACTGTGTCACCCAGGCTGGGGTGCAGTGGTGTGAACATGGCTTATTGCAGCCTTGATTTCCTGGGCTCATGTGATCCTTCTGTCACAGCCTCTTGTGTAGCTGAGACCACAGGTGTGCACCACCATGCTTAGCTAATTTTTTAATTTTTTTGTAGAGACGGGGTCTCACTTTGTTGCCCAGGCTGGTCTCAAACTTCTGGGCTCAAGTGATCCTCCTGCCTTGGCCTCCCGAAGTGCTAGAATTATAGGCATGAGCCACCATACCTGGCCAAGACAGTGTTATATGATCAAATATGAGAAGATCTGTTGCCCACAGACCTGCATATTATAAGAAATTATAAAGAAATTTCTTTAGGTTGTAGAGGAATGGTATCAGATGGAAATATGGATCTACGGAAGACATGAAGAACACTGAAAATTTCATATATATGCGTAAGTATTTAAAAAATTATATTATGTGGAAGTAAAATATGTGACAACAGTAGCAGAAAGGAAAGAAGTATTGTAAGGTTCTTACATTATATGGGGTGCGGTAATATTAACTCAAGGTAAACTGATAAGTTCTGGAGGGATATTGTAATTCTGAGAACAACCACTAATAAATAGGAGAAATATAGTTAAAAAGCTAATAGAAGAGATAAAATAGATTACTAAAAATATGCTGATATGGTTTGGCTGTGTCCCTACCCAAATCTCAACTTGAATTGTATCTCCCAGAAGTCCCACGTGTTGTGGGAGGGACCCAGGAGGAGATAAATGAATCATGGGGTCTGGTCTTTCCCTTGCTATTCTCATGATAGTGAATAAGTCTCACAAGATCTGATGGGTTTATCAGGGGTTTCCACTTTTGCTTCCTTCTCATTTTTCTCTTGCCATTGCCATGTAAGACTTCTGTCATGATTCTCAATGATTCTGAGGTCTCCCCAGCCATGTGGAACTGTAAATCGAATTAAACCTCTTTTTGTTCCCAGTTTTGGATGTGTCTGTATCAGCAGCATGAAAACAAACTAATACAGTAAATTGGTATCAGTACAGTGGGGCGTTGCCGAAAAGGTACTGGAAAATTTGGATGCGACGTTGGAACTGGGTAACAGGCAGAGGTTGAAACAGTTTGGAGGGCTCAGAAGAAGGCAGGAAAGTATGGGAAAGTTTGGAACCTCCTAGAGACTTGTCGAATGGCTTTGACAAAAATACTATTAGTGATATGAACAATAAGGTCCAGGCTGAGGTGGTCTCAGATGGAGATGAGGAACTTGTTGGGAACTGGAGCAAAGGTGACTCTTGTTATGTTTTAAGCAAAGAGACTGGCGGCATTGTGCCCCTGCCCTAAAGATTTGTGGAACTTTGAACTTGAGGGAGATGATTTAGGGTATCCGGCAGAAAACACTTCTAAGCAGCAAGGCATTCAAAAGGTGACTTGGGTACTGTTAAAAGCACTCCATTTTAAAAGGACAAAAGAGCATAAAAGTTCAGAAAATTTGCAGCCTGACGCAGTAGAAAAGACCCATTTTTTGAGGAGAAATTCAAGTTGGCTGCAGAAATTTGCATAAGTAGCAAGGAGCCTAATGTTACCTGGGGAAAATGTCTCCAGGTCATATCAGAGACTTTCACAGCAGCCCCTCTCATCACAGGCACGGAGGCCCAGGAGGAAAAGTGGTTTTGTGGGCCGGACCCAGGAGTACCGTGTGCAGCCTAGGAACTTGGTGCCCTGTGTCCCAGCCGCTCCAGCCATGGCTGAAATGGGCCAACATAGAGCTTGGGCTTTGGCTTGAGAGGGTAGAAGCCCCAAGCCTTGGCAGCTTCCACATGGTGTTGAGCCTCCGGGTGCACAGAAGTCAAGAATTGAGGTTTGAGAACTTCTGCCTCGATTTCAGAAGATGTACGGAAATGCCTGGATACCCTGGCAAAAGTTTGCTGCAAGGGTGGGGCTCTCATGGAGAACCTTTGCTAGGGCAGTGGGGAAGGGAAATGTGGGGTCAGAGCCTCCACACAGAGTCCCTGCTAGGTCACTGCCTAGTGGAGCTGTGAGAAGAGGGCCACCATCCTCCAGATCCCAGAATGGCAGATCCACCAACAGCTTCACCCTGTGCCTGGAAAAGCTGCAGACACTCAGTGCCAGCCTGTGAAAGCACCTAGAAGGGAGGCTGTACCCTGCAAAGCCACAGGCGCGGAGCTGCCCAAGACCATGGGAACCCACCTTTTGCATCCGTGTGACCTGAATGTGAGACCTGGAGTCAAAGGAGATCATTTTGGCGCTTTAAAATTTAACTGCCCCGCTGGATTTCAGACTTGAATGGGCCCTGTAACCCCTCTGTTTTGGCTAATTTCTCCCATGTAGAATGGCTGTGTTTACCCAATACCTGTACCCTCATTTTATCTGGGTAATAACTAGCTTGCTTTTGATTTTAGAGGCTCATAGGTGGAAGGGACTTGCCTTGTCTCAGATGAGACTTTGGACTGTGGACTTTAGGGTTAATGCTGAAATGAGTTACGGCTTTGGGGGACTGTTGGGAAGGCATGATTGGTTTTGACATGTGAGGACATGAGATTTGGAGGGGCCATGGGTGGAATGATATGGTTGGTTGTGTCCCCATCCAAATCTCAACTTGAATTTTCGTCTCCCAGAATTGCCGCATGTTGTGGGAGGGACCCGGGGGGAGGTAATTGAATCATGGGAGTCAGTGTTTCATGTGCTATTATTATTATTATTATTATTATTATTATTATTATTCCCAGAATTGCCACATGTTGTGGGAGGGACCCGGGGGGAGGTAATTGAATCATAGGAGTCAGTCTTTCATGTGCTATTATTATTATTATTATTATTTATTTATTTATTTATTTTTGAGACAGAGTCTTGCTCTGTCACCCAGGCTGGAGTGCAGTGGCACGATCTTGGCTTACTTCAAGCTCTGCCTCCCTGGTTCACGCCATTCTGCTTCAGCCTCCTGAGTAGCTAGGACTACAGTCGCCTGCCTCTATGCCTGGCTAATTTTTTTTTTTTTTTTGTATTTTTAGTAGAGATGGGGTTTCACCGTGTTAGCTAGGATGGTCTCAACCTGCTGATCTTGTGATCCACCCGCCTCAGCCTCCTAAAGTGCTGGGATTACAGGTGTGAGCCACCGCGCCCACCCACGTGCTATTCTTGTGATAGTGAATAAGTCTTTTGAGATCTGATAGGTTTATCAGGGATTTCTGCTTTTGCTTCTTCCTCATTTTTCTCTCACTGCCACCATGTAAGAAGTGCCTTTCAGCTCCTGTCATGATTCTGAGGCTTCCCCAGCTATGTGGAACTGTAAGTCCAATTAAACCTCTTTTTGTTTCCAGTTTTGGGTGTGTCTTTATCAGCAGCGTGAAAACAAGCTAATACATATGCTCAACCCTAAAGAATGCAGATAAGAAAGTATAACAATAAGAAAGTATAAACAATGCAGATAAGAAAGTATAACAATAAGAAAAACAATTGGGACAGATTGAAAACAAAATAAAAGAACCAAGATAGTAAACTGAGAACCAAGATAGTAAACTTACAGTAAACTACTGCCATATCAGTAATTACATTAAATGTAAATAGGGTAAATAGTAATCAAAAGGTAGAGACCATCAGGTTGGATGAAAATTAAATATTGATCTATATTGTGTATAAGAGAAGCATCTGGAATATAAAGATGCTTCTCTAGGTTGTAAATAAAAGGATGGACAAACAATATATCATGTAGACACTAATCATAACAAATCTGCTGTAATTAATTAATAATGTTAGACTAAGACTTCAAGTTAAGGAGTATTACTAAAAATAAAGAAGTTCTGGCACACAGTTTTTCTGCTTTCTAACCCTAGTTAAGTTATATTGCCTTCTTTAGTTTTCTAATTGTAAAATTGGGCTATTTAGTGCTTTACCTACTTTTTTTTTTTTTTTTTTTTGAGACGGAGTCTTGCTGTCTCCCAGGCTGGAGTGCAGTGGCATGATCTCAGCTCATTGCAAGCTCCACCTCCCGAGTAGCTGGGACTACAGGCACCCGCCACCATGCCTGGCTAATTTTTTGTATTTTTAGTAGAGACGGGGTTTCACTGTGTTAGCCAGGATGGTCTCGATCTCCTGACCTCGTGATCCACCCGCCTCGGCCTCCCAAAGTGCTGAGATTACAGGCTTGAGCCACTGTGCCCGGCCACCTGCATTATTATTAATCCTTACAGCAGCTTTGCAAGATTGTTGTTATTACCATTGTATGAGTGAGAACACTGAGACTCAGAGAGGTTAATAACTAAAGTCCCAGGGCTAGTTAAATGGTAAAACTGCATTTGAAGCTAGTTGTGCTTTGAGTCAGAGCTTTTTTCCCACTACACATTGTTTCCTGCCAATATACCTTCCTGAATAGTACTGTACCCTAAACTTTGCTGCTGTATAAACACACCTACTTGGAAGAACTCTCCTGAGGTCACCTGCTTAGCTCATTATGCCCTTTTGGAATCCATTCTTCTTTAAAACAAAAGAACCAAGATGTAGTAAAATGTCATTAACAGGCTGTAATTGAGAATTTCCCGCTTTGGCATTATGATTTTACTACTTATCAGTGCATTTCAAAGATATCCCTCTCTTGAAATGCTTTGTTAACTACACCCCCAGATTACCCTAAATAAATGTTAATTTGCTAACATTTTGGTTAAGCTAAATGAAAAAAATGAGTGGCATAGATCATTGGAGTCTACTTGGAAAAAAGAAGGTATTTGCATCTTGGTGCTTAATTCTTTATGCGATAAATTGCCTAATATATGTTATTTGCTTTTTAAGAGTTGTAGACTGTAAATTACTGACAATTTGTGTAGCGTTACATTATATTTGTAGCTTCTGGTAAGACAGAATACTTATAAGTTATAGCTTATAATAATTATAAAAAAGCTAAGTATGGTTTGTGTTCCTTTAAATAATCTTATAAATCTTTAGATGTACTTTGTTACCTGAATAATTGTGAATCGTGGGGGCAGGAGCCACATCTTTTTCCCACTATATTTCCAGACCCTAGCACTATGCCTGGCACATGATAGACATTCAATGAATATTTTTGGCAGTTTTATTATTTCCTGAAAGTCTTGTGTGAAAACTAGCGTGTAATGAAATTCCCAAGATGTGTTAAATGTTTGCTCCCTCTTGTGGATAGAAAAGATAATGTAAGCTCTTACAATGAATCTATTCTCTAGTTTTTGTTACCAAAAGATATAATATAAACAGTGTGTAAAATTTAGGGAAATTTTTATTTTTTTGAAGGGATCTGAATACAATTTTATCAACCAAAGATCTTTTAGTTCACATATATTCATAAAACATGCATTAATTCTTGCTCAAGTATCATTTTTTAAAACTATCCATGATAAAATTTATATACTAGTACTCAATGTAGAACTTAAATAGTACTGTTTTGGGAGCCCACTCCTTCTGCTTTCCTATGTATAAATTGTATGAATGATGAAAGAACTTTCTGTTTTAATTCTGTTAATAAAACTCTATTAAATATTGTGGGATATACTTTGAGAGTATTATTAAACACATCATTTCCTAATAATTCAAAACATTTTTTATTTTGATTAAAAAAAGAATCATTTTGCTAGCCTTCCCAGTTTTTTTTTTCTTTTCTTTCTTTCTTTCTTTTTTTTTTTTTTTTGAGACAGGGTCTTGCTATGTCACCCAGGCTGGGGTACAGTGGTATGATCTCGGCTCACTGCAACCTGTGCCTCCTGAGCTCAAGCAATCCTCCCATGCAGCTGGGACCACAGATGCACGCCACCATGCCTGGGTATTTCTTTGGATGTTTAATAGAGATGGGGTTTCACCGTGTTGGCCAGGCTGGTCTCGATCCCCTGAGCTCAGCTTAGCCTCCCAAAGTGCTGGGATTACAGGCATGTGCCACTGTGCCTGGCCAGCCTTCCCTAGGTTTTTTTTTTTTTTTTTTTTTTGAGGTGGAGTCTCGCACTGTTGCCTGGGCTGGAGTCCAATGGCATGATTTCAGTTCAGTGCAACCTCCACCTCCCGGGTTCAAGCGATTCTCTTGCCTCAGCCTCTCGAGTAGTTGGGATTACAGGCGCCCGCCATCATGCTCGGCTGATATTTTGTATTTTTAGTAGAGATGGGGTTTCACTATGTTGGCCAGGCTGGTCTCGAACTCTTAACCTTGTGATCCGCCCACCTTGATCTCCCAAAGTGCTGGGATTACAGGCGTGAGCCACGGCGCCTGGCTGCCTTCCTCAGTTTTTAAATACAGAACACCTATTTTCTTTTAAGTGTGATATTTTTATTCTAAAGTATTAATGCCACTGAGACTAAAAGCAGCTGGGCTTTGGAAATGCTTTGACATGTAGAATAAATCTTTTAAACAAAGGTATAGATTCTTGACGTTCTTTTTTCCATATACTCAAGAGACTTTCATATTACTTTCTTAGACTTTTCCATTCTATTATTCATAGTAGAAGTTGACTTTCATTTTGAGGCCACTTTTGAAATAGAACCAATATTTTTGCCATTTCAGAAAAATTGTCGTCTGTGTGCCAAAGACAGAGAGCATGTAGTAAAAGGGCACTATAGCATGGATGTTGGACTCAAGCAGAGCTCACTTACTAGGCAGGTGACTTGTTCCTGAAAACCAGTCTGGCTGTGAACATCATCCAGATCCTCACCTCAGCAAAATCACAGCCTGTCATTAACTGAAGCAAATGAAAACTCTAAACTTTATGAGGACATAATACTCAGCAAAGAACACAAATCCTAAGAGTATAGTTTGAATTTGCACAACATGAACACATCCATATAAACAACTCTTTGGTTAAAAGAACAGAATATGTAACGAGTAGAAAAAAGAAAAAGAGGAGATTAGGGCACATAGAGACACAAGGAAGAACAATGTGAACACAGGGAGGAGACAGCCATCAACAAGCCAAGAAGAGAGGCCCCAGAAGACACGCAAACTGCTGACACCTTGATATTGGATTTCTAGTCTCAGAATTGTAAGAAAAAAAATGTATGTTTAAACAAATGAAAAAGAAGAATATAATCAGAGTTCCAGAAGCCTCCTTCTTCCATTCAATTACCCCTCACCTTTCAGCATAACTTAGTACATTGACTTCTGACATTACACATATGTTAGTTTTGCCAGTTTTAAAACTTTATGTATATGAAACCACACAGTAAGCTTTTATTTTATTTTATTTTTTTGGAGACAGGGTCTCACTCTGCCGCCCAGGCAGAGTGCCATCTTGGCTCACTGCAACCTCAGCCTCCCAAGTAGCTGGGACTACAAGCACGTGCCACCATGCCCGGCTCATTTTTTGTCATTTTAGTAGAAACGGGGTTTCAACATGTTGGCTAGGCTGGTCTCGAACTCCTGACCTCAAGTGACCCACCCGCCTCGGCCTCCCAAAGTGCTGGGATTACAGGTGTGAGCCACCACGCTTGGTCCCCATGCAGTAAGCTTTAAAAAAAAAATTCTGGTAAAATATACATAACATAAAATTTACCCTTTTTGCCATTTAAAACATACAGTTCAGTGGTATTAAGTACCCTCACATTGTTATGTGGCATCACCACCACTCATCTCTAGAACGTTTTCATCTTCCCAAACTCTATTGATTAAACATTAACTCCCTATTCCCCTTTCTGCTTCTAAACATTAACTCCCCATTCCCCTTTCTGCTTCTGTGAGTTTGAGTACTTATAGACGTGGAATTATTTAGTGTTTGTTCTTTTATGTCTGGCTTGTTTCACTTAACATAGTATTTTTAAGGTACATCCGTTTTATAGCATGTGTCAGAATTTCTTGCCTTTTTAAGGAGCAACAATACTCTGTTGTGTGAACATACTACATGTTCTTTATTTATGGATGGACATTTGAGTTGTTTATACATTTTGGATATTGTCAACAATGGTACTATGAACATGGGTGGATAAATATGTCTTGACTCCTTGCTTCCTTAAAAGTCTTTTGGGTACATAACCACAAGTGCAGTTACTGGATCATACGGTAATTTTTTCCCTTGTATTTTTAGTTTACATGTAATAATTGTGTATACTTATGGGATACAAGTGATCTTTTCATAAGAATATGCAATGTGTAGTGATCAAATCAGAGTAATTAGCATATCCTTCACCTTTTTTTTTCTTTTTGTTGAGAACATTTAAAGTCTGCTTTTTTATCTTTTTGAAAATATACAATAAATTATAGTTAACCATGTCACCCCACAGCGCTGTAGAACACCAGAACTCATTCCTCCTATCTAGCTGTAATTTTATATGTTAACCAGGTTCTCCCCATTCTCCCCCTCACTGCCCTTCCCAGTCTCCAATATCTACAGTTGTATACTCTAATTCCATGAGCTCAGAATTCTTTTTAGCTCCTACATATGACTGAGAGCATGTATTTATCTTTCTGTGCCTTATTTAGTTTAACATAGTATCCTCCAGGCTTATCCATGTTGCTGCAAGTGATAGGATTTCATTATTTTTTTTTGTAGTTTTGTTTGTTTGTTTGTTTTTTATGTTTAGAGACAGGATCTTTCTGTTGCCCAGGCTGGAGTGCAGTAGTATGATCATATGTTTCAGTAATGTTAAACTCTGGGGCTTAAGCGATCCTCCCCCCTCAGTCTCCCGAGTAACTGGGATTACAAGCATGTGTCACCACATCTGGCTAACTTGTTTTACTTTTTATAGAGATGGGGTATTGCTATGTTACCCAGCCTGGTCTTCAACTCCTGGCCTTAAGCGACCCTCCTGCCTCAGCCTCCCAAATCACTGGGATTACATGCATGAGGCACACTACATCTGGCCCAATTCCATTCTTTTTCATGGAGGAATAGTATTCCATTGTGTATATAAACCACATTTTTCTTTATCCATTCGCCTGTTGATGGACATTTAGGCTGACTCCATATCTGGGCTATTATGAATAGTGCTGCAATAAACATGGGTGTATAGGTATCCTTTTGATGTTGATTTCCTTTCCTTTGGATAAATACCCAGTAGTGTGATTGCTGTATCATATAGTAGTTCTATTTTTAGTTTTTTGAGAAAGTGCAACACTGTTTTTTATAGTGACTATACTAATTTATATTCCCACCAACAGTGTATGAGTTCCCTTATCTCTGCATCCTTGCCAACATTTGTAATTTTTTGTCTTTGATAATAGCCATTCTGAGCGAGGTGAGATAATATTTGTTGGCCATTTCTGTGTCTTCGTTTGAGAAATGTCTGTTCAGATCTTTCACCCACTTTGTAGTAGTGGGATTTTTTTTTTTTGGTGCTAAGTTTGAATTCCTTGTATATTCTGGTTGTTAGTTCTTTGTTAGTCAAACGATTTGTAAGTATTTTCCTATCTACAGGTTATCTCTTAACTGTGTTGATTGTTTCTTTTACCGTGGAGAAGCCTTTTAGTTTAGTACAGTCCCATTTGTCTATTCTTGTTGTCTGTGTTTTTGTCCTGACGTGATTTCACCCAGCAGTTTTATAGTTTTGAGTCTTACATTTAAGTCTTTAATCCATTTTGAGTTAATTTTTGTATGTAGTGATAGATAGGGGTCTAGTTTCATTCCTCTGCATATGACTATCCATTTTTCTTAGCACCATTTATTGAAGAGACTGTTGTTTTCCCAATGTGTATTCTTAGCACTTTTGCTGAGTATCAGTTGGCTAAAAATATGTGGATTTATTAATATTTTTAATTTCAAGGTTCTCTGTTCTGTTGGTCTATGTATCTGTTTTGTTTGTTTGTTTTGTTTTGTTATGTTTTTTGAGATGGAGTTTCATTCTTGTCACCCAGGCTGGAGTGCAATGGCACGATCTCAGCTCACTGCAACCTCTGCCTCCTGGGTTCAAGTAATTCACCTGCCTCGGCCTTCCGAGTAGCTGAGATTACAGGTGCCCAACACTACACCCAGCTAATTTTTGTATTTTTTGGAGAGACAGGGTTTCATCATGTTGGCCAGGCTGGTCTTGAACTCTTGAACTCAGGTGATCCACCCACCTCAGCCTCCCAAAGTGCTGGGTTTGCAGGCGTGAGCCACTGTGCCTGGCCTATGTATCTTTTATTATACCAATACTATGCTGTTTTGGTTACTATAGCTCTGCTGTATATTTTGAAGTCAGCTTTGTTGTTTTTTTCTGATTATTGCTTTGGCTATTCAGGGTCTATTGTGCTTCTATATGAACTTAAGGATTGCTTTTTCTATTTCTGTAAAGAATGTCCTTGGTATTTTATAGAGATGATGCTGTACCTGTAGATTGCTTTGGGTAGTATGGTCATTTTAACAATATTAATTCTTCTAATCAATGAGTATGGGATGCCTTTGTTTGTGTTCTCTTCAATCTCTTTTATTAGTGTTTTGTAATTTTCATTGCAGAGGTCTTTTACCTTCTTGATTAAATTGATTCCTAGGTTGTTGTTGTTTTTGATAGCTATTGTAAATGGGATTGGTTTCTTGTTTTTTTTTTTTCAAATTGTTCCTTTTTGGTGTGTAGAAGTACTGCCAATTTTTGTTTATTTTGTGTCTTGCAACTTCACTGAGTTTGTTTATCATTATCAGTTCTGAGTTTTTTGGTGAAGTGTTAGGTTTTCTATATGTAAGATCATGTCGTCTGCAAACAAGAATGATTTGACTTCTTCCTTTGCAATTTGGATACCTTTTACTTCTTCCTCTTGTCTGGTTGCTATAGCTAAGACTTCTAGTACTATGTTGAATAACAGTGGTGAAAGTGGGCATGTTCGTCATGTTCCAGATATTAAAGTTTTTCAGTTTCTCCCCATTCAGTATGATGCTAGCTGTGGGTATGTCATATATGGGTTTATTACATTGAGATATGTTTCTTCTATACTCAGTTGGGAGTTTTTATCAGAAATGGATGTTGAATTTTATTGAATGCTGTTTCAATGTCTATTTAAATGAAAATATGATTCTGGTTCTTGATTCTGTTATTTTGATGTAATGTATTTATTGATTTGTGCATGTTGAGCCATCTTTGCATTCCTGGCATAAATCCCACTTATGGTGAATGATCTTTTTAATGTGCCATTGATTTCAGTTTGCTGGTATTTTGTTGAGGATTCTATCGAATCTATGTTCATCAGGGATATTGACCTGTAGTTTTCTTTTTTTGTTGTGTTCTTGCCTGGTTTTGATATCAGGGTAATGCTGTCTCATAGAAGGAATGAGGAAGAATTCCCTTCTTTTTAATTTTTTGAATATTTGAGAAGAGTTGGTGCTAGTTTTTTTAAAGAGTTTTGTAGAATTCAGCAGTGAAGCCATCTGGTCCTGGGCTTCTCTTTTTTGGAAGTTTTTGTTTGTTTTTTGTTTTTTTGTTTAAAGACACAAGGTCTTACCCTGTCACCCAGGCTGGAATGCAGTGGTATGATCATAGCTTGCTGCAGCCTCAAACTCCTAGAGTCAAGGGATTCTCCTGCCTCAGGCTAGGACTACAGGTATTGCACCCCTTTGCCTGGCTAAATTTTTTTGGAATATTTTTTGTAGTGATGGGTTTTTCTATATTGCCCAGGCTGGTCATGAACTCCTGGGCTTAAGCAATCCTTCCACCTCAGCCTCTCAAAGCATTGAGATTATAGGTGTGAGTTATTGCACTTAGCCTTAGGAGACTTTATTACTGATTCAATCTTGTTGCTCATTATGGCTCTGTTCAGGTTTTCTATTTCTTCATTGTTCAATCTTGGTAGTTATCTGTATCTAGAAATTTATCCATTTACTCTAGGTTTTCCAATTTGTTGGTATATAGCTGTTCATAATATCCTGCAATGATCTTTTGTGTTTCTTTGGTATCAGTTATGATGACTTCATTTTCATTTCTGAATTTCTTTTGTTAGTCTCATGAGCAGTTTATTGATCTTTTTTATCTTTTCAAAAAACCAACTTTTGTTGATCTTTTGCCTTTTTTTTTTTTTTTTTGTGGTGGATTCTCGCACTGTCACCTGGGCTGGAGTGCAGTGGCGTGATCTTGGCTCACTGCAACCTCCATCTCCTGGGTTCAAGTGATTCTCCTGCCTCAGCCCCCACAAGTAGCTGGGATTATAGGTATGCACCAACACACCCGGATAATTTTGTATTTTTAGTAGAGATGGGGTTTCACCATGTTGGTCAGGCTGGTCTCAAACTCCTGACCTCAGGTGATCCACCCTCCTCGGCTTCCCAAAAGTGCTGGGATTACAGGCATGAGCCACTGCGGCCTAGCTTAGTTTGGTGGTTTTCTTTTCTTTTCTTTTCTTTTCTTCTCTTCTTTTCTCTTCTCTCTCTCTTTTCTTTTTTTTTTTTTTTTTGAGGCGGAGTCTTGCTCTGTCACCCAGGCTGGAGTGCAATGGCGCGATCTTGGTTCACTACAACCTCCGTTTCTCAGGTTCAAGCGATTCTCCTGCCTCAGCCTCCCTAGTAGCTGGGATTACAGGTGCCTGCCACCAGGCTCGGCTAATTTTTGTATTTTTAGTTTAGACAGGGTTTTGCCAGTTGGTCATGCTGGTCTCGAACTCCATGACTTCAGGTGATCTGCCCGCCTTGGCCTCCCAAAGTGTGGGGATTACAGGTGTGAGCCACTGCGCCTGGCCTTTTTTTTTTTGAGACGGGGTCTCTCTCTGTTACCCAGGTTGGAGTGCAGTGATGTGATCTCAGCTCACTGCAACCTCTGCCTCCCGGGTTCTAAGCAATTCTCCTGCCTCAACCTTCCAAGTAGCTGGGATTACAGGTGCACGCCACCACGCCCGGCTAATTTTGTGTTTTTAGTAGAGACGGGGTTTCACCACGTTAGCCGGGCTGGTCTTGAACTCCTGGCCTCAGGTGATCCACCTGCCTTGGCCTCCCAAAGTGCTGGGATTACAGGTGTGAGTCATCACGTCTGGCCATTTGGTAGTTTTCTGTAGTGGTTACATTTGAGTCCTTTTCTCTTTCTCATTTGTGTGTCTGCTCTCTACCAATGAATTTTATACTTTAATTTTTTTTTTTTTTTTGAAACAAGGTCTTTGCTCTATTTCCCAGGCTGGAGTGCAGTGGTGTGATCTTGGCTTACTGCATGCCTCTGCCTCCTGGCTCAGGTGATCCTCCCACGTCAGCCTCCCTAGTAGCTAGGACTACTCCATGTACTCAGCCTCCCTGGTAGCTAGGCACCACCATTCCTGACTAACTGTTGTATTTTTAGTAGAGACAGGATTTCACCATGTTACCCAGGCTGGTCTCGAACTCCTGGGCTCAAATGATCTGCCCTTGTTGACTTCACAAAGTGCTGGGATTACAGGCGCGAGCCACCATGCCTGGCCACTTTAATGTGTTTTCATGACGATAGATTTTATTCTTTCACTTCCAGATGTAGGACCTCCTTAAACATTTCTTGTAGAGCTGGTCTTGTTGTTAAGAATTCCCTCAGTGGTGACAGGCAGGAGGTGTCAAGCTGATTCTCAGGCTCTTGGATGGTGCACGCAGCCACTGATAGTTGGTTGCAGAGTTGGGCAGGCCAGTCCACAGGCTCTAGGATGGCATCTGGGGGTGTTGGCTATTGCAGGTGGGGCAGGTCGGTCCCTAGGCCCTGTGATGGCTCACCCAGGCTCTGGCGGTTGTGGGCAGGGTGGGCCAACCTAAGGCCCCTGGACAGTGTGTACCTCATATGGTAATTGTATGTTTGATTTTTTGGGGCACACAGTGGGCTTTTGTCATAGATGTATTTTGTTACTGTATACATTTACTTATTTCTTCTAGAGGTTTTTAATGTAAAGAATGCAGGGTTTTCTATATATAATCATTTGTCTGTGATAAAAGATAGCTATAATTCTTTCCAATTTTTATGACTTTTTCTTTCTTTTTCTTACTTTATTGCCTGTGATAGGACCTCTAGTACAATAGAGGTTGAGTAGAAGTGGTGACAGCAAACATTCTTTACATTCTTACCTTTTTCCTAATCTTAGGGATAAATATTCAGTCTTTCACTATTAAGTATGGTGTTAGCTATAGGTTTTTCATAGATGTCCTTCTGCTGATTAAGGAAATTGCTTTCTATTCTTAGTTTGCTAAGAGTTTTTATTATGAATGTTTATTTTTTTGAATATTCTAGTGAGATGGTGATATAGATTTTCTCCTTTGTTCTGTTAATATGGTAAATTATACTGATTTCTGAATGTTAAACCAACCTTGCATTGCTGGGAGCAACCTCAGTTGGTCATGATTTGTTATCCTTTTTACATAATCCTGGATTTGATTTGCTAATATTTTGTTAAGGATTTTTGCAACTATGTTCATGAGGAAAATTGGCCTGGATTTAGAGGAATCTTGGGTGCATCTGCCACGTATCAGTGACATGAGCCAGGCAATCAGGGACAATGTCTGTCATCTGCAGTAGTACTTAGGGCTGTACCTATACTTTTTGGGAGCAGTAATGCCTGCTGTTTTTCTTCCACCTTCCAAAGCATATTTTCTTTCTTTACTTTTTTTTTTTTTTTTTGAGACAGAGTCTTGCTCTTTCGCCCAGGCTGGAGTGTGGTGGCGCGATCTTGGCTCACTGCAACCCTCTGCCCCCCAGGCTCAAGCGATTCTCCTGCCTCAGCCTCTCGAGTAGCTGGGACTACAGGCGAGTGCCACCACACCCAGCTAACTTTTTGTATTTTTAGTAGAGACAGGGTTTCACCATGTTGGCTGGGCTGGTCCCGAACTCCTGACCTCAGGTAGTCCACCTGACTCAGCCTCCCAAAGTGTTTGGATTACAGGTGTGAGCCACTGCCTGGCCTGCACATGTTTTGTTGTGGCCATTCCTGACCTCAGACCACTCAGGGAAGGAATTTTCAGGAATTTAGTTTCAGTTTAGGTGAGTTGATACAGTATGAAACCAGCAGATCTCATCTTTGCTATACTTCTTACATTTCTTTTTTCCCACCCTTGTTCTAGAGATTACAACATACATGGTTTACTTATCACAGTTTCTCTTAATTGCTTTATACTACTTCATGTATAAGAACTTCATAAGAATATTCTTCGGCTGGGTGCGGTGGCTCACGCCTGTAATCCCAGCACTTTGGGAGGCCAAGGCTGGTGGATCACGAGGTCAGGAGTTCGAGACCATCCTGGCCAACTTGGTGAAACCCTGTCTCTACTAAAAATAAAAAAAATTAGCCAGACGTGGTGTCAGGTGCTTGTAATCCCAGCTACTCGGGAGGCTGAGGCAGGAGAATCGCTTGAACCCGGGAGGCGGAGGTTGCAGTGAGCCGAGACTGTGCCACTGCACTCCAGCCTGGACAACAGAGCGAGACTCTGTCTCAAAAAAAAAAAAAATTCTTCTATTTACCCCCCCGGCAGCCTTTATTTTATTCTTTTCATATATTTTACTTATACGTGTTATATAGCTTATAATTCATTCTGTGATTTTTGCTTAGAATTGTCTTTTAAAGAATATAAGAAATAATAAAAAAAAAGTCTTACATTTACTATTTCTGATGCTCTTTGTGTAGATTAGTGGTTCCATCTAGTATCATTTCCCTCCAGCATGAAAACCGTTACTGTTTTTTATATGCAGATCTGTTGGTGAGAAATTCTCTCAGCTTTTGTTTATCTGGAAATTTCTTTGTTTTGATTTTTCATTATTTGCATGTTTTTCATTTAGGAGTTAGAGTTAGTGGTAAACCTATCTGTTGGGTATTTAAAAACATTTTGTTAAAGAGTATAAAACAAAATTATTAAGGAAATAACATTCCTGACACTTCATAATTTTATTATTCTGCCTTTATTGATGAGTAAAAGTTCATTTATTTTGTTCCTTATAATTAAAAAGTTTTGGTTTATGTGAAATTTACATGCAGTGAAATGTACTCTTTGTAAGTGGACAATTTGATGAGTTTTAATAATTATATAGGCAGGGTGTGGTGGCCCACTCCTGTAATCCTAGCACTTTGGGAGGCTGAGGTGGGCAGATCACTTGAGGCCAGAAAGGTTTCTTCATAGTCTCAATCATTCTTAATGTCCTGTGTGAAACCATAGGTCTGATTTCTATTATTGTAGATTTGCCTGTTATTGGACTTCATGTAAATGAAGTCATACAGCATGCACTGTTTTGAGTATGGCTTTTTTCTCTCAGCTTAATGCCTCTGAGGTTCATCAGATAAATGTATTGCGAACATTTTCTCCCAGTGTGTGACTTACCTTTTTATTTCACCTTAGATTCTGGTGTTTAGTCTGAGGTCTTAACCCTGGCTGGTCCTGATGTGTAATTTTGTTTTGTAAAACTGCCAAAAACTATGTTGGTTTTCTTTCTTTTCCTTTCCTTTCCTTTCCTTTTTCCTTTCTCCTTTCCCTTTTCCTTTCCTTTTTCCTTTCTTTTCCTTTCCTTGGCTTCTAACTAAACTAAGCTTTTTAGTTATCTGACTCAATGAATACATTAATACATTGAATTTAGCAAATGTTGCTTGGCAAAAAATCTGGCATTATGTTTGAGGCCCTCTGATTGCTGCAAAAATCTCTGCTGGTTTCTCTTTTTATTTGTTGGTTCTGTTGATGCAAAGCCTGTATTTTCAAGTTCTTGCTCGGAATTAAAAAGTCCCTAGCAGAAGTCAGCTTCCTCTTTAAGTTCTCTCGATTTCAGGATCTTGTACCATCTTGTTCTTGTTGCCTCTGTGAAGAAGCTTTTCTGAGCCTGCAAATAGATGATTGCAGTATATCTTTCAGCTTTTCAATTTGTTCTCAGCAAGAGTTAGTCTTCTGCAAGCTACTCTAGCCCATCTGGAACCAAAACCTTTTGAATGCATTGATGAGAATACTTTTTAAAAATAGTTTGGATTTTAAGTTTTGCTGTTTACCCAAGCATAAGCCATCATCTTTCACTGTTCTTTCTTCCTCCTTTCCTTGTCTTTTTTGATAGCTGATTCTCTTAGGGTGATAGATTCGGGACATTGTAGTTATCACGATTCATCTGGCAGAAACTTTCTCTCATTGCCAGTTACCTAGGACTTGGCTAATTAAAAATTAAAACTACGGCTTGGTTCATTTCTCCTTATCTTTAATTTCCTTTGATCTATCTGCTTTTTATTTCTGTCTTTTGCTTCTAATCCATGAATGGATAGGATAGATACTGTCTTTACTTACTTATTGACATTAATTCTGTCCTTTGCTAATAATTACTATTCTCAGCAGCATTTGATTATTAAAACTTCATTTCTATGTTTCCCTAAGTCTTCTAGGAGAAGTAATATGAAGGCTTCCATTCTCTTTCCAATCTATGATTTGTTAGTGCTCCTCTCCTTTCATTTGTCAAGACCTTTGCAACCTGTCAGGGAGTATGTCATATGGGAAATTATTATGCTGTGAACAGTTTGAAGATCTTTGTTTCTACGTTTAGAGAGGTTCATTTTACGTTGAGGCTCCTGAGGAAGTGGGGCTCTAGAACTCTGAGAAAGCACTTTCAACTTGTCCATTAGGAGGGGGGTAGTGCCACAAGAAAGAGGCATCATTATTATGAAATCGAGGTGTTTGTATGTGAAGATAAGTCCTAAAGGGAATGGTAATGCTTATGGTTAAAAGCCCAGGTATTGGGGTCAGGTAGCCTTGGATTCCTTTCCTGTCTTTACCACAAAATTAGCTGTGTGACTGAATAATTTACTTAACCCTGTGTCATTTCCTCATCTAGAAGATGGGAGTAATAAGTTACAGAATGTTATCAAGACTGAATAATATCAACAGTAAATAGTAAGTATAAGAATTAGCATGGTGCCTGTCCTGCATTCTACCCTTCCTCCTACGACCCCCTTTTGTTTGTTTTTGTCTGTCTTTAATGTGCTAGGCTTTCCTCAAATGTCTGGTGCTTTTATTATCTATTCATATTTAAGAGTATGTACTGAAAAATTACTTAGAAGCTCAGAGGACATGGGCTGGAATTATCAAACAGAGGGCTGTATTATCTCTTAAGGTTATTGTTTGATTTGCTTTTTTCTTTGGGAACATCCAAGTGTCAGTGTATGAAGTTATTTTCAGCTTTAGGGGAAAAAAAAAGGATTTTTAAAGGTTCCTGCTTGTCCACTAGTGTTCTAGAGTTGGATGGGAATAGGGACTGTGGATCTCACCTTTCAGAATGCTGACTTAGCCTTATTTTCAGTCCAACAGTTCACTCTTATCCTCCTATGGGACTAATTTCCATGAGCCTGAAATATTTATTTCAACATCTCTAGAATACATACCTTTTTTCTTGTAAGAAGGTGAAGAGGAAGATTAGTTGCTTCACTGTGTGAAGATGGAATTTGGGAACTGGGAGGTTCCTTGTGGATTAGAAAAAAAAAATCTCCTATTTTCAGCCCCCTGCCTTACCTCTGCCTCCTGAGGTACCTGGTACATACCATTCCTGAGCCTTTCTTCAGGGCAAATCAGCTTATTTACCAGACATCATCTCTGTAAACAGTTAGGTTTTATCTTCTACTCTTCTAAGTAGTTGACTATTTTTAACTGCATCCTAACATGGTTCAGGGATATAGATATCTTCTATTGAATGAAAGATGGAGTTTGTTTTTCAGTAAGTTGTTCTTTTTTTTTTTCTTTTTTGAGATGGAGTTTCGCTCTTGTTGCCCAGGCTGGAGTGCAATGGCGTGATCTTGGCTCACTGCAACCTCCGCCTCCCAGGTTCAAGCGATTCTCCTGCCTCAGCCTCCCAAGTAGCCGGGATTACAGGCATGTACCACCGTGGCCAGCTGATTTTGTATTTTCAATAGAGACAGGATTTCTCCATGTTGATCAAGCTGGTCTCAAACTCCTGACCTCAGGTGATCTGTCCGCCTCAGCCTTCCAAAGTGCTAGGATTACAGGCGTGAGCCACCATGCCCGGCTGTTCTTGTTTTTAAGTGATGAAAAAGAAGAGTAGAAGAGGACAGAAGCATCTTCCTCTGTGAGCCTAAAACCAGAAGTTCAGATGTGTTTTAAAAACTTTGCAATGTGGAGAGCTGATTTGGGAGTTCATAATTTAGGAAGACCAGTTAGGAAACTATTGCAGAAATCCAAGGATAGAGAGAAACATGCTTAGTCTAGGCTGGTGAAAACAAGGATATGAAAAAGGTGGATGCATATATTGATAGTGATTTGTTTGGATCTAGGGAATGAGATGAAAGGGGAGGTCTAGGATGACCATTTGGACATTACTTTGATAGCGAGATAGAAGGGATCTGTTAAGTATAGCACATTGTCCCTTCTATTGCTTTTTCAGTTATGTGGGAGGGATCAGAAATAGACAAGAAAGAAGTTGAATAACATTATAAGGCAAATAGTAGAGTAAGACAAAATATAATTAAATGCGCAGTGATTGATACATTTACTCAGAAGATAACAGAATAGGCATAACTGTTTTTCAGTAGCCTAAGCATAAAGGCATAAAGTCTGTCATCTTTTGCCTGTTTTATCTGTCACATTCTCAAAATGAAATGTGCTAAGTAAATCAGGGTTTTTGTTTTGATGCACTAACTAGAATAGTTTTGGAAAAGCAGTTTGCCAGTGGGTAAGCTTGAAGAAGAATTAAGAATTGATGGTAGAGAATTAGAGAGTAGCATTGATTTTATTCTAGCTTATATTAAAAATGCTTCTTACTGGCCTATATAGTTTTGTATACTTATTTACATGCCTTTGGTATCATAAACCAAATTTCCTCTTTGGTGTATTTGATGAATGGAGAAGATCTAACTTTAAAACACTGCTAAAATTAAATCATAGCTGTTAATACCAGGTTCTGATATTTCTGTGAAATGTGGCTGAAAAAATAAGAGTTTGGCTGAGTCATCAGGAATCCATGGTCTCGTCCTTTGCTTTGCAGACTTAAATATTTGATTTTTTTCTGTTATCCATCAGTGTTAATGTTCTGGTAAATAGATTCAGAGTAACAGATATACGGGAGATTGATCTGTTATGTGGAATATTAATTTACAAAGAGATAGACATTTTTACATTGACCACAAGACTTGTAATCATTATTCAGAGCATCTTCTTCCTGGTAGGATACCTGAAAAACCAATTTGGTCATCAAAACATGGATTGGTGAGCATGGAAACAGAACAAATTACCTGCATTGGTTTGGGGGATGGTTTACTCAGGCCATAGTAAGTCTAGGAAGTTCTTCCTGCTCTATTTCTGCTGTTTGGATATTCATCCATCAGTTCCATCAGTATTATTTTTTAGTATCTTTACGATATCTTTAGTCTTTTGGAAAGTAATAGACAAATTCTTTCTTTCTCATTTTTTCCCCCAATATAATGTGTACAGACTACTTCTGTTAGAAACTCATTAAGACATATATTATTGTCATTATTTTGATTGATAATTATCTGCTGTTGCTGACAGTTTACTCTTGATGAAATTTGAAAACAATTCAAGTCTTTGTAAAACTGTGATACAGATTCTCTTCCTTTTTTGATGTTAACATCTTGAAGAAATCTGCAACTCTAATGGATAGATTCAGCCCTTTGGTGTTGTGGCTTTAGATTCAGATTCTGGTTCTGCCACCAAGTAGCTGAGTAAGTTGCACATGCCACTTGATCTCTTTAAGCTTGTATTTTCTTATTGGTGTACCTTCTCTTGTACGGATGATGAGGCAATTATGAATTAATGTGTTTAAAATATCTGAGCAGTGCAAAAGAAATGTATTTGTATAAAGTCGATCCATTCATCCTTTTAACAAGTATTAATTGAACAATCTACTGTGTCCCAGGCAGTTTGCTATGTATTGGGTTATAACACTGACCATGATAGTCATAATCCCTGCACTCACACCATGTATAGTACAGTGGGGAAGAGAGACACATAAACAGGCAATTATAAAACTGTGTAGTAAGTGCTATAATAAGTGACAGAGCATTTTTATAAGTGTTTTTAGAGGTGCTTTAAAAAATGCAGCACCAAAATGTTTAAGGCGTTTTAAGGCTTGAATGCCCCAATTCACTAACTGGCTGGTTCATTTCTGTTAGTTGAATTGAATGTATGCATAACTTGTTATATGAAGGGAATGTTGTATGAAACATAGTTTATCAGAATTCAGTTTTGGTGTGGCTTCTACAGTTCACCTTTTTTTTAAATTTAAGTTTTAACAAAAACTTTTAAAGGAAAGTTATTTAAGAAACTGAGAATGGGTAAGCAATTGATTGATATTTTCAAATACTAAACCGCTGTTTGACAAAATGTGCATGCACCTACACTGTGGCACTGGCATTTATAAGCATTTATAAACATGTGAGTAGATTGCATAGTGTAGAGTCATGTGGCAACTTCTTTTGGGAAACAGTAGAGAGACATGATTTTTCTGAGTACACACTGCCAATTCAAGCATCTGTGTAGGTTGTGATAACCAGAGTAATGATGTTAAAAAGAACAACACACTAAGCTTAGTAAGGTTTAGTATAATTCAATCATCTTTTTAACAACACTAAAACTTCTGCACTGAGTTAAAGTGGTTTTCTAAGAATACCACCACCTAGATGGGGCAGGTGGTGGGCAAGGCTCCTTTTCCACTATACTCGTGCTTCTCAAACTTTAATCAATGTAAGAATCACCCAAGATACTCTGTAAAATGTAGATTCTAGAATCCTACTTCTAGAAAGTCTGATTCAGTAGTCTGAGACAGAGTCTAAAAACCTGTATTTTAAACAAGCATCTCAGGTAAATCTGATGTAGGAAGGATGAGGACAACACCGTAAACACTTTAATACACCATTCCTGTCTCCTGTGCTTTCTGTAATAGTGACTTGTCTAGCGGCAGCTCAAGCCCTTCTCTCTCCATAATTTTGAAGTTGGTGGTATTTTTGAAATGATGTTGTTGTCACCATTGAAGCACTGACAATAATAATGTACTGCGTTGTGCGTCAGGTCCTCTAAATACTCTGCCTTTTTTTTTTTTTTGAGATAGTGTCTTACCCTGCCACCTAGGCTAGAGTGCAGTGGTGAGATCTCGGCTCACTGTAACCTTGACCTCCCAGGCTCAAGCGTTTCCCCCACCTCAGACTCCTGAGTAGCTGGGACTACAGGGGCATGCCACCATGCCTGATTGATTTTTCTGTATGTTTTTGGTAGACATGGGGTTTCGTCATGTTGCCCAGGCTGGTCTTGAACTCTTGAGCTCAAGTGATCCACCGACCTTGGCCTCCCAAAGTGCCGGGATTACAGGCGTGAGGCACCATGCCTGGCCCAAGTATAAATTTTATGGCTATTTTACCCATTCATGGGAGAAATAGTTTTTTTGGAGACAGAGTCTCACTCTGTTGCCCAGGCTGGAGTGCAGTGGCAACATCTTGGCTCACTGCAACCTCTGCCTGCTGGGTTCAAGCCATTCTCATGACTCAGCCTCCCGAGTAGCTGAGACTACAGGCAGGTGCCACCAGGCTTGGTTAATTTTTGTGTTTTTTGGTAGAGATGGGGTTTCACCATGTTGGCCGGACTGGTCTCAAACTCCTGACCTCAAGTGATCCGCCTGCCTTGGCCTCCCAGAGTGCTGGGATCACAGGTGTGAGCCACCGCACCCAGCCAGGAAGAAGTTTTTCTCAAGAAAACAAGATAATAATAAAGGCGGCCAGGTGTGGTGGTTCACACCTGTAATCCCAGTACTTTGGGAGGCCGAGGCAGGCAGATCACTTGAGGTCAGGAGTTCCAGAACAGCCTGGCCAACATGGTGAAACCCCATTTCTACTAAAAATAGAAAAATTAGCTGGGTATGGTGGTGTGGCCTGTAATCCCAGCTACTTGGGAGGCTGAGGTGAGAGAATTGCTTGAACTGGGGAGGCAGAGGTTGCAGTGAGCTGAGATCACACCACTGCACTCCAGCCTGAGTGACAGAGTGAGACTCTGTCTCCAAAAATAAATAAGTAAATAAATAAATAAAGCAAAATTCCGGATAGTGGTTACCTTAGGAGAAAGAGGAAGGTGAAAGGAGGTTCCAAGATGGCCAAATAGGAACAGCTCCAGTCTATAGCTCCCAGTGTGAGCAATGCAGAAGACAGGTGATTTCTACATTTCCAACAGAGGTACCAGGTTCATCTCACTGGGGCTTGTTGGACAGTGGGTGCAGCCCACGGAGTGTGAGCCGAAGCAGGGTGGGGCATTGCCTCACCCGGGAAGCACAAGGGGTTGGGGAATTTCCTTTCCTAGCCAAGGGAAGCTGTGACAGACGGTACCTGGAAAATCGGGACACTCCCACCCTAATACTGCGCTTTTCCAATGGTCTTAGCGAACGGCACACCAGGAGATTAATCCCGCGCCTGGCTTGGAGGGTCCCACGCCCACGGAGCCTTGCTCACTGCTAGCACAGCAGTCTGAGATAGAACTGCAAGGCCACAGCAAGGCTGGGGGAGGGGCGTCCGCCATTGCTGAGGCTTGAGTAGGTAAACAAAGTGGCCCGGAAGCTCGAACTGGGTGGAGCCCACTGCAGCTCAAAGAGGCCTGCCTGCCTCTGTAGAGTCCACCTCTGGGGGCAGGGCACAGTTGAACAAAAGGCATCAGAAACTTCTGCAGACTTAAACTTCCCTGTCTGACAGCTTTGAAGAGAGTAGTGGTTCTCCCAGCACAGAGTTTGAGATCTGAGAATGGATGACAGACTGCCTCCTCAAGTGGGTCCCTGACCGCTGAGTAGCCTAACTGGGAGACACCTCCCAGTAGGGGCTGACTGACACCTCATTCAGCCGGGTGCCCCTCTGAGACGAAGCTTCCAGAGGAAGGATCAGGCAGCAACATTTGCCGTTCTGCAATATTTGCTTTTCTGCTGCCTCTGCTGTTGATACCCAGGCAAGCAGGGTCTGGAGTGGACCTCCAGCAAACTCCAACAGACTTGCAACTGAGGGTCCTGACTGTTAGAAGGAAAAGTAACAAACAGAAAGGACATCCACACCAAAACCCGGTCTGTACGTCACCATCATCAAAGACCAAAGGTAGATAAAAACACAAAGATGGCGAGAAACCAGAGCAGAAAGCTGAAAATACTAAAAATCAGAGTGCCTCTTCTCCTCCAGAGGAATGCAGCTCCTCACCAGCAATGGAACAAAGCTGGATGGAGAATGACTTTGACGAGTTGAGACAAGAAGGCTTCAGACAATCGGTAATAACAAACTTCTCCGAGCTAAAGGGGGATCTTCGAACCCATCGCAAAGAAGCTAAAAACCTTGAAAAAAGATTAGACAAATGGCTAACCAGAATAAACAGCGTAGAGAAGACCTTAAATGACCTGATGAAGCTGAAAACCATGGCATGAGAACTACATGATGCATGCACAACCTTCAATAGCCGATTTGATCAACTGGAAGAAAGGGTATCCATGATTGAAGCTCAAATGAATGAAATGAAGCAAGAAGAGAAGTTTAGAGAAAAAAGAGCAAAAAGAAACAAACAAAGCCTCCAAGAAATATGGGACTATGTGAAAAGACCAAATCTGCATCTGATTGGTGTACCTGGAAGTGACGGGAAGACTGGAACCAAGTTGGAAAACACTCTAAAGGATATTACCCAGGAGAACTTCCCCAACCTAGCAAGGCAGGCCAACATTCAAATTCAGGAAATACAGAGAACACCACAAAGATACTCCTTGAGAAGAGCAACTCTAAGACACATAATTGTCAGATTCACCAAAGTTGAAATGAAGGAAAAGATGTTAAGGGTAGCCAGAGAGAAAGGTCGAGTTACCCACAAAGGGAAGTCCATCAGACTAACAGCGGATCTCTGGGCAGAAACTCTACCAGCCAGAAGAGAGTGGGGTCCAATATTCAACATTCTTAAAGAAAAGAATTTTCAACCCAGAATTTCATATCCAGCCAAACTAAGCTTCATAAGTGTAGGAGAAATAAAATCCCTTACAGACAAGCAAATGCTGAGAGATTTTGTTACCACCAGGCCTACCTTACAAGAGCTTCTGAAGGAAGCACTAAACGTGGAAAGGAACAACCAATACTGGACACTGCAAAAACATGCCAAATTGTAAAGACAATCGATGCTAGGAAGAAACTGCATCAACTAATGAGGAAAGTAACCAGCTAACATCATGAAGACAGGATCAAATTCACGCATAACAATATTAACCTTAAATGTAAATGGGCTAAATGCTCCAATTAAAAGACACAGACTGGCAAATTGGATAAAGAGTCAAGACCCATCAGTGTGCTGTATTCAGGAAACCCATCTCATGTGCAGAGACACACATAGGCTCAAAATAAAGGGACGGAGGGATATTTAGAAAGCAAATGGAAAGCAAAAAAAAAGCAAGGGTTGCAATCCTAGTCTCTGATAAAACAGACTTTAAACCAACAAAAATCAAAAGAGACAAAGAAGGCCATTACATAATGGTAAAGGGATCAATTCAACAAGAAGAGCTAACTATCCTAAATATATATGCATCCAATACAGGAGCACCCAGATTCATAAAGCAGATCCTTAGAAACCTACAAAGAGACTTAGACTCCCAAACAATAATAATGGGAGACTTTAACACCCCACTATCAACATTAGACAGATCAATGAGACAGAAAGTTAACAAGAATATCCAGGAATTGAACTCAGCTCTGCACCAAGCAGATCTAATAGACATCTACAGAACCCTCCACCCCAGGTCAGCAGAATATACATTCTTCTCAGCACCACATCACACTTATTCCAAAATTGACCACATAGTTGGAAGTAAAGCACTCCTCAGCAAATGTAAAAGAACAGAAATTATAACAAACTGTCTCTCAGACCACAGTGCAATCAAACTAGAACTCAGGATTAAGAAGCTCACTTGAAACCACTCAACTACATGGAAACTGAACAACCTGCTCCTGAATGACTACTGGGTATATAACGAAATGAAGGCAGAAATAAAGATGTTCTTTGAAACCAATGAGAACAAAGACACAACATACCAGAACCTCTGGGACACTTTTAAAGCTGTGTGTAGAGGGAAATTTATAGCACTAAATGCCCACAAGAGAAAGCAGGAAAGATCTAAAATTGACAACCTAACATCACAATTAAAAGAACTAGAGAAGCAAGAGCAAACACATTCAAAAGCTAGCAGAAGGCAAGAAATAACTAAGATCAGAGCAGAACTGAAGGAGATAGAGACACAAAAAAACCTTCAAAAAAATCAATGAATCCAGGAGGTGATTTTTGAAAAGATCAGCAAAATTGATAGCAGGACTAATAAAGAAGAAAAGAGAAGAATCAAATAGATGCAATAAAAAATGATAAAGGGGATATCACCACCAATCCCACAGAAATGCAAACTACCATCAGAGAATACTATAAACAACTCTATGAAAAAAAAACTAGAAAATCTAGAAGAAATGGATAAATTCCTCGATACATACACCCTCCCAATACTAAACCAGGAAGAAGTTGAATCCCTGAATAGACCAATAACAGGCTCTGAAATTGAGGCAATAATTAATAGCCTACCAACCAAAAAGAGTCCAGGACCAGGTGGATTCACAACCGAATTCTACCAGAGGTACAAGGAGGAGCTGGTTCCATTCCTTCTGAAATTATTCCAATCAATAGAAAAAGAGGGAATCCTCCCTAACTCATTTTATGAGGCCAGCGTCATCCTGATACCAAAGCTCGGCAGAGACACAACCAAAAAAGAGAATTTTAGACTAATATCCCTGATGAACATCGATGCAGAAATCCTCAATAAAATACTGGCAAAGCAAATGCAGCAGCACATCAAAAAGTTTATACACCACGATCAAGTTGTCTTCATCCGTGGGATGCAAGGCTGGTTCAACATACGCAAATCAATAAACATAATCCGTTGTGTAAACAGAACCAAAGACAAAAACCACATGATTATCTCAGTAGATGCAGTAAAGGCCTTCAACAAAATTCTATAGCCCTTCATGCTAAAAACTCTCAATAAACTAGGTGTTGATGGGACGTATCTCAAGATAATAAGAGCTATTTATGACAAACCCACAGCCAATATCATACTGAATGCACAAAAACTGGTAGCATTCCCTTTGAAAACTGTCACAAGACAGGGATGCCCTCTCTCACCACTCCTCTTCAACATAGTGTTGGAAGTTCTGGCCAGGGCAATCAGGCAGGAGAAAGAAAGGAAGGGGATTCAATTAAGAAAAGAGGAATAAAATTGTCCCTGTTTGCAGATGACATGATTGTATATTTAGAAAACCCCATCGTCTCAGCCCAAAATCTCCTTAAGCTGATAAGCAACTTCAGCAAAGTCTCAGGATACAAAATCAATGTGCAAAAATCACAGGCATTCCTATACACCAATAACAGACAAACAGAGAGCCGAATCATGAGTGAACTCCCATTCACAATTGCTTCAAAGAGAACAAAATACCTAGGAATCCAACTTACAAGGGACATGAAGGACCTCTTCAAGGAGAACTACAAACCACTGCTCAATGAACTAAAAGAGGATACAAACAAATGGAAGAACATTCCATGCTCATGGATAGGTAGAATCAATATTGTGAAAATGGCCATACTGCCCAAGATAATTTATAGATTCAATGCCATCCCCATCAAGCTACCAATGACTTTCTTCACAGAATTGGAAAAAAGAACTTTAAAGTTCATATGGAACCAAAAAAGAGCCTGCATTGCCAAGACAATCGTAAGCCAAAAGAACAAAGCTGGAGGCATCACGTTACCTGACTTCAAACTATACTACAAAGCTACAATAACCAAAACAGCATGGTACTGGTACCAAAACAGAGATGTAGACCAATGGAATACAACAGAGCCCTCAGAAATAATACCACACATCTACAACCATCTGATCTTTGACAAACCTGAGAAAAACAAGAAATGGGGAAAGGATTCCCTATTTAATAAATGGTGCTGGGAAAACTGGCTAGCCATATGTAGAAAGCTGAAACTGGATCCCTTCCTTACACCTTATACAAAAATTAATTCAAGGTGGATTAAAGACTCAAATGTTAGACGTAAAACCATAAAAACCCTAGAAGAAAACGTAGGCAATACCATTCAGGACTTAGGCATGGGCAAGGACTTCATGACTAAAACACCAAAAGCAATGGCAACAAAAGCCAAAATTGACAAATGGGATCTAATTAAACTAAAGAGCTTCTGCACAGCAAAAGAAACTGCCATCAGAGTGAAGAGGCAACCTACAGAATGGGAGAAAAATTTTGCAATCTACCCATCTGACAAAGGGCTAATATCCAGAATCTACAAAGAACTTAAACATATTTACAAGAAAAAATCAACCCCATCAAAAAGTGGGTGAAGGATATGAACAGACACTTCTCAAAAGAAGACATTTATGCAGCCAACAGACACATGAAAAAATGCTCATCATCACTGGCCATCAGAGAAATGCAAATTAAAACCACAATCAGATACCATCTCACAGTTAGAATGGTGATCATTAAAAAGTCAGGAAACTGCAGGTGCTAGAGAGGATGTGGAGAAATAGGAATACTTTTACGCTGTTGGTGGGACTGTAAACTACTTCAACCATTGTGGAAGACAGCGTGGCAATTCCTCAAGGATCTGGAACTAGAAATACCATTTGACCCAGCCATCCCATTATTGGGTATATGTCCAAAGGATTATGAATCATGCTGCTTTAAAGACACATGCACACATATGTTTATTGCGGCACTATTCACAATAGCAAAGACTTGGAACCAACCCAAATGTCCATCAATGATAGACTGGATTAAGAAAATGTGGCACATATACACCATGGGATACTATGCAGCCATAAAAATGGATGAGTTCATGTCCTTTGTAGGGACACGGATGAAGGTGGAAACCATCATTCTGAGCAAATGATCGCAAATACAGTAAAACAGACACCACATGTTCTCACTCATAGGTGGGAATTGAACAATGAGAACACTTGGACACAGGGTGGGGAACATCACACACCGGGGCCTGTTGTGGGGTGGGGGGCTGGGGTTGGGATAGCATTAGGAGATAAACCTAATGTAAATGATGAGTTAATGGGTGCAGCACACCAACATGGCACATGTATAGATATGTAACAAACCTGCACGTTGTGCACAAGTACCCTAGAACTTAAAGTATATTAAAAAAAGGAAAAAAAAAAGGAAAAAAATAGGAAATATTATTCAGATGGCTTAAAAGATATTGATAATGTATTTTTTTAGTTGGGTAGTAGTTATATTTGTTTCAGGAGGTTTGTGGAAACTGGCAGTTCATCTTTAACTGAAAATACGGAAAAGTGAAATGTAAACATTATTATTTAGGACCATTAGTAATATTTATAAGCAGGAAGATTTCTACCCTTGAGATGGTAAATGCCCAAATAAAATCCACTAGGGAAATATTTGCAAACTTTGTTTTGATGACATAGGTAGGAAAATCTCAGCACAACTAGATATTACTGAGGGCTTGTCTTAAACAGGATTTTAGGAAAGTAAACATGCATACATAACGAAGTATACATAACATAAAATCTATCATTTTAATAATTTTAAAATGTATTGTTCTGTTGCGTTAAGTACATTGAAATTGCTTTGTGTCCATTACCACCATTCATCTCCAGAACTTTTTCGTCTTCTCAAACTGAAACTCCTTGCCAATTAAACTTTAATTCCTCATTTCCCCATTCCCCAGCTCTGGCAGCCACCATTCTACTTTCTGTCTCTATGAATTTGACTACTCTAGTACCTCATATAAGTAGAATCATACAGTATTTGTCCCTTTGTGTCTGGCTTATTTCATTAATGTCTTCAGGGTGCATCCACACTGTAGCATGTTCAGAATTTCCCACCTTTCAAAGGCTGAATAATACTCTCTTGTATGTACAGACCACATTTTGTTTATTCATCTGTCAATGGACATTTAGGTTGTTTCCACCTTTTGGTTATTGTGAATAATGCTGCTATGAACGTTGATACACAAATATCTGTTGGAATCCCTGTTTTCATTTAGTTTTTGGAATATATACCCAGAAGTGGAATTGTTAGATCATATGTTAATTCTAAATTTAATTTTTTGAGGGCTGCCATACTTATGTAGAAGTTTTATGCAGTTTTCATTTACGTAGCTTGTTTTGTGAGGTTCCAGTAGAGAGACTTGGAAGCCAAGTATCCTGTATGTGCAACCTGTAGAGAGAACATGCTGGAAACCAAGCCAGCAGGAGACTAGAAATAACAGAGTGGAGACTCTTCCCTAATTTCTTGTTAAGGGAGCCAGGGATAATTCAGTTCTTTGCTAATTAGTATCTGTTGCTGCTATTGGACTTGTCACCAGATGTATATGATAATATCACTAATGTGGTTGGTTAGCAAATTGAATTTTTTCTTTTATCTTTCTTCTTTAAAATTCCCTTTTTCTCCTGATGTCCTCTATTTATTGCCATTTTTATTAGGTGCCCAAATGTTTCAACATTTTTTGTTATGAAACTGGAATTTTTGCTAGTGCATGTACAGTGATTTAATTTATACATATACTAAAGATACATCATTTAATTCCTTTGAAAGACATTTATTACCATTAACTACACTAGATATAGTTATAAGATGACAGAGCTACAAAAATGGACAAGACACCAGTCATATCTTGAGGAGACTATATAAAGACACAGTGTGCTAATCATTATAATTTATAAGTATCTCAGGAACTTTGAGATACAAAGTCCTAAGAAAACACAGGTAAGTAACTCGAGGGTTAGAGGGTAGGGATAATTAAGGAAGGCTTTACTTAATGAAATATCTTGGCTGGCAGAGAAGATGATAAACAAGGAAATAACATAGGAAACAACTTGAGCAAAAGGTGTGAGAGTAGTTTGAATATGCATTAGATATGAACAGGTATCTGTGTTGTGCCCTGGGGATAAAAAGATGACTTAAGACAGTTCCTACATTTCAAGAGATAAGAATCTAGTAGGGGAGATAGAAGATAGGTATGTAAACAAAATTATAGTCTGATAAGTGCCCAGGTTTTGTTGGAGAGTAATAAGGAGAAGGACCAAGATTACCAGAAATAACACCCAAATTGTGTAGTTGGATAGCTGTGATTTGACTGAAACTCCCACCACAAATGAGTTAATGTAGGATTTTTATTAATATTCTTGAGTTCGGCATTTCCAGATTCAACCAACCACAAATTGAAAATATTCGGGAGAAAACCCAACACAATAAAAATAATATATATAAAAAACAGATACAGTATAACAGCTACTTACATATCATTTACATTGTATTAGGTATTATCAGTAATCTAGAGATGATTTAAAGTATACTGGAGGATGTGCATAAGTTATATGCAAATACTATGCCATTTTATAGACGAGACTTGCATTCTCAGATTTTGGTATCCAAGGGAGGGGTACTGGAACCAATCCCCATGGATACCAAGAGACAACTGCATATAGTTTGTGTGACTTTGAATAAAGGGAGGTGAGTTTAGGGCAGTACATGTCGAAAATAGAGTGTGAGCCACATATGTAATTTAAAAATTTTAAGTAGCCCTACTTTTAAAGAAAGTAAGAATAGATGAATTAAATTTAATAATACATTTCATTTAACCCAGTGTATCCAGAGTATTATTTTAACATGTAATCAACATAAAAATTATTAATGAAATGTTTTCTTTAATTTCTAAGAAATGTAGTGTGTATTTTGTACTTACTGCACATCTCAGTTCTTATTACACATATTTCAGATGCTTGGTAGTCACGTGTGGTTAGTGGCTACCATATTAGATAGCACAGGTTTTAAGATTCTATTAAAAGCATTAGAATTTCTGGAATAGTTTTAAAAAATCCTTTAAGTACTTTTCCTTTTATAATTATGGAAGGATCTTGTTTACAGTAATCAACTGATCACCTCTATCTGACATGGACTGAAATCCTTATATTAGTAGGATTTATGAGGAACTTTGAGAGTGATGCAATAACAAAAGTTACATTCTTTGGAAGTTCATTATTTCCTAATGAAAATTAGGTACTTTGTAATTTCATTAATCAAAGCTATCTAGAGATGGTTTACAGTGTGTAAAGATGCTTGAAGAGCTGTTCTAAAAGATCTGCTTATAGTACTTCTAAACCATGTGATTGTTAACTGGCTGTAACAGGGTTTGTTGTTGTTTTTGAGACAGGGTCTCACTCTTGCTCAGGTTGGAGTGCAGTGGCATGATCTTGGCCCACTGCAGCCTCTGCCTCCTGGGTTCAAGTGATTCTCCAGCCTCACCTTCCCTAGTAGCTGAGACCTCAAGCATGCACCACCATGCCCGACACATTTTTGTATTTTTTGTAGACAGGTTTTACCATGTTGCCTAGGCTGGTGTTGAACTCTTGAGCTCAAAGTGATCCACCTGCCTTGGCTTCCCAAAGTGCTGAGATTACAGGCATGAGTCTGCCTGAGCCACTGTGGCCAGCCAACAGTTTTTTTTCTTTTTAAATTTTTAAATTTTATTTTATAGAACCTAGGTCTTGCTATGTTGCCCAGGCTGATCTCAAACTCCTGGGCTCAAGCAATCTTCCCACCTTGGCCTCCCAAAGTGCTGGGCTTACAGGAATGAGCCACCATGTTCAGCCCTGTAACATTTGGCTTTAATGAGGCACAAATGTGTTTTGGGGAAGCTGAAGTATTATTTATAATAAAATTACTTAGAATTAAAATAATTGATCTTTCATTGTTTATTCCCTTCTTCCCCATCCCCTTAAGGGGCCCTGGGTTCTGTCTTTTTCTCTTTTGATGGTTTTTGTTGCCTTTTTCTGAGAACAATAAATCTTAGCCCTGCAGGTGGAATCCTAACCATTCCAAGCAGGATTATATTTTTTAAGAGGAAGTAAGTAGCTGGATTAGAAGAACATAGATTCAGATTATTTTCATACAGATGTTATTAATGAAAAACAAGTAGATAAATATATAATACATTTTGAAATACTTCCATATTTTTCTATCTACTTTTTTAAAATGTTTTAAACAATTCACTGTCACATCAAGATCAAATCTTTAAATTGTAACAGTACCTGGGGAAGTGATTTTACCTCTATTAGAAATCTATATAGTTATACATAGCATATGTATATGTATACCCACACACACATAAATAGAATTTACTAAGTGAAAGATGAACGTGAATAAATACTCATTTGAGGCTATACTATATATTAGTACTGATGATATTTATAAAAAATGACGATTTATATTGGAAACCTTTGTATTTAACTGAAAGGGAAATGTGAGAAAGAGACTTACTGAGCATGTGCTGTGAGCTTGTTGCTTAATTTATCTCATTTAGTTTTCACAACCTCATAAGGAAGTTATTATTTTTCTCTGTAGATAGAGAGGTGAAGTAACTTGCTCTGGCTTGTAAAGTTTGTGAATTCAAAGTGTGTGAATTTGGAGTCAGACTGGTCTGACTCCAAAGCCTATGCTCTTTGCTCAGTCACTCTCAAAATTGCTTCTATCCATCCATCTGTCCATCAATCCATCATAACTCTGTTTAATGCAGGGAATTAAGACGAAAACAATAATCACCATTGCAACAAAAAACACCTTAATTTCCCCAAAGATTAGAATAATTGAAGAGAAACAAAATTGAAAGCAATAAAAATGAAAAACAGTATTTTCTAAGATTGTGAGATGTAATATATTTTATGTGAAATGAAGCTTTTAGTCTTCATTAAGTTAGTTTAGAAAAGTTGTAAGAATTTCTTTTATGAAGTGTTTATGTAGGCTTTAATATGCTAAAATTCATTGTAAGTGTCTGAGAGAGAGAATGTATACAGTTTCCTAGCTTACGTGCCATGAAACCCATTTTTCCAGGCATTTCTCAGATGATTAAAATTTTTTGAGAAATGCTAGAGCTATTAACAAAAAATGAAGAAAAAGTAAAGTAAATGGAAAGTATTTATGAAGTAAAATATCTCTAGCACTCACACAAAGCATAGACTATTTCTTCTTCCCACCAGCTGAATGAAAATACTTTATAATAAATGGAACATCCTAAATAAATAAATGGGCACCCTAGTGTACTCAGAAGGATATTGCCTTAGTAGTAGGGGGGAAAATAGCCCTAATACTAATGCTTTCTCTGGTGGTACCTAACAAAACTTAGAAAGAAGCCTGAGAAAGATCAATTATTTTCAAGCATCTCAGAGCAAAGCTCAAGAATATTTAAAGGAGGCTGGGCGTGGTGGCTCACGCCTGTAATCCCAGCACTTTGGGAGGCTGAGGTGGGTGGATCACAAGGTCAGGAGTTCAAGACCAGCCTGGCCAACATGGTGAAACCCTGTCTTTACTAAAAATACAAAAATTAGCTGGGTGTGGTGGCACGCGCCTGTATTCCCAGCTACTCGGGAGGCTGAGGCAGGAGAATTGCTTGAACATGGGAGGCACAGGTTGTTGCCACTGCACTCCAGCTTGGGTGACAGAGTGAGACTCTGTCTCAAACTATATATATTTAAAGGAATACAGAAATGTCTAACATGTAACAAGGATAAAAGTCACAGTATTTAGACCCAATCAAAAATTACCAAGCATGTAAGAAGCTAGAAAATATGACCCATAATCATGAGAAAAATCAGTAGAGAGAGACCTAGAAATGATATAGATGATAGAAGGTCATTAAAAGTTATACCTATATTTCATATGTTTAAGACAGTAGAGGAAAGCATGAATAGGTTAAGGAAAGATATGGAATATGTGAAAAGTCCTAAATCAAACATCTTCAGATGAACAGCATAATGTCTTAGATGAAAAATGCAATGAGTGAGATTAACAGCAGAGTAGACATTGCAGAGGAAAAATACTAGTGAACTTGTATACTAGTGAACTTGTATACTAGTGAATTCCAGAGAAGTAGGAATTATGCAAAACAAAACACAGAGAAAAAGCTGGAAAAAAAAGAGGAGCAGTGATTTGTGGGACAACTTCAAGCAGTCTAAAAAACGTATAATTGGAATCTGCAGAAGGCAGAAATGGGAGGGGAGAGAAGACAAAAATATTTGAGGAAATAACCACCAACATTTTCCAAATTAGAGGAAAACCATAAACCAACATATCAAAGAAGTCATTGAACCCCAAACACAGGGAACATGAAGAAAACTAGAAAGCATCAAATCAAATTGCTTAAAACCTGTGAAAATCGAAAAATTTAAGAACAGTCAAAGGAAAAGATATACACAAAGTTAACAAAGATAAGACTGACAGAAGACTTCCAATAATAATGCCAGCCAAAAGTCAGTGAAGGAATATCTTTGTTTTTAAAGTGTATGGTATAGTTTTTTGTGGTCTGTCCTGGAGAATGCCCTATTCTCTCCCTTCTACAGGAAACATTACAGAAATTATCTTTTATTTTTTCATTGTAAAAAATAGAAGTAAATGTGTCTGTATTTTCATATATGAATAATAAATGGTAGCATATTATACAAAATTTTCTATGCTGTGTTTTTCATTCAAGGATATATTCTGGAGATTTCTTCATTGTAGAATATAGGACAAGCTCAAATATACGTAAATATTTAATGTGTCTATCTGTATAGGTATAGATATCAGCTTATTTCTTTTATAGCTGCATAGTACTCCTAGAGTTTTTTTTTTGTTGTTGTTGTTGTTTTTCAAGAGGTGGAGTCTTGCTCTGTTTGTCTAGGCTGGAGGGCAGTGCCTGTTCACAGGCATGATCATAGCACATTATATCTTCTAACTTCTGAGCTCAAGTGATCCTCCCATCAGCCTCCTGGGTAGCTGGGACTACAGGAATGCACCACCATGCCTGGCTGGAGTATTTTTAAAATGCAAACCCCAGACATAGTATTTCACTTGAAACTAATGCTGTTGCTGTGTAGCAAACAACTTCATAGTAAAGTGGCTGAAAACAACAATTATTTATTCTCATTCAGATATTTGCCAGGAGTTGGCTGATTGTTTGGGTGACTATTTCAAGTTGCAGATCTGGTTGGATGGAACAGATTGGGCTCAGATATGTTCCATGTGCATTTATCCTGATATCCTCTGATGAGATCACAGATAAATCAAAGATCTTATGATCATGATGACACAAAGTTAAGACTGCAAGCAGAAACTCATGGTACTTCTCAAGGCATAGGCTCAGAATTGTCACAATGTGACTTCTGACCATGTTTTGCATTGATAGAGTAAAGTCATATGTCTGAGCCTAGTGAATGGAAAATATACGTTAGCAGGAGGGACTATAGAGTTGAATGGTATGGATGCATGGAAGGTTGAAGAATTGGGTTCAATACCACAGTCCATTTTGTCCTTGTTCTATAAAATTAGAAATGTTTTTAGGTCGACTTTATAGTGAACATTTACACTGTCAGCCATTTTTCTCATTTATTATAGCTTTGGAGATAATAAAATACATAGGATATAGTGTGAGGAGTCACATTGGAAGCGACCTAGTCCAGTTCCCTCTGAAAATAGCCATATATTTTATAATACCTCTGAAAAGATCAGCTGGCCACTTAAAAAATTCATTTATTTTTTCATCTATATGTTTATCCATTTATTTAATATAGGAAAAGGAATATAGATGTGTCTTTCCAGAATGTTTAAATTGTGGGAACAGACAATCACACTCTCCTCTGCCCATGCACATCAGTGTATATTGGGTAAGTGGTGTATTAAATGGTGAAAGTTTGACACTGCCTCATAAGGGGGTAGTGATATGAGGGGAGTTATTCATAGATGACATCTAAACAATATTGTGTGTTCCTGTCTATGAACATGGACTATCTCTCCATTTATTTATATATTCTTTAATTTCTTTCATTAGACTTTTATAGTTTTCCTCATATAGATTTTGCACATATTTTATTAGATTTATACCCATGTATTTCATTTTTAATTGGAGCTAATGTAAATAGTGTTGTGTTGAAATGTGTTGAAATTCCACTTGTTTATTGCTGGTATGTAGGAAAGCAATTGACTTTTTCTTTTCTTTGTGTTTTTTTTTTGGTTAAATACACATAATGTAATATTTACCATCTGAAGCCATTTTTAAATATACAGATCCAGTGGTATTAAGTATAGTTATATTGTGCAACCATCACCATCATCCATCTCCGTAACTCTTCTTCATCTAGCAAAACTGAAACTCTGTATGCATTAAACACAAATTTTCCATGCCCCTCACACCATTGTCTGACAGTCACCATTTTATTTTCTGTCTCTAAGAGTTTTACTACTTTAGGTACTTCATTTTAGTGGAATGATACAGTCAGTATTTGTCTTTTTGTAACTGGCTTATTTCATTTAGCATAATGTCCTTAAAGGTTGATTCATGTTGTAGCGTATGTCAGAATTTCCTGCCTTTTTAGGGATGAGTGATATTCTGTTGCACATATATTCCACATTTTCTTTATCCATTTAACATCCATTCATGGACACTTAGGTTGCTTCCATATCTTGGCTATTATGAATATTGCTGCAGTGAACATGGGAATGTGGATATTCCTTTTACATCTTTTCTCATTTTTCTTTTTTTAAAAAACATAAGTGTATGTATTTATGGGGCACATGAGATATTTTGATATAGGCATACACTGTAGTAATCACATCAGGGTAAATAGGGTATCCATCATTTCAAGCATTTATCCTTTGTGTTACAAACAATCCATATACTCTTTTTTTTTAGACAGGGTCTCACTCTATCATCCAGGCTGGAGTGCAGTGGTGCAATCATGGCTCACTGCAGCCTCAACCTCCTGGGCTCAGATGACCCAACTAAGCCTCTCGAGTAGCAAGCTGGGACTGCAGGCATGCACCACCATGCTGGGCTAATTTTTCTATTTTTTGATAACAAACAAGGATGATTTGATTTCTTCCTTTCCAATTTGGATACCCTTTATTTGTTTCCCTTGTCTGATTGCTCTAGCTAGTACTTCCAGTACTGTGTCGAATAGCAGTGGTGAAAGTGGGCATCCTTGTGTTCCCAATCTTAGAAGAAAGACTTTTAGTTTTTCACCATTCAGTATGATGCTAGCTGTGGGTTTGTCATACATGGCTTTTCTTATGTTGAGTTATGTTCTCTCTATACCCAGTGTGTTGAGGCTTTTTTTTTAAAATCATGAAGGGATGTTGAATTTTATCAAATGCTTTTTCAGTATCTATTGCAGTGAACATATGGTTTTTGTTCTTCATTCTGTCGATATGATGTGTCACATAGATTGATTTGTGTATATTGAACCACCCTTGCATCTCTGGGATAAATATCACTTGGTCATGATGAATGATTTTTTGATGTGTTGTTGAATTCAGTTTGTTAGTATTTTGTTGAGGATTTTTGCGTCAGTGTTCATCAGGGATATTGGCCTGTAGTTTTTTGTTTGTTTGTTTGTTATTTGTTTTTGTTTTTTGATGTGTCTTTGGTTTTGCTATCAAGGTAACACTGGCCTCATAGAATGAGTTTGTAAGTATTCTCCTCTGTTTTTTGTAATAGTTCGAGTGGGATTGGTATTAGTTCTTCTTTAACTGTTTGGTAGGATTCAGTGAAACCATCAGGTAAAGCCGTCGGGTCCCAGGGGTTTCTTTTCTGGCAGACTTTTTATTGCAGCTTTGATCTTGTTACTTGTTACTGGTCTATTCACGTTTTGGATTTCCCCAGGGTTCAGTCTTGGTAGGTGGTATGAGTTTAGAAATTGCTGCATTTGGTTTAAGTTTTCAAATTTATTGGCATATAGGTGGTCATGGTAGCCTCTAATGATCCTTTGAGTTTCTGTGGTATAGGTTGTAATTTTTTTTAATCTCTGACTTTATTTATTTTCCTCTTTTCTCTTTTATTTAGTCTGGTTAAAGATTTGTCAATTTTTTTTTCTTTTCTAAAAACCAGCTTTTAGTTTCATTGATCTTTTATATTGTTTTATTTGTTTCAATTGCATTTATTTCTGCTCTGATCTTTATTATTTCTCTTCTTCTACTAATTTTTGGCTTGGTTTGTGTTTATTTTTCCAGTTCTTTAAGATGCATCTTTAGGTTGTTTGCTTTTCCACCTTTTGATGTAGGTGCTTACACCTATAAACTTCCCTCTTGATACTTGGTACTTCCCTCTTGCTTTTGCTGTAACCCCATAGGTTTTGGCATGGCATGCTGTGTTTTTATTATTATTTGTTTCAGTTAGTTTTTCAAGTTCTTCCTTAATTTGTTCATTGACCCACTGGTCATTCAGGAGCATATTGTTTAATTTTCATGTATTTGTATAGTTTCCAGAATTCCTCATTATTGATTTCTAGGTTTATTCCATTGTGGTCAGAGAAGGTACTTTATATTATTTCATTTTTTTTCTTTAGTGTCTTAAGACTTGTTTTGTGGCCTAATATATGTTCTGCCCTTCAGAATGATTTATGTGCTAAAGAGAATAATGTGTACTCTGCAGCTGTTGGATTAAAGATAAGTTTTTCTTGCGCCTTAAGTAACAGCTTGGCCACAGGGGTAGAGCACCAGGTAGGCTCTTGGGGTCCCTGACTCCATGCCTTGGCTCTTGGTTGGCATTTTTGGACCTGCCTTGGACCAACCAGAGTGGGGAGCCCACTGTCCTGAAGAGAGAGTCCCAGGCCTGACAGCATTCACCACAAGTTGACTGAAGAGCCCTTGGAGTTTTTTTTTTTTTTTTTTTATTAATTTTGAGACAGAGTCTCTCTGTCTCACCCAGACTGGAGTGCAGTCGTGCGATCTTGGCTCACTGCAACCTCCACCTCCTGGGTTCAAGCAATTCTCATGCCTCAGCCTCCTGAGTAGCTGGGATTACAGGCATGTGCCACCACACCTGGCTAATTTTTATATTTTTAGTAGAGACGGAGTTTCACCATGTTGGCCAGGCTGGTCTTGAACTCCTGGCTTCAAGGGTTCTGCCCACCTCGGCCTCTCAAAGTGTTGGGATTACAGGCAGCCCTTGGGCTTCAAGAGAACATTGGCAGTAGCCTGGCAGTAGTCCCTATGGGTCTGTGGTGGTGGTCACCACAGGGTGAGGCTCCTCTTCCTATGGAAAGGGGAGGGAAGTATGGGAAGGACTGTATCTTGTGGTTTGAGTGCCAGTTCAGCCGCAGTACAATAGAATACCAGGTAGGTTTCTAAGGTGTTTGACCCTAGTCTGGCTTCTGTGCAGTATCCCTGGACCTGCCCTAAGGCCTAGGGGGAAATTTTCACGCTTTAGGGAAGGATATAAGCTTGGTTGGCTTCACCATCTGCTGATTTTTGAGACATAGGACCTTGTGCGAACATAGTTGGTAGCCAGGTAGTAGTTACAGGCAGCCTGGGATGTGACTCAGTACTGTGCTGGCATCAGGTCTGACCCAGCACAGTCCCAGTGGTGGCAGCCATAGGAGTACTTGTGTCACCCCACCCCCAGCTCCAAGCACCTCAGTACAGAGATAGAGAGAGAGAGAGAGTCTCCATTTGTTTGGGAGAAAGTGTGGGAAGATAACAATAGTTTCTATATGCTAATCCATAAAATTCTTCCAGATCTTATCCAAGACCATCAAGGCAATACCTCTAGAAGTCTGTAAGAGCTACAGTGTTACTGGGCTTGGGGTGCCCCCTAATGCAGGTATGACTTAGATCACAACACTGAAGTTCTTTCCAATACCTGGAAAGTCTTCCCAAGGACAGATACAAAGAAGCCCTGAATGCAAAAATTACAGTAAATACCTAATTCATATATATGCCCAGACACCAGCAAACATCCATAAGCATCAAGATTATCCAGGAAAACGTGACTTCACCAAATGAGTTAAATGAGGCACCAGGGACCAATCCTGGAGAAACAGATATGTGACCTTTTTCAGACAGAGAATTCTAAAGAGCTGCTTTGAGGGAAACTCAAAGAAATTCAAGATAATATGGAAAAGGAATTCAGAAGTCTATCAGAGAGACTGAATTAATTAAAAAAGAATCAAGCAGAAACTCTGGAGTTGAAAATGCAATTGAACTACTCAAGAATGCATTTTAAGTCTTTTAGTAGCAGAATTGATCAGACAGAAAGTATTAGTGAGTGTGAAGACAACCTGCTTAAAAATACAGTCAGAGGAGACAGAAGAAAAAAGAATAAAAAAGAATGAAGCATGCCTTCATTCTAGGCAAAAGATCTTGGAAATAGCCTCAAAAGGCCAAATCTAAGAGTTATTGGTCTTAAAGAGGAGGTAGAGAAAGAGATAAGGGTAGAGAGTTTATTTAAAGGGATAACAGAACTTCCCAAATCTAGAGAAAGATATTAGTATATAATTAAAAAATGGTTATAGAACACCAAGCTGATTCAACTGAAAGACTACCTCAAGACATTTAATAATCAAACTCCCAGAGATCAAAGATAAAGTATCCTAAAAGCAGTAAGAGAAAAGAAACAACATACAATGGAGCTCCAGCATGTCTGGCAGCAGAGTTTTCAGTGGAAACCTTACAGGCTGCAGAGAGTGGCATGACATACTTAAAGAGCTGAAGGGAGGTGGTTCCAAGATGGCCAAATAGGAACAGCTCTAGTCTGTAGCTCCCAGTGTGAGCGACACAGAAGATGGGTGATTTCTGCATTTCCAACTGAGGTACCAGGTTCATCTCACTGGGGCTTGTCGGACAGTGGGTGCAGGACAGTGGGTGCAGCGCACCAAGCGTGAACCAAAGCAGGGTGAGGCATCATCTCACCCAGGAAGCGTGAAGCGTCAGGGAATTCCCTTTCCTAGCCAAGTAAAGCTGTGACAGATGGCACCTAGAAAATTGGGTCACTCCCACCTTAATACTGCGTTTTTTGAATGGTCTTAGCAAACGGCACACCAGGAGATTATATCCCACTCATGGCTTGGAGGGTCCCATGCCCACGGAGCCTCACTCATTGCTAGCACAGCAGTCTGAAATTGAACTGCAAGGTGGCAGCAAGGCTGGGGGAGGGGCATCCACCATTGCTGAGGCTTGAGTAGGTAAACAAAGTGGCAGGGAAGCTCGAACTGGGTGGACCCCACTGCAGCTCAAGGAGGCCTGCCTGCCTCTGTAGACTCCACCTCTGGGGACAGGGCATAGCTGAACAAAAGGCAGCAGAAACCTCTGCAGACTTAAATGTCCCTGTCTGAGAGTTTTGAAGAGAGTAGTGGTTCTCCTAGCACAGAGTTTGAGATCTGAGAACGGACAGACTGCCTCCTCAAGTGTGTCCCTCACCCCTGAGTAGCCTAACTGGGAGGTAGGCCCCAGTAGGGGCAGACTGACACCTCACACGGCTGGGTACCTCTCTGAGATGAAACTTCAAGAGGAATGATCAGGCAGAAACATTTGCTGTTCAGCAGTATTCGCTGTTCTGCAGCCTCTGCTGCTGAAACCCAGGCAGACAGGGTCTGGAGTGGACCTCCAGCAAACACCAACAGACCTGCAGCTGAGGGTCCTGATTGTTAGAAGGAAAACTAACAAACAGGACATCCACACCAAAACCTCATCTGTATGTCACTATCATCAAAGACCAAAGGTAGATAAAAACACAAAGATGGCGAGAAACCAGAGCAGAAAAGCTGAAAATTCTAAAAATCAGAGCGCCTCTTCTCCTGCAGAGGAATGAAGCTCCTCACCAGCAATGGAACAAAGCTGGATGGAGAATGACTTTGAAGAGTTGAGAGAAGAAGGCTTCAGAAGACCAAACTTCTCTGGGCTAAAGGAGGATGTTCGAACCCATCTCAAAGAAGTTAAAAACCTTGAAAAAAGATAGACAAATGGCTAACTAGAATAACCAATGTAGAGAAGTCCTTAAAGGACCTGATGGAACTGAAAACCATGGCATGAGAACTACATGACACATGTACAAGCTTCAATAGCCGATTTGATCAACTGGAAGAAAGAGTATCAGTGATTGAAGACCAAATGAATGAAATTAAGCGAGAAGGGAAGTTTAGAGAAAAAAGAATAAAAATAAACGAACAAAGTCTCCAAGAAGTATGGGACTATGTGAAAAGACCAAATCTACGTTTGATTGGTGTACCTGAAAGTGACGGGGAGAATGGAACCAAGTAGGAAAACACTCTGCAGGATATTATCCAGGAGAACTTCCCCAATCTAGCAAGGCAGGCCAACATTCAAATTCAGGAAATACAGAGAACGTCACAAAGATACTCCTCAGGAAGAGCAACTCCAAGACACATAATTGTCAGATTCACCAAAGTTGAAATGAAGGAAAAAATGTTAAGGGCAGCCAGAGAGAAAGGTCGAGTTACCAACAAAGGGAAGCCCATCAGACTAACAGGGGATCTCTCGGCAGAAACTCTACAAGCCAGAAGAGAGTGGGGACCAATATTCAGCATTCTCAAAGAAAAGAATTTTCAACCCTGAATTTCATATCCAGCCAAACTAAGCTTCATAAGTGAAGGGGAAATAAAATCCTTTATAGACAAGCAAATGCTGAGAGATTTTGTGACCACCAAGCCTGCTCTACAAGAGCTCCTGAAGGAAGCATTAAACATGGAAAAGAACAACTGGTACCAGCCACTGCAAAAACATGCCAAATTGTAAAGACCATCGATGCTAGGAAGAAACTGCATCAACTAATGAGCAAAATAACCAGCTAACATCATAATGACAGGATCAAATTCACACATAACAATATTAACCTTAAATGTAAATGGGCTAAATGCTCCAATTAAAAGACACAGACTGGCAAATTGGATAAAGAGGCAAGATCCATCAGTGTGCTGTATTCAGGAAACCCATCTCACATGCAGAGACACACATAGGGTCAAAATAAAGGGATGGAGGAAGATCTACCAAGCGAATGGAAAACAAAAAAAAGGCAGGGGTTGCAATCCTAGTCTCTGATAAAACAGACTTTACACCAACAAAGATTAAAAGAGACAGGGCCTTTACATAGTGGTAAAGGCATCAGTTCAACAAGAAGAGCTAACTATCCTAAATATACATGCACCCAATACAGGAGCACCCAGATTCACAAAGCAAGTCCTTAGAGACCTACAAAGAGACTTAGACTCCCACACAATAATAATAGGAGACTTTAACACCCCACTGTCAACATTAGACAGATCAGTGAGACAGAAAGTTAACAAGAATATCCAGGAATAGAACTCAGCTCTGCATCAAGCGGACCTAATAGACATCTACAGAACTCTCCACCCCAAATCAACAGAATATACATTCTTCTCAGCACCACATCACACTTATTCCAAAATTGACCACATAGTTGGAAGTAAAGCACTCCTCAGCAAACGTAAAAGAACAGAAATTATAGCAAACTGTCTCTCAGACCACAGTGCAATCAAACTAGAAATGAGGATTAAGAAACTCACTCAAAACTGCTCAACTACATGGAAACTGAACAACCTGCTCCTGAATGACTACTGGGTACATAACGAAATGAAGGCAGAAATAAAGATGTTCTTTGAAACCAATGAGAACAAAGACACAACATACCAGAACCTCTGGGACACATTTAAAGCAGTGTGTAGAGGGAAATTTATAGCACTAAATGCCCACAAGAGAAAGCAGGAAAGATCTAAAATTGACAACCTAACATCACAATTAAAAGAACTAGAGAAGCAAGAGCAAACACATTCAAAAGCTAGCAGAAGGCAAGAAATAACTAAGATCAGAGCAGAACTGAAGGAGACAGAGACACAAAAAACCCTTCAAAAAAATCAATGAATCCAGGAGCTGGGTTTTTTAAAAGATCAGCAAAATTGATAGACTGCTAGCAAGACTAATAAAGAAGAAAAGAGAGAAGAATCAAATAGATGCAATAAAAAATGATAAAAGGGATATCACCACCGATCCCACAGAAATACAAACTACTACCATCAGAGGATACTGTAAACACCTCTACGCAAATAAACTAGAAAATCTAGAAGAAATGGATAAATTCCTCGATACATACACCCTCCCAAGACTAAACCAGGAAGAAGCTGAATCTCTGAATAGACCAATAACAGGCTCTGAAATTGAGGCAATAATTAATAGCTTACCAACCAAAAAAAATCCAGGACCAGACGGATTCAGAGCTAAATTCTACCAGAGGTACAAGGAGGAGCTGGTACCATTCCTTCTGAAACTATTCCAATCAATAGAAAAAGAGGGAATCCTCCCTAACTCATTTTATGAAGCCAGCATCATCCTGATACCAAAGCCTGGCAGAGACACAACAAAAAAAGAGAATTTTAGACCAATATCCCTGATGAACATCAATGCAAAAATCCTCAATAAAATACTGGCAAACCAAATCCAGCAGCATATCAAAAAGCTTATCCACCATGATCAGGTGGGCTTCATCCCTGGGATGCAAGGCGCGTTCGACATAACGCAAATCAGTAAACGTAATCCAGCATATAAACAGAACCAAAGACAAAAACCACATGATTATCTCAATCGATGCAGAGAAGGCCTTTGACAAAATTCTACAGCCCTTCATGGTAAAAAGTCTCAATAAATTAGGTATTAATGGGATGTATCTCAAAATAATAAGAGCTGTTTATGACAAACCCACAGCCAATATCATACTGAATGGGCAAAAACTGGAAGCATTCCCTTTGAAAACTGGCACTAGACAGGGATGCCCTCTCTCACCACTTCTTTTCAACATAGTGTTGGAAGTTCTGGCCAGGGCAATCAGGGAGGAGAAAGAAAGAAAGGAGATTCAATTAAGAAAAGAGGAATAAAATTGTCCCTGTTTGCAGATGACATGATTGTATATTTAGAAAACCCCATCGTCTCAGCCCAAAATCTCCTTAAGCTGATAAGCAACTTCAGCAAAGTCTCAGGATACAAAATCAATGTGCAAAAATCACAAGCATTCATATACACCAATAACAGACAAACAGAGCCAAATCATGAGTGAACTCCCATTCACAATTGCTTCAAAGAGAATAAAATACCTAGGAATCCAACTTACAAGGGACGTGAAGGACCTCTTCAAGGAGAACTACAAACCACTGCTCAATGAACTAAAAGAGGATACAAACAAATGGAAGAACATTCCATGCTCATGGATAGGAAGAATCAATATCGTGAAAATGGCCATACTGCCCAAGGTAATTTATAGATTCAATGCCATCCCCATCAAGCTACCAATGACTTTCTTCACAGAATTGGAGAAAACTACTTTAAAGTTCATATGGAACCAAAAAAGAACCTGCCTTGCCAAGACAATCCCAAGCCAAAAGAACAAAGCTGGAGGCATCATGTTACCTGACTTCAAACTGTACTACAAAGCTACAGTAACCAAAACAGCATGGTACTGGTACCAAAACAGAGATATAGACCAATGGAAGAGAACAGAGCCCTCCAAAATAATGCCACACATCTACAACCACCTGATCTTTGACAAACCTGACAAAAACAAGAAATGGGGAAAGAATTCCCTGTTTAATAATTGGTGCTGGGAAAACTGGCTAGCCATATGTAGAAAGCTGAAACTGGATCCCTTCCTTACACCTTCTACAAAAATTAATTCAAAGATGGATTAAAGACTTAATTATTAGACCTAAAACCATAAAAACCCTAGAAGAAAATGTAGGCAATACCATTCAGGCTATAGGCATGGGCAAGGACTTCATGTCTAAAATACCAAAAGCAATGGCAACCAAAGCCAAAATTGACAAATGGGATCTTATTAAACTAAAGAGCTTCTGCACAGCAAAAGAAACTACCATCAGAGTGAACAGGCAACCTACAGAATGGGAGAAAATTTTTGCAATCTACTCATCTGACAAAGGGCTAATATCCAGAACCTACAAAGAACTCAAACAAATTTACAAGAAAACAACAACCCCATCAACAAGTGGGCGAAGGATAAGAACAGGTACTTCTCAAAAGAAGACATTTATGCAGCCAACAGACACATGAAAAAATGCTCATCATCACTGGCCATCAGAGAAATGCAAATCAAAACCACAATCAGATACCATCTCACACCAGTTAGAATGGCGATCATTAAAAACGTCAGGAAACTGCAGGTGCTGGAGAGGATTTGGCGAAATAGGAACACTTTTACACTGTTGGTGGGACTGTAAAGTAGTTGAACCATTGTGGAAGACAGTGTGGGGATTCCTCAAGGATCTAGAAGTAGAAATACCATTTGACCCAGCCATCCCACTACTGGGTATATACCCAGAGGATTATAAGTCATGCTGCTATAAGGACACATGCACACGTATGTTTATTGTGGCACTATTCACAATAGCAAAGACTTGGAACCAACCCAAATGTCCATCAATGATAGACTGGATTAAGAAAATGTGGCACATATACACCATGGAATACTATGCAGCCATAAAGAAGGATGAGTTCATGTCCTTTGTAGGGACATGGATGAAGCTGGAAACCATCATTCTCAGCAAACTATTGCAAGGAGAAAAAACCAAACACCGCATGTTCTCACTCATAGGTGGGAATTGATCAATGAGAACACATGGACCCAGGAAGGGGAAAATCACACACTGGGGCCTGTTGTGGGGTGGGGGGAGTGGGGAGGGATAGCATTAGGAGATATAGCTAGTGTAAATGACGAGTTAATGGGTGCAGCACACAAACATGGCACATGTGTACATATCTAAGAAACCTGTACATTGTGCATATGTACCCTAGAACTTAAAGTATAGTAATTAAAAAGCTGAAGGAAAAAAACTTTGACCCTGGAATAATATAAAATATTCAGTGAAAATATCCTTCAAACATGAGGAGAAATACTTTCCCAAAGAAAAGCGGAGGGATTTCATCAACACTAGACCTGTCCTACAAGAAGTGTTAAAGGGAGTACTTCAATCTGAAAGAAAAGGATGATAATGAGCAATAAGATATCACTTGAGGGTAAAATAAACCTCACTGGCAACAGTAAATACACAGAAAAACACAGAATAATATAATACTATAACTTTGGTGTGTAAACCATTCTCAAATAGAAGGACTAAAATATGGACTGATCAAAAATAACTACAACAACTTTTCAAAACATAGACAGTACAGGAAGATATAAATAGAAACAAAAAGTTTAAAAGAGGGGGGCTGATGTTAAGATGTAGAGTGTTTCTTTTTGCTTCTTTTTTTTGTTTATGTAAACAGTTTCAAGTTGTTATCCGCTTAAGATAATGGGTTATAAGATAGTATTTGGAAGCCTCGTGGTAACCTCCAATATAAAAACATACAGAATATACACAAGAAAGAAAGAGCAAGAAATTAACTCATACTACCAGAGAAAGTCACCTTCTGTAAAAGGAAGAAAGGAAGGCAACAAAGAAGGAAGAGAAGACCACAAAACAACTGGAAAACAAGTAACAAAATGGCAGGAGTAAATCTTTACTTATTCATGGTAACATTGAATATAAATGGACTAAACTCTTCAATGGAAAGACAGTGGCTGAATGGATACAAAAACAAGACCTAAATGATCTGTTGCCTACAAGAAACACACTTCACCTATAAAGACACATATAGACTGAAAATAAAGGGATGGAAAGAGATATTCCATGTAATGGAAACCAAAAAAGAGCATGCATAATTATAGTTATATCAGACAAAATAAAGTTCAAGACAACTATAAGAAAAGACAAAGGTTACTGTATAATGATAAAGGGCTCAGTTCAGCGAGGCCATAACAATTGTGAATATATATGCATCTAACACTGGGGCACCCAGATATGTAAAGCAAATATTGAGAGAGAGAGAGAGAGTGAGAGAGTGTGTGTGTGTGTGTGTGTGTGTGTGAGAGAGAGAGAGACACGGAGAGAATGGGAAACCTTAATACAATAATAGCTAGAGACTTCAACATACACAAGATCAATGAAAGGCAAAGTTGGTTTTTTTGAAAAGATAAACAATATTGACAAATCTTTAGCCAGACTAAGAAAAGACAGAAGACCCAAATAAATAAAATCAGAGATGAAAAACGACACGTTATGTCTGATACTGTAGAAATTCAAAGGTTCATTAGTGACTACTCAGAGCAACTATATGCCAATAAATTGACAAATCTAAAGGAAGTAATTTTCTAGACAAATAAAACCTTCCAAGATTCAACCATAAAGAAATCTAAAACCTGAAGAGACCAATAACGAGCAGCAACATGATCGAAGGTGTAACAAAAAATCTACCAGCAAAGAAAAGCCTGGGACTCAATGGTCTCAACTGCTAAATTCTACTATATACATAAAGAAGAATGAATACCAATTTTACTCAACCTAATCTGAAAAATAGAGGAAGGAATACTTACAAACTCATTCTACAAGGCCAGTATTACCCTGATGCCAAAATCAGAAAAAAAACACATCAAAACAAAAAACAAACCAAAAAAAACTACAGTTCAGTATCCCCAACTAATACTGATACAGAAATCCTCAACAAAATACTAGCAAACAAAATTCAACAACACATTAAAAAAGTTATTAATCATGACCAAGGGGGATGTGTCTGAGAGATCCAAGGATGGTTCAGCATACACAAGTAAATCTGCTTGTATTTAAGAAAAAAAATTTTTTTTTTTTTTTTTTTTTGAGACAGAGTCTCACTCTGTGGCCCAGACTGGAGTGCGTGATCTCAGCTTACTGCAACTTCCACCTACCAGGTTCAAGCGATTCTCCTGCCTCAGCATCGCGAGTAGCTGGGACTACAGGTGCATATCACCATGCCTGGCTAATTTTGTATTTTTTTTTTCTTTTTTTTTAGTAGAGGCAGGGTTTCGCCTGTTGGCCAGGCTAGTCTTGAACCCCTGGCCTCAAGTGATCCATCCGCCTCGGCCTCCCAAAGTGCTGGGATTACAGGCTTGAGTCACTGTGCCTGGCCTATATTTAAGAATTTTTAACATGTCATGTGTTTTATTTCTATGTATACATACATGTTTGTTGCTTTGTTGTTTGAAAGTAACTTGTAGACATCATTATACTTCATTGTTAAGTACTTCCTCGCTCCGTTGTCTAGGCTGGAGTGCAGTGGTGCAGTCTTGGCTCACTGCAACTTCCGCCTCCTGGGTTCGAGCGATTCTCCTGCCTCAGCCTCCCGAGTAGCTGGGATTAGAGGTGTGCACAACCATGCCTGGCTAATTTTTGTATTTTTAGTAGAGACGGGGTTTCTCCATGTTGGCCAGGCTGGTCTGGAATTCCTCACCTCAGGTGATCCGCCTGCCTCACCCTCCCAAAGTGCTGAGATTATAGGTATGAGCCACTGTGCCTGGCCTAATTTCCCGTATACTCAATACTGTACGTCTCAGTAAATTAATAATTCCATAATATCTTCTAAAATCCAGGCGACACTGAAAATTTCCTAGTTATGCTGAAAAAAATTTTTTTACAGCTTTTCCTGTCAGTATCTAATTTACAGTTGTATATTACATTTGATGGTTGTATCTTTAGTCTCTTTTAGTGTGGAAGAGGTCTCCTAACTCTTTGTGGAAGGAGGGGAGGGAATAACATTAACCTGTGAGGGGTCCAGGATAGTCTTGTGAAATGTGCATTTTAGAGTTGTTCAGTTGTTTCTTCATGGTGTCATTTGACTTGTCTTCTTCCTTTAAGTCTAGAGGCTTGATAAGACATTGGTGGAAGACTTTGCTTCATGAGTGATACTGTCAACTTTATATCGTATACCAGAAGGCTTATAACCTGACGTTGTCTTAGTATTTGTGATACTTAGTTTGGTCATTTAGTTTAGGTGGTAACTGGCAAATTAGCAAGTAATCTGGGGGTGATACTTTAGCATTTTGCAAATAAAAATCCATTTTTAAAAGAATCAACATGGATTTTTATTTATTCAGTGTATTATAATTCAGTATAGGCATTTTTATTTATTTTTCTTTTTATTTCAGACATTTTTATTTTTGATGTTCAGATTGTCCCATACATCTGTTAGTTGCCCAGTGTTGTTTTGGACACTTAGGCATTTGAATTGCATCCTAGGTGCGTAAATAGGGGTTTCCAGGTGGGGCAGTGACCTCCTGGTTATCAAATCTGGTGGGCATTTATGAGTCCTGATTTTAGATCTCTAAGCTGCATTTCAAAATCAATGCATTAACCTAGTTTTTTTTTTTTTTGGAGACGAGAGTCTCACTCTGTTGCCTAGGCTAGAGTGCAGTGGCGCAATCTCGGCTTACTACAACCCGCCTCCTGTGTTCAAGTGATTCTCCTGCCTCAGCCTCCCGAGTGTCTGGGATTACAGGTGCCTGCCACCACGCCCAGCTAATTTTTGTATTTTTAGTAGAGATGGGGTTTCACCATGTTGGCCACGCTGGTCTTGAACTCCTGACCTCAGGTGATCTGCCCACGTTGGCCTCCCAAAGTGCTGGGATTACAGGTGTGAGCCACCGCACCCAGCCATTAACCTAGTATTTTTAGTTTGTGTGTGTTTACACATACATACATACACATTTATTTATTTATTTATTTATTTATTTATTTATTTATTTAAGACAGAGTCTTCCTCTGTTGTCCGGGCTGGACTGCAGTGAGGTGATCTTGGCTGACCACAACCTCTGCCTCTCGGGCTCAAGCCATTCTTCTGCCTCAGCCTCCTGAGTAGCTGGGATTACAGGCATGTGTCACCATGCCTGGCTAATTTTTTAATTTTTGTATTTTTGGTGGAGACAGGGTTTTACCATGTTGGCCAGGCTGATCTCAAACTCCTGACCTCAAGTAATCCACCCGCCTTGGCCTCCCAAAGTGCTGGGATTACAGGTGTGAGCCACTGTGCCCGGCCTACATATGTATATTTAATGCAGCAACTCATCTTTCATTTTAGATCTTCTTACAATGTACATTTACCATTCTTGTTTTGTTAGCCAGAGTTTTTTCTTCCAAGGTGTTTTCTTTTGGGGCTTAATTTAGGGCTTAGGCTTAAGTAATATGGAACTTGGTTTCTTTTCAACTATGTGTTTTTATGTGTATTATATATTTTATGTATTTTGTATTTTGGTGCAATAATCTTTGTTTAGAGTAATGACGACATTTTAGATGCTTACTGTTTTTTAAAGCATTGTTATTTTCATGGGTATTGAAACAATGCCTTTTGTGTGAAGTCACCATTAAAATACATAATCTCCAAATACATCAACTGAAGAGCAAAAATCTTACAATTTTCAGGGTTTCCAGCTGAAAAATTTATGCTTTACCTGTATATGTTTTCAATGCACATATTAATGTTGCCTTCTCATAAATGCACTTTTTCTGCAGCTATTAAAGAATTTCTTAGTTCAACATTAAAATTATATATAGGCATTTAATACAATCCTCTGTGGTAGATGAAATAAGATTCAAGTGTTTTAGAAACCACTCATGTAATGGGAGAGATAACAGTGATAAGCTTGTTTTTTTTGCTATATGGAAAACAACATCAGCTCTGCAAAAGTACCTGCAGGTGTTGCCAAGGGTTTTCCCTATTGATACTTTCAACTTACTGACATGTATGGAAGTATTTACTCAAATCCCCAGTGCTCTGTATCATAATATGTGGAAGACTTCATTGTAGCCTGGATGTTCCTTCTTTTGGTAGTGTGAGGGAGTGTGATAAGTAGATTTTTGGAATAATTAATTCAGTCATATAAATAATCAGTTACCATGAAACTCAAGTTGAGACAGTACTTAAGTTTTCGGTCTTTCAGGATGAGTTCACCAGGAGGACAACTTTGAAAGTAGCCTTCCAGACTGAGGAAACAGCATGTGCACAAGAACAATACCAAAAATATTTCTGTGCCAGAGAAGTTCAGTAGATTGTATAAGGGGGCCACCTACATCACAACCACCTAGTGAATTTTCTAAAATACAGATTCTTGGGCCTCATCAAAAACTAACCAAAAAAGAATCTCTGAGAATGGGGCCTAGGATTTTTTATTTTTCTTTCACTTTTAAGTTTTAGCAAAATAATTCTTGTATGTTGTCTAGAACAGTGATTCTCATACTAGCTACACTCATTAGAATCACCTGGGGAGCTTTTTAAACAGTACTAATGTTTGAACCCCACTCAGACTAATTACAATCAGAATCTCTGAGTTTGTAAGCTAGTGATGTTGACATTTAAAAAATATATATATCCAGGTAATTCTTTTATATAGCAAGCATTGAGAACCACTGGTCCAGAAGGTGATTCCAAAGCTGAAAACCAGTAAGTATCATTGAAATTGCAGAGCCAAATGGTGTGCTAGAGTTTAGTTTTTTTCCTTTCTATGATGGTAACTCTACGACTGAACTACTCATGAAATTTATAATATTGTAAGTCAAACTTATTCTCTTTTTGTTCTGCCCTACATTAATTGCTCTTGTTATGCCACATTTTACTCAGGCGGCCTTAACAATGTCGTACACTGGGTGCCTTAAACAACAGAAACAAATTTTCTCACAGTTCTGGAGGCTAGAAGTCCACGATCAATGTTTCACGTGATTTCATTTCTAGCGAAGGCTCCTCCTGGCTTGCAGATGGCTGCCTTCTCGCTGTGTCCTCATATGACTTTTCTTTGGTGTGTACATGTGGAGATAGTGCACAAGTTCTCTAGTATTTCTATCTATAAGGATAGTAATCCTGTTGGATCAGTGCCCCGTCCTTGTGACCTCATTTAACCTTAATTATTTCCTTACTCCGAATACGGCCAGCCACATTGGGAGTTAGGGCTCTAACATGAATTGAGGAGGGGCATAAACATGCAGTTCCTAATACTTTATATTTTGGAGCATGATACTCTTACAAAATCCCTTCCTCTCACTCCACCCCCACTTCTTTTGTGATAGCCCTTTTTCCCTTTTTTTAATTAACAGAAATCTTATTTCTTAATCAAGACATGAATATCAGCTCCTTGGCTGGTCTGTTTATTGCTTGACATCAATTTAATTCTTCATGAAAGCATGCTCCTTAGACACTACTGGATAGAAACCAGTAACATTCCTTAATATTAGCAGGCTAGAAAGGAGTCAGTGGATTGGAAATTGTGTCCTGGCCAAAATAGAAGTTTTAACCCAGGCTATCTTGTGTTTGCTTTAGCATAAATAATAGAGATGATTAAATGATGTGTGTTTTTCTCTACTTTGTCAAGACTTATGCTTTTTGTTGTTGTTGTTGGTTCAGTGTTTCTAGAAATTTGAATTGGAGTTCTCTTAGGCAGATTCCCATAGTCCCTTCCACATCTTATCATCCTACTTCTTCTGACTGCCTTAGCCAATTAAGGCAGTGGTTCTTAAACTTTAGTTTGCATCAGACTCATCTGGAGGAATTGTTAAAACACAGATTACTGGACCCCAACCCGAGATTGTGATTTAGGAGTATGGGGTCAGGCCTGAGAATTTACATTTCAAACATGTTCTCAGGTGATGCTGATGCTGCTGGTCTAGGAACAACACTTTGAGAACCACAAATTTGAGGTACCTACCTAGCCTCAAAAGACAATTACATTTGTAAATCTGATGTATTTTCCCGTTTTCAGTTGTTGAAATCCTAGTTCTCTTTCATGATCTAGCTTAAATGTTTTCTGCCCCTGAATCTTTCCCATCTACCTAATTGGAATTAATTTTTTATTTTCTCTTTCATCAGATACAGTTTTTAACATATATTATAGCAATTATTTTCATTCTGGTTCATAAAGCTAATTGTTTGTACATATACTAGGTTGTGAATTTCTGAGTATAGGGAATATATGGTCATCTTTGTATTCACCCTCCCACCAGAGAACAGTTACCAAATTCCATTTGGTTTCTAATGAATTGAGGTAACCAGTCATAGATGAATTACATTAATCTGATTCATTCATTCATTCATTCATTCATTTGTTTATTTTTTGAAACAAGGTCTTGCTCTGTGGCCCAGACTGGAGTGCAGTGGCGCAATCTTGTCTCACTGTAGCCTCCGCCTCCCGGGTTCAAGTGATTGTCATACCTCAGCCTCCCCAGCAGCTGGGGTTACAGGTGCCCACCATACACCCGGCTAAGTTTTGTATTTTTAGTAGAGACGGGGTTTCACCATGTTGGTCAGGCTTGTTTTGAACTCCTGACCTCGAGTGATCTGCCCACCTTGGCCTCCCAAAATGATGGGATTATAGGCATAAGCCACCATACCTGCCCTAATCTGATTCATTTATGCTTTCATTTAGTAACATTTAACAAGAGATACAGTGCTGTGGGGGAAAGTGTTCTGGGATTGTAATTCTAATATCATTTGCTAACACTGTGATTCTGGGCTCATTGCTTAATCTCATTGTTAAAATGGTCATAATGGTATCTACTTCATAGGGTTGGTGAGATGATTAAATGAGATACACTAAGTTGCCTGGTCCACAGTAACTTGTTGCTAGTTAGCTTTTAATGTGTAAGGATTTTAATGGGCATAATAATATCTATCTTGTGGTATCATTGAGAGGATTAAAAGGTACTGTAAATTGCTTGGCTCATCATAAATAACTTCTTAGTTGGCTGCTAATGTGTAAGGGTTTTATGGTGAGGATACCAAATTGATTTTGAGTGTTTTCTGTGGCCTCAATTCCTTAATTTCAGAATTCTGTTACTTGAATATTCCTTGCTGTATTTTGATAACTTTTATATCTTAGCTCTAGGTCTTAGGGTGAAATGAGAAGAAACCACCCACAGCAGATGTTTCTGTGTCTGTTTCAAAAGGTTGTGAGTTACCTGACTAGAATCCTAGCCTCTTACTGGTTTCTTTGGCTTTTGAGTAATAGCTGAATTTAGTTCTCTGAGGACTGCTTAGGAAAATAGATAGCTTTGACTACCAGTGGACAACACTGTAACTCATCAAAAACAACTTTCATGCTTACTAAGTTCATTTTGTTTCAAAGGGCACAGTGTTGAAGTCAGTAAAATATGGAGACAAATTTCTAAATTTAATGTTATATTTTGGGAAGCAAGAATTGCAGTTTGGGGCATACACACAGACTGGGTGGTCTTTTGTATGTCTGAAGAACAAAGAGAAGGTTAGTTTTATTAAAAAGAGAAATGTTATATATGGTTTTGAAGGAAAGCTAATTGGTACTACAGAAGCTTTTGTGAGCTGGCAAGCTCAGATTGGCAAGTGATAGTGGTTGGTAAAACCAGTCTTAGAGCAACAACAGGTTGTTTCAGCAGCTGCTAGGTGAAAATGTTCTTAGGGATATAGAAGGCCATTTCAGCAACTGGGCTTGTGGAAAATAATTCTTGGAGCAAGTGCTATGTGCTCTGAGAGCTTTTTCCCTCTGGCTCCTTGTCTCTGATTTAGTTGGGTATCACAAGAATTTATATAATTAACTTTCACAACAGCCGTTTCTGTTAGTCAGCAGTAAACTGAAGGGAGAAAACACTAATTAGAATGAGGAAGCATTTCTTCCTGGCCAGGAGGGTACTTAGAAAACAAAGAACTGTTACATGTTGGTATAAAAAAGGAATAATGTAACTAGTGGAACATACATATATTACATATGTAATATAAATATTTATTATAAACATCACATACTTATACCTATATTAGGGTTAGGTGTAGGTAGCTCTAACCCTAATGTATATTTACATGTATTTTTAATACATAATATATGATATTTTTACCTAATGTTCTTTTCTGTTCCAGGATGCCATCTAAGATACCACATTAGATTTAGTTACTATACTTCCTTAGGCTCCTCCTTCTGTGTTAGTTTCACAGCCATTCCTTGTTTTTGATGGCTGACAGTTTTCAAGAATACTGTTCAAGTATTTTGTAAAGTGTACATCAGTAGGGATTTGTCTAATCTTTTTCTCATGAGTAAACTGGAACTATGGGACTTGGGAAGGAAGACCACAGAGGTAAAGTACCATTTTCATCACATTATATTTTAACATGACTTAGCATTGTTGATATTGACCTTGATCACCTGACTGAGTGTTGTTAGGTTTCTCCACTGTAAAGGTACTCTTTCTCCCCACTACCTGTGCTGTCGCCCTTGGGAAGGAAGTTACTATGTGCATCCCATACTTTAGGAATAGGAAATTATACTCAACCTCCTTGAGGGTGGAGTAGCTACATAAATTATTTGAAATTCTTTTACATAAGGAATTTGTCTCTTCCCTGTTTATTTATTAAATCATTTATTTATATCTATCTGGACTCATGGATATTTATTTTATAATTTAGGTTGTAATTCAATACTACTTCACTTTGTTGAAATGTTTTAGCTTTTGGCTGGGTGCGGTGGCTCATGCCTGTAATCCCAGCACTTTGGGAGGCCGAGGTGGGCGGACCACCTGAGGTCAGGAGTTCAAGACCAGCCTGGCCAACATGGCAAAACCCCATCTCTACTAAAAATACAAACATTAGCCAGGTGTGGTGGTGCTCCTGTAATCCCAGCTACTCAGGAGGCCGAGGTAGGAGAATCACTTGAACCTGGGAGGCGGAGGTTGCTGTGAGCTGAGATTGCGCCACTGCACTCCAGCCTGGGTGACAGAGTGAGACTCCATCTCAAAACAAAACAAAACAAAAAAACAAATGTTTTAGCTTTGGCCATTGGGAGTTCAGTTAGCTTTATATCCCTTTGACGTATTCGTTTGTCATATCCCCATCATTAGTGTACGTGTGTATGTATGTGTGGTGTTTACATTTGAACACTTACTTGCATTCTGGCACTACAAGGTGTTCCAGGTTCATCTTGTATATTGCCTTCCTAATATCAGTCCTAGAATTAGCCATTTCTACAAGGAACACTGGTTCCTTTTATTGAACAGTGGTATTAGAAAATAAGATCTGGGTACTAGGTATTCTTGATTTGACCTACTTTTACTTTCCAGAACGTACCTTAATTTCATACATCTATGTCTTTGGCCATAATGTTTTCTCTGTATGGAATGTTCTCCACCTTTTATTTGCCTGACGTACTCCATTTCATCTTGAGAAGCACGAAGCCTGCTCAAGTACTGTGTCCTCTGGAATGCATACCTTTATTTTCTGTAGGTCATTTACTGTCTCTTTTTAGTCCTTTTACACATTTTACATACTATTATAGCACATATCCTACTATAGTATTGTTTACATGCTTTTGTCCTCTTAGACAGTGAGCTGCTTCAGGGCAATAGTTGGAGCATTCTTATTTGTTAAAACACAAAAACACACATACGAAATTAAACCAGTTGTCTTTTTGAGGAAAAGGATGGTAGTGATAGTTAAAGGAGGATTTGAATGACTGGTTTTATCAAAACTAGAGTCTAGGGAGTTGGGGAGGTATTGGTCAAAGGATACAAAATTTCAGTTAGGGGGGTAAGTTCATGAGCTGTATTGTATAACATGATGACAGTACTTAATAAGAATGTATGTATTAGAGGCTGGGTGCAGTGGCCCACACCTGTAATCCCAGCACTTTGGAAGGCCGAGGAGGGGGTGGATCACAAGATCAGGAGTTCGAGACCAGCCTGACCAACATGGTGAAATCCCATCTCTATTAAAAATACAAAAATTAGTTGGGCATGGTGGCAAGTGCCTGTAATCTCAGCTGCTTGGGAGGCTGAGACAGGAGAATTGCTTGAACCTGGGAGAGGGAGGTTGCAGTGAGCTGAGACTGTGCCACTGCACTCCAGCCTGGGCAACAGAGTGAGACCCTGTCTCAGAAAAAAAAGAAAAAAAGAATATATGTATCATATTTTTGAAAGTTGGGTAGAGAGTTGATTGTAGGTGTTCTCACCAAAAAAATGCTAAAATATGTAGGGTAATACATATGTTAGCCCCATTTAGCCATTCTACAATGTATACATATTTCAAAACATTATATTGTACATGATAAATATATTCAATTTTTGTTAATTAAAATATATAAATAAAACAACAAACCCCCAAAATCTACAGTCTGAAAATAAATAAAATGAAATAAATAAGAAATAAATGAGTATAGGGACAGCTGGAAACCATTAGTTTTGTAACAGAACAATAGATTCAGATTGGTATGATTTATAGAATACTTTGAAAAACAAAAAAATTCAGTATTCTTTAATATGAATTCATATATAATGTAAAAATATAAAAAACATGGTGGTGTAACTTTCTCACACTTCTGGGAAGGGAAGAAGGAAAAGAAATGAGATACCAACTTGGGCAACATGGCAAAACCCTGTCTCTACAAAAACAGAAAACGAAAAACAAAAATTAGCTGGGCGTGGCGGTCCATGGCTGTAGTCTCAGCTACATTACAGGCTGAGACAGGAGAACTGCTTGAGCCCGGGAGGTTGAGGCTGCAGTGACCTGTGACTGCACCACTGCACTCCAGCCCAGGTGACAGAGTGAGACCCTGTCTCCAAAAAAAAAAAAAAGAAAAGAAAATAAGATGGAGAAGAGTTGGAGACTTAAATCATCTATAAAGATTTCTGACTTTTTTAGAAAGTGGGTTTGAAATATATAGGGCAGTTGGCTGTGCATGGTGGCTAATGCCAGTAATCCTTGTGCATTGGGAGACTGAGGCAGGTGGATTGTATGAGACCAGTAGCTCAAGACCAGCCTAGGTAATAGTGAGACTCCATTTCTACGAAAAGTAAAGAAATTAGCTGGGTTTGGTGGTGCTCGCCTGTAGTCCTAGCTACTTGGGAGCCGAGGTGGGAGGATCACTTGAGTTTAGGAGTTCAGTATTATAGTGAGCTGTGATCACACTACTATACTCTAGGCTAGGTGACAGAGTGAGACTCTGTCTCAAAACAATAAATTAAAAACATATAGCAAATATTAAAATTATGAAGTGTTGATGGAGGGTATACCAGGGTATGGGATGGTTTTATTTTTATGTTTAAGAAATTAGTTTTAAGACAGAATGAAGAAAATAATAAACAATAGACTTTCGAATGGTCTGGTAGACTGAAGACCCTCTTTAATACTAAATAAAATCAGCCAGTAGAATAAAGTATTAACAACAACAAAAATACTAAATATGGTCAAGCTAGAAAGCAAAAATAGACAATTGTCAGGTACTAGAACCAAAAAGGGAAATCAGTGTCATTGCAATGGTTTTATCAGAACCTCCCAGACTAAGCCCCAAATTTTGGGTCTCACATACCCTGCATCATTTCTACAGTTGCTTTCAGCAACTGGCCCTCTCAACTGGATGTAGATACTAGGGGCTGAAGACTGGTCTTATGCCTGGAGATGAGATATAAGACCTCTGTTCTCTAGCAATGATGCAGGGTATGCGAGACCCAGGATTTGCTTAGCCTGGGAGGTTTCTTGGCTTTGCACAGAAAAGAATTCAAGAATGAGTCAGCAGTGAAACACAGCAACTTTATTAAACTCACACTGACACCTTGCGGAGCAGGGCTAACCTATAGGCAGTGTGCCGAGAGCCCTTGTGGGCTGTTGGTTAATAATTTACATCCACTTTTAATTACATGCAAATTAAGGCACAGGTTTTTCAGAAATCCCTAGAAAAGGAGTGGTAACTTCTGAGTTGTGGCATTTGTAAAGTATCATGGTGTTGGTCGGAGTATCTTATGCTAATGAACAATGAGTGTCACTAGAGGTTGCTTTTGGCGCCATCTGCAGGTTCTGGCCATTTTCTGAAGTTTGTCTTGCCCAGATGGGGAAGTAAGTCCTGCTGGTGTCTTGTCATACAAGGAAGGAGCTATAAAAGCCTGGCGTGTACATTTCAAGTAATGTCTAGTAAAATTTTCGTGAAGATTGAGGGAAGCAGTAAAAAAGGTGACCATTTACCCAGGGCCATAGGGGAAAAAGGCATCGTTAGCCTCAAAAAGTGAGAACTATTTTAGGCTCAGTTCCCGACCAATGCAGTAAAGTAGATATCTGAATAAAGTGAGTCACTAATTTTTTGGTTTCCCAGTGCATATAAGTTATATTTACACTATTATGTAGCCCATTAAGTGTGCAGTAGCATTATGTCTTAAAAAGAAAAGCATGTACCTTAATTTTAAAACACTTTATTGTTAAAAAAATGCTAATTATCACCTGAGCCTTCAGCAAGTATTAATCTTTTTGCTGGTGAAGGGTCTTGCCTCAACATTGATAGCTGCTGACTGATCAGGATAGTGGTTGCTGAAAGTTGGGGTGGCTCTAGCAATTTCTTAAAATAAGACAACAATTACATTTGCTGCATTGGTTGGCCTTCTTTCATGAGAGGTTTCTGTGTAGCATGCAGTGCTGTTTGATAGCAATTTTTTTTTTTTTTCCAGACGGAGTTTCGCTGTCGTCGCCCAGACTGGAGTGCAGTGGCGCAATCTCGGCTCACTGCAACTCCGCCTCCCAGGTTCAAGCAATTCTCCTGCCTCAGCCTCCTGAGTAGCTGGGATTACAGGCACCCACCACCACACCCAGCTACTTTTTTTTGTATTTTTAGTAGAGATAGGGTTTCACCATGTTGGGCAGCCTGGTCTCGAACTCCTGACCTCAGGTGTTCTGCCTGCCTCGGCCTCCCAAAGTGCTGGGATTATAGGCATGAGCCACCGCGCCCGGCCTGTTTGATAGCATTTTACACAAACTAGAGCTTCTTTCAAAATTGGAGTCAATCCTCTCAAACCCTACTGCTGCTTTATCAGTTAAGGTTATGTCATAGTCTAAATCCTTTGTTTACATTTCAACAGTGTTCACAGCATCTACATCAGGAGTAGATTTTCATCTCAAGAAACCACTTTTTTTGCTCATCCATAAGAAGCAACTTCGTATCTATTCAGGTTTTATCATAAGATTGCAGCAATTCATGCATATCTTCACACTCCACTTCTAATTCTAGTTATCTTGCTGTCTTCACCATATCTGCAGTTCCTCTGCTGAAGTCTTGAATCCCTCAAAATTATCCATAAGGGTTAGAATCAACTTCTCCCAAACTCTTGTTGATGTTGATATTTTGACCTCTTCCCATGAATTATGAATGGCATCTAGAATGGTGAATCCTTTCCAGAAAGTTTTCAGTGTACTTTGCCCAGATCCATAAGAGGAATCACTATCTACAGCAGCTATTATAGCTTTATGAAATGTATTTTCTTTCTTTCTTTTTTTTTTTTTGAGTTGGAGTCTGGCTCTGTTGCCCAGGCTGGAGTGCAGTGGTGCAATCTCGGCTCACTGCAACCTCCGCCTCCCGGGTTCACGCCATTCTCCTGCCTCAGCCTCCCGAGTAGCTGGGACTACAGGCGCCCGCCACTATGCCCGGCTAATTTTTTGTATTTTTGGTAGAGACGGGGTTTCACCGTGTTAGCCAGGATGGTCTCGATCTCCTGACCTCGTGATCCGCCCGCCTCGTTTTTCTAAATAACAAGACTTGAAATTCAAAAATAATCCTTGACCCATGAGCTACAGAATGGATGTTGTGTTAGCAGCCAGAAAAACAACTTTGATCTCTTTGTACATCTCTATCTGAGCTCTTGAGTAACCAAGTGCATTGTCAATGAATAGTAATAGTTTGAAAGGAATCTGTTTTTCTAAGCAGTAGGTCCCAGAAGCTGGGTTAAAATATTGAGTAACCCATATGGTAAAGAGATGTGCTGTCATTCAGGCTTTGTTGTTCCATTTAGAGAGCACAGGCAGAATAGATTTAGCATAATTCTGAAGAGACCTAGGATTTTCAGAATGGTCAATAAGCATTGGCTTCAGTTGAAAGTCACCATCTGCATTAGCCCTTAATGAGAAAGTCAGCCTGCCCTTTGAAGCTTTGAAGCCAGGCATTGACTTCTCTTTTGCTGTGATGATGTTTTCTTCCAATAGAAGGCTGTTTTATCCACATAGAATGTTACTGCTGCTGTTTAGTGTAAGCATCTTCATCAATTAGCTAGGTCCTGAATAAAACTTACTACAGCTTCTACATCAGCACTTGCTGCTTCACCTTGCATTTTCATGTTGTGGAGATGACTTCCTTCCTTGAACTTCTTGAGCCAACCTCCACAAGCTTCAAACTTTTCTTCTGCGTGTCCTCACATGTGTCGTAGAATGTAAGCAAGTTTGGTCCTTGCTCTGCATTAGGTTTTGGCTTAAGCAAAAGTTTCGACTGGTTTAATCTTCTATTCAGACCACTAAAACTTTCTCTATATTAGTAGTAAGGCTGTTCTGCTTTCTTATTATTTGTATATTCACTAGAGTAACACGTAATTTCCCTCAAGAACTTTTCCTTTGCATTCACAATGTGGCTATTTGGTGCAAAAAAACCTCGCTTTAAGCTTATCTCAACTTTCAACATTTCTTTCTCATTAAGCTTAATCATTTTAAGCTTTTGATTTAAAATGAGAAACATGACTTGAACACTTAGAGGCTATTGTTGGATTATTAATTGGCCTCGTTTCAATATTGTGTCTGAGAGAATAGGGACTCCCAAGGAGGAGAGAGATGGGGAACTGGCAGGTCAGTGGAGCAGTCAGGACACATACAACATTTATTGATGAAGTTCATTGTCTTGTGGGCATGGTTTGTGGCGCCTCAAAACAATTACAATAGTAACATCAAAGATCATAGATTACCATAATATATATAATAATAGTGAAAAAATTTGAAACATTGCAAGAATTACCAAAATGTGACACAGAAACGTGCAATTAGCGTGTACTATTGGAAAAATGGTTCTGATGGACTTGCTCGATGCGGGGATGCCTTAAACCTCTAATTTTTTCTTTCTTTTTTATTTTTGAGGTGGAGTCTTGCCCTGTCGCCCAGGCGGGAGAGCAGTGGCGCAATCTCGGCTCTCTGCAACTTGTGCCTCGCGCGTTCAAGTGATTTTCCTGCCTCAGCCTTCCGAGTAGCTGGGACTACAGGCACATGCTGCCATGCTCAGCTAATTTTTTGTATTTTAGTAGAGACGGGGTTTCACTGTGTTGCCCAGGCTGGTCTCAAACTCCTGAGCTCAGTCAGTCAGTCCGCCTTGGCCTCCCAAAGTGCTAGGATTATAGGCGTGAACCAATGTGCCCGGCCCCTTCAATTTTTAAAAAATGCAATATCTTCACAGTGCTGTAGAGTGTAATAAAATGTGTTTGCTTATACAAAATTCTGTCAAATGATTAAGATTGAATTCATGCAAATTAAAACTGGTCTAGAGCTAATGAAGTCCATGAAGTTCAGCCAATGCATGTACAGGAAACACTTTATAAGGATACCATCATAATGCATGGTATGAAAATAAATCTTTCTGAAGATGAACTCAGTTGTTAGACGTTATATACCACAGGAGAAGCCACAGTCACATTCAGCAGATGCCAAAATCATAGAACTAACAACTTGAGAACTGGTAACAAAGAGACTTTAAGGTAGATATGTTTAAAATATGTAAAACTGTAGAGAATAGAACTTATAAGCCAGAAATAGTGAAAAAATAGAATAGATTGGATTTTATAAAGAATCTAAAAGTACATCCTCAAAGAAAAAATTCTATAATAGGTAGGTAAATTGGAAAACTGTAGGTTTAAAAAAATGGTATAGAAGATAAAGTAAATCATCACTATACAAATTTGTATAGAAAATTTAAAAGATGACATGGAGGCTAGAATGAGATGCACCTCCATGGCAAGTAGGAGCTCTGAAAGAGCAGAATTGATTATGTAGGAAAGATAATATTCAAATGAATAAAAGTTGAGAATGTCTTAGATTTACTGAAACATGCAACAACAAACACCATGTCATATACTTAACTCATAATAACAAAATAAAAAATAAGCACTAAAAGCCACCAGAGAATGGGATGATTAGAAAATAAGTAGAAGTGTGGCAGACTCAAGCCCAACCATAATAATTACATGAAATATAAGTACTTTAAATACTTTGATATAGAGGCAGGTGTTGTCGTAGTGGATAAAAAGCAAGACCTGACTGTAGTCTGTCTAAAAGAAATGTACTATATAAGTAAAGCCACAGTTAAAAAATATGGAAAATTATATACTATGAAACTATTATTGGAAAGCTAGATGACAATATTAATACCAGACTAAGTAGACTTGAGTACAAGGCATAATACCAAAGATAAAAGACATAATCGCGGGAGAATCAATTTTTCAAGAAGGTAACACTTCAAATTTGTGTACACTCATTGTCAAGCAAAAATTGGCAAAACTGAAGGCAGATGTAGACAAATCCACAAGTACAAATGGAGATTTTCAGAGTTCTCGCTCAGTAATTAATAGAACAAGTAGAATCAGTAAAGATACAGATAATTTGAACAGTACTATCAATAACTAGACTTAATTGACATTTATAGAGTTAAATGGCAATTCCACATAATAACAGATAGAATACACATTTATATGCATATGAAACATTTAGCAATACAGATTATTGGGCTATTAAGTCTTCATAAATTTCCAAGGATGGAAATCATATAGATAAAGTTCTCCATCCACAATGGAATTAAATTACAAATCAACAGCAAAAAGATGTTTGGAAAACTGCATGTGTTTAGGAATTAAGTAACATTCTTCCAAATACAACACATGGGCCAAAAAACAGATCATGAGGAAAACTTTAGAAAAAACTTTGAACTGAATGATAATGAACATACATATAAAAATTTGTGAGATGTAGCTACAGCAGTGCCTAGAGGTAAATTTACAGCTATAAATGCTTACATTAGAAGGGAAGAAGGGATTAAAATCATTGCTCTATACTTCCTCCGTAAGAAGCTGGAAGAGCAACTTAAGCCAAATAAGTGGAAAGAAGGAAATAATAAAGATGAATCCAGAAATGAGTGAAATAAAAAATAGAGAAAATAATGAAAGCAAATACTAGTACTTTCTTTTTTACATTTTTTATTTTATCTTTTTAAAAAAATTTCAATAGTTTTTGGGGAACAGGTGGTGTTTGATTACAATGATAAGTACTTTAGTGGTGATTTCTGAGATTTTGGTGCTCCCATCACCCAAGCACTGTGCACTGTACCCAATGTGTAGTCTTTTATCCCTCACCTGACTCCCACCCTTCCCCTCAAGTCCCCAAAGTCCCATGTGTCATTCTTATGCCTTTGCATCCTCATAGCTTAGCTCCCACTTATAAATGAGAACATGCAATGTTCGGTTTTCCATTCCTGAGTTACTTCACTTAGAATGATGGTCTTCAACTCCTTCTAGGTTGCTGTGAGTGCCACTATTTTGTTTCTTTTTATGGCTGAGTAGTATTCCATGGGATATATATACCACACTTTCTTTATTCACTCATTGATTGATGGGAAGTTAGGCTGGTTCCATATTTTTGTAATTGCAAATTGTGCTGCTATAAACGTGTGTGCAAGAGTCTTTTTCATATAATGACTTCTTTTCCTCTGGGTAGGTACCCAGGAATGGGATTGCTGGATAAAATGATGGATCTACTTTTAGTTCTTTAAGGAATCTCCATGCTGTTTTTCATAGTGGTGTACTAGTTTACATTCCCACCAGCAGTGTAAAAGTGTTCTATTTTCACCACATTCACAGCAACAGCTATAATTTTTTTTAGATTTTGATTAAGGCCATTCTTGCAAGAGTAAAGTGGTATCGCATTGTGGTTTTGATATGCATTTGCCTGATCATTAGTGATGTCAAGCATTTTTTCATTTTTTTTTGCCATTTGTATGTCTTCTTTTGAGAATTGTCTATTCATGTCCCTAGCCCAGTTTTTAATAGGATTGTTTGTTTTTTTCTTGCTGATTTGAGTTCCTTATAGATTCCAGATATTAGTTCTTTGTTGGATGCATAATTTGCCAAGATTTTCTCCCACTCTGTGGGTTGTCAGTTTATGCTGCTGATTGTTTCTTTTCCTGTGCAGAAGCTTTTGAGTTTAGTTAAGTTTCATCTATTTATCTTGGATTTTGTTCCATTTGCTTTTGTGTTCTTGGTCATGAAGTCTTTGCCTAAGCCAATGTCGAGAATAGTTTTTCCAGTGTTATCTTCTTGAGTTGTACGGTTTCAGGTTTTAGATTTAAGTCTTTGATCCATGTTGTGTTGAGTTTTTATAAGGTGAGAGATGAGGATCCAGTTTCATTCTTCTGCATGTGGCTAACCAGTTATCCCAGGATCATTTGTTGAATAGGGTGTTCTTTCCGCACTTTATGTTTTTGTTTGCTTTGTTGAAGATTGGTTGGCTGTAAGTATTTGGCTTTATTTCTGTTCTGTATTCTGTTGCATTGGTCTATATGCCTATTTTTATACCAGTACCATGATGTTTTGGTGAACATAGCCTTGTAGTATAGTTTGAAGTTGGGTAATGTTATGCCTCCAGATTTGTTCTTTTTGTTTAGTCTTATTTTGGCTATATGGTCACTTTTTCGGTTTCATATGAATTTTAGGATTGTTTTCTCTAGTTCTGTGAAGAATGATGATGGTATTTTGATGGCAATTGCATTGAAGTTGCAGATTGCTTTTGGCAGTATGGTCATCTTTCTAGTATTGATTCTACCCATCCATGATCATGGGATGTGTCCATTTGTGTCATCTATGATTTCTTTCAGCATTGTTTTGTAGTTTCTCTTCTGGAGGTCTTTCATCTCCTTGGTTAAGTATATTCCTAAGGTTTTTTTTGTTTTGTTTTGCAGCTATTTTAAAGGGGGTTGAGTTCTCGGTTTGATTCTCAGCTTGATCACTGTTGGTGTATAGCAGTGCTACTGATTTGTGTATTTTATTTTGTATCCTGAAACTAACACTGAATTCATTTATCATATCTAGGAGCTTTTTGGATGAGTCTTTAGTGTTTCCTAGGTATACAATTATATCATCGGCAAACATCAACAGTTTGACTTCCTCTTTACTGGTTTGGATGTGCTTTATTTCTTTCTCTTGTCTGACTGCTCTGGCTAGGACTTCCAGTACTATGTTGAATAGAAGTGGTGAAAGTGGGCATCCTTATCTTGTTCCAGTTCTCAGGGGGAATGCTTTCAGCTTTTCCTGGAACTTCAGTATAATGTCGGCTGTGGGTTTGTCATTACCTTAAGGTATGTCCTTTCTATGCTGATTTTGCTGAGGGTTTTAATCACAGAGAAATGCTGGATTTTGTCAACTGCTTTTCCTGCATCTATTGAGATTATCATGTGATGTTTGTTTTTAATTTTGTTTATGTGGTGTATCACATTTATTGACTTGTGTATATTAAACCATCCTGGCATCCCTGGTATCAAACTCACTTGATCATGGTGGATTCTCATTTTGATATGCAGTTGGAGTTGGTTAGTATCAGTTGTAGTATCTCCCCTTTCATTTGTAATTGAGCTTAGTTGGATCTTTTCTTTTGGTTAATCTCGGTAATGGTCTGTGAATTTTGTTCATCTTTTCTTTTTTTTTTCTTTTATTATTATTATACTCTAAGTTTTAGGGTACATGTGCACAATGTGCAGGTTAGTTACATATGTATACATGTGCCATGCTGGTGTGCTGCACCCATTAACTCGTCATTTAGCATTAGGTATATCTCCTAAAGCTATCCCTCCCCCCTCCCCCCACCCCACAACTGTCCCCAGAGTGTGATGTTCCCCTTCCTGTGTCCATGTGTTCTCATTGTTCAATTCCCACCTATGAGTGAGAATATGCAGTGTTTGGTTTTTTGTTCTTGCAATAGTTTACTGAGAATGATGATTTCCAATTTCATCCATGTCTCTACAAAGGACATGAACTCATCATTTTTTATGGCTGCATAGTATTCCACGGTGTATATGTGCCACATTTTCTTAATCCAGTCTATCATTGTTGGACATTTGGGTCGGTTCCAAGTCTTTGCTATTGTGAATAGTGCCGCAATAAACATATGTGTGCATGTGTCTTTATAGCAGCATGATTTATAGTCCTTTGGGTATATACCCAGTAATGGGATGGCTGGGTCAAATGGTATTTCTAGTTCTAGATCCCTGAGGAATCGCCACACTGTCTTCCACAGTGGTTGAACTAGTTTAAAGTCCCACCAACAGTGTAAAAGTGTTCCTATTTCTCCACATCCTCTCCAGCACCTGTCGTTTCCTGACTTTTTAATGATTGCCATTCTAACTGGTGTGAGATGGTAACTCATTGTGGTTTTGATTTTCATTTCTCTGATGGCCAGTGATGGTGAGGATTTTTTCATGTGTTTTTTGGCTGCATAAATGTCTTCTTTTGAGAAGTGTCTGTTCATGTCCTTCGCCCACTTTTTGATGGGGTTGTTTTTTTTCTTGTAAATTTGTTTGAGTTCATTGTAGATTCTGGATATTAGCCCTTTGTCAGATGAGTAGGTTGTGAAAATTTTCTCCCATTTTGTAGGTTGCTTGTTCACTCTGATGGTAGTTTCTTTTGCTGTGCAGAAGCTCTTTAGTTTAATTAGATCCCATTTGTCAATTTTGGCTTTTGTTGCCATTGCTTTTGGTGTTTTAGACATGAAGTCCTTGCCCATGCCTACATCCTGAATGGTAATGCCTAGGTTTTCTTCTAGGGTTTTTATGGTTTTAGATCTAACGTTTAAGTCTTTAATCCATCTTGAATTGATTTTTGTATAAGGTGTAAGGAAGGGATCCAGTTTCAGCTTTCTACATATGGCTAGCCAGTTTTCCCAGCACCATTTATTAAATAGGGAATCCTTTCCCCATTTCTTGTTTTTGTCAGGTTTGTCAAAGATCAGATAGTTGTAGATATGTGGTGTTATTTCTGAGGGCTCTGTTCTGTTCCATTGATCTATATCTCTGTTTTGGTACCAGTACCATGCTGTTTTGGTTACTGTAGCCTTGTAGTATAGTTTGATGTTCTCTGAAACCAACGAGAACAAAGACACAACATACCAGAATCTCTGGGACACATTCAAAGCAGTGTGTAGAGGGAAATTTATAGCACTAAATGCCCACAAGAGAAAGCAGGAAAGATCCAAAATTGACACCCTAACATCACAATTAAAAGAACTAGAAAAGCAAGAGCAAACACATTCAAAAGCTAGCAGAAGGCACGAAATAACTAAAATCAGAGCAGAACTGAAGGAAATAGAGACACAAAAAACCCTTCAAAAAATTAATGAATCCAGGAGCTGGTTTTTTGAAAGGATCAACAAAATTGATAGACCGCTAGCAAGACTAATAAAGAAGAAAAGAGAGAAGAATCAAATAGACACAATAAAAAATGATAAAGGGGATATCACCACTGGTCCCACAGAAATACAAACTACCATCAGAGAATACTACAAACACCTCTACGCAAATAAACTAGAAAACCTAGAAGAAATGGATAAATTCCTCGACACATACACCCTCCCAAGACTAAACCAGGAAGAAGTTGACTCTCTGAATAGACCAATAACAGGCTCTGAAATTGTGGCAATAATCAGTAGCTTACCAACCAAAAAGAGTCCAGGACCAGATGGATTCACAGCCGAATTCTACCAGAGGTACAAGGAGGAACTGGTACCATTCCTTCTGAAACTATTCCAATCAATAGAAAAAGAGGGAATCCTCCCTAACTCATTTTATGAGGCCAGCATCATCCTGATAGCAAAGCCGGGCAGAGACACAACCAAAAAAAGAGCATTTTAGACCAATATCCTTGATGAACATTGATTCAAGAATCCTCAATAAAATACTGAATTTTGTTCATCTTTTCAAAGAAGCAGCTTTTTGTTTCATTTATCTTTTGTAGTTTTGTTTGTTTCAATTTCATTTAGTTCTGCTCTGATCTTGGTTGTTTCTTTTTTTCTGCTGGGTTTGGGTTTGTTTTCTTCTTGTTTCTCTAGTTTCTTGAGGTATGACCTTAGATTGTCTATTTGTGCTCTTTGAGACTTTTTGATCTAGGCATTTAATGGTATGAACTTTCCTCTTAGTACCACTTTTGCTGTATCCCAGAGGTTTTGATAGGTTGTGCCATTATTATTGTTAAGTTCAAAGAATTTTTTAGTTTCCATTTTGATTTCATTGTTGACCCAAAGATCATTCAGAAGCGGATTATTTAATTTCCATGTATTTGCATGGTTTTGAGGGTTTCTTTTGGAGTCGATTTCCAATTTTATTCTACTGTGGTCTGACAGAATACTTGATATAATTTTGATTTTCTTAAATTGATTGGAACTCATTTTGTGGCCTACCATATGGCCTATCTTGGAGAATGTTCCATGTACTGATGAATAGAATGTATATTCTGCAGTTGTTGGGTAGAATGTTCTGTAAATGTCTGTTAAGTCCATTTGTTCTAGGGTATAGTTTAAGTCCATTGTTTCTTTGTTGACTTTCTGTCTAGTGCTGTCAGTGGAATATTGAAGTCTCCTGCTATTACTGTGTTGCCATCATCTCATTTCCTAGAGCTTTTATAAATGGGAGCTCCAGTGTTTAGTGTATGTATATTTAGCATTGTAATATTTTCCTGTTGTACTAGTCCCTTTATCATTATATAATGTCCCTTTTTGTCTTTTTTAACTGTTGTTGCTTTAAAGTTTGTTTTTTTCTCATATAAGAATAGCTACTCTTGCTTGCTTTTGGTGTCCATTTGCCTGGAATATCTTTCCCCTTTACCTTAAGTTTGTTTGAGTCTTTATGTGTTAGGTGAGTCTCTTGAAGACAGCAGATATTTGGTTGGTGAATTCTTATCCATTCTGCCATTCTATATCTTTTAAGTGGAGCATTTAGGCCATTTGCGTTCGATGTTAGTATTGAGATGTGAGGTGCAGTTACTCTATTGTGCTAACAAATACTAGATCTTATTCCTCTATCTGACTGTGTTTTTGTACCCATTAACTATCCCATCTTTATTCTCCTCTGCCCACTGCCCTTGCCAGTTGTTCGTTACCATCATTCTGCTCTCTATCCAGCATTCTCTATTTTTGACACTTTATTCCTCTGATTTCTTTTAGCTTTTTGTTCATGGTATTTTAGCTCTATAAGTATGTTTAAGATGATGATTGATAGACTTTGTCTACTCAGTTGGATGTCTGTTTTTCCTCTGTACAGCTTCTGTTAATTTCTCTCTTGAATGGGCCACATACTTTGTTGGTTCTCTGCATACTTTACATGTATTTAAATGGATATTTAAAACATACAGTATGATATCTCTGGAAGTTAGATTGGTCCTCATTCTCATGTGTTTTTTTTTTCGTTGCTTTCTGTGGGTTGCAGTTGTTTGTTTAATGACTTCTAAACTATTTTTGTAACTTTGTTTTCTTTGTCACAAGTGGTTCCTGTCTTAGTCTATTTGTCCATCATAACAAAATACAATAGTCTGGTTGGCTTCAACAAATGACATTAATCTCCTTGTAGTTCTGAAAGCTGATTGTGTGTCATCAGGGTACCAGAGTAGTCAGTTTCTGGTGAGGGCTCTCTTTCTCACTTGCAGATGGCTGCTGTCTTGCTGTGTTCTCACCTGATGGGGTGGTGAGGGAGACAGAATTTTTTTTTTTAATTATTTGGTTTTCCTTTCTAGTCTTTCAAGCTTGAAACAAATTCTTTGGTATCTCTTCTTACAAGGGCATTAATCTTTTTTTTTAATAACTTTTTATTTTTATGGACTTAGGAGTACAAGTGCAGTTATGTTACATGGATATATTGTATAGTGGTAAAGTTTGGGCTTTTAGTGTACCTATCACCTGAATAGTGTACACTGTACCCAATAAGTAGCATTTTTGTCCCTTACTACCTCCTACCCTGCCACATTTTGGAGTCTCCAGTGTCTGTCATTCTACTCTGTATGTTTATGTGTATCCATTGTTTAACTCTCACAAGTAAGAACATATGGTTTTTGACTTTCTGTTTCGGGGTCATTTCACTAAGGATAATGGCCTCCAGATTCATCCATGTAAGGGCACTAATCCTATCATGAAGATTCTACCTTCATAACTTCATCTAGTCCTAGTTACCTCTCAAAGACCTCATCTCCAAATACCATCATAGTGGATTTTAGGATGTCACCATAGGAGGATACAGATATTCAGTCCATAGCAGTCTCTTGTTTTTAATATGTGGTCTACTAGTGTTTTGTTTTTCAACTGTTGTTTTAGATTCAGGGAGTACAGATAGAAGTTTATTACCTAGATATATTGTGTGATGCTTGAGGTATGAAATGATCTTGTCACTCAGGTACTCAACATAGTACCGAATAGTCAACCCTTGCCTCTCTCCCCATTCTAGTAGTGCAGTTTTATTGTTGCCTTCTTTCTGTCCATGAGTACCTGATGTTTAGCTCTCACTTATAAGTGAGAAAATGTGGTGTGTTGTTTTTTCTTTCTGCATTAATTCGCTTAGGATTATGGCTTCCAGCTTAACCCATGTTGCTGCAAAGGACATGACATAGTTCTCTTGATGGCTGCATAGTATTCCACAGTGTATACATGCCACATTTTCTTTATCCATTCCACTGTTGATGGGCACATGGGTTGATTCCATGTCTTTGCTATTGTGAATAGTGCTGCGATTAACGTGTGAGTGAATTTGTCTTTTTGGTACAATGAATTTTTTTTTAATATATACATAGGGATTGCTGAGTTAAATGCTGTTTTAAGTTGAGAAATCTACAAACTGCTTTTTTAGTAGCTGAACTAAGTTGTATTCCCACCAACAGTGTATAAATATTCCCTTTATATCTGTGGCCTCACTAGCATCTGTTTTTTAAAAAATATATTTTAATTATAGTCACTTTGACTGGTGTGAGATGGTATGTCATTGTAGTTTTGATTTGCATTTCTCTGTGATTGGTGATGTGGAACATTTTTTCATGTTTGTTGGCCATGTGTACGTCTTCTTTTGAGAAGTGTCTGTTCATGTCCTTTGGCCATTTTTTGATGGGGTTACTTGTCTTTTGCTTGTTGATTTAAGTTGCTTATAGATTCTGGATATTAGATCTTGTCACATGTGTAGTTTGTGAATATTTTATCCTATTCTGTAGGTTGTATGTTTACCCTGTTGATAGTTTCTTTTGCTGTGCAGAAGCTCTTTAGTATAATTAGGTCTAACTTGTCAATTTTGGTTTTGGTTGCAGTTGATTTTGATAACTTAGTAGTAAATTCTTTGCCAAGATTGATGTCCAGAATGGCATTTCTTAGGTTTTCTTCTAGATTCTTATAGTTTGAGGTCTTACATTTAAATCTTTAATCCATCCTGAGTTAATTTTTGTATATGGTGAAAAGTAGGGGTCTAGTGTCATTCTTCTGTACATGGGTAGCCAGCTATCCCAGCACTGTTTGTTTATTCAATAGGCAGTCCTTTCCCCATTGCTTATTTTTGTAGGCTTTGTTGAAGATCAAATGGCTGTAGGTGTGCAAGCAGCTTTATTTCTGTGTTCTCTATTCTGTTCCATGAGTGTTTATGTCTGTTTTTGTATCGATTCCATGCTGTTTTGATTATTGTATCCTTACAGTATAGTTTGAAGTTGGATAATGTGATGCCTCCAGCTTTGTTCTTTTTGCTTAGGATTACTTTGGCTATTTGGGCTCTTTTTTGATTCCATATGAATTTTAGTTTTTTCTAGTTTGTGACAAATAACATTGGTAGTTTGATAGGAATAGCATTGAATCTCTGGATTGCATTGGGCAGTGTGGCCATTTTAATGATATTGATTCTTCCAACCTGTGAGCATGGAATGTTTTTTATTTGTGTGGTCTCTGATTTCTTTCAGCAGTGTTTTGTAGTTCTCCTTGTAGAGATCTTTCATCTCCTTGGTTAACCATATTCCTAGGTATTTCATTTTCTTTGTGGCTATTGTAAATGGGATTATATTCTTGATTTGGCTTTCAGCTGGAGTGTTATTGGTGTGTAGAAATGCTACTGATTTTTGTACATTGATTTTTGTGTCTTGAAACTTTACTGAAGTTGTTTATCGGTTCCAGGATCCTTTTTGCAGTCTTTAGGGTTTTCTAGATACAGAATCATATTATTTATGAAGTGAGATAGTTTGACTTCTTCTTTTCCTATTTAGATGCCTTTTATTTCTTTCTCTTGGTTGATTGCTCTGGCCAACACTTCCAGTACTATGTTGAATGTAAGTGGTGAGAGTGGACATCCTTGCCTTGTTTCAGTTCTCAAGAGGAATGCTTCCAGTTTTTGGCCATTCAGTATATTAGGTGTGAGTTAGGCTCTTATTATTTTGTGATATGTTCCTTTGATGCCTACTTTCTTGAGGGTTTTCATTGTGAAGGGATGTTGGGTTTTATTGAAAACTTTTTCTGCATCTATTGAGATGATTGTGTGGTTTTTGCTTTTAATTCTGTTTATGTGGTGAATCATATGTCCAACCAACCTTGTATCCCAAGAATGAAGTATACTTAATTGTGGTTAATTTACTTTTTGATGTGCTGTTGGATTTGGTTTGGTGGCCTGAGAATAAAATGCCTACACTGCCATGAGCTGGGTCACCAGAGAATGGCTGACTTTATTAATGTGCCTAGCTTAAAAATGGCATCCTGCTAGTTAATATTTGCTTAGTCTGGTCACAAGTATGTCCTCATATATTTTTTTCAAGAACAACACCAGAAATATAATTTCATATATATAGTTAATTTTTTCTTAGTATTTATGTTAAAGGGGTAAAAAGAAATGTGTGAAATTAATTTTAACATGTTTTATTTAAGCTAGTATGTCAAAAATTTCCATTTCAACATGTATTCAGAGGAAAAATTATTAATGAGATAGCTTACATTTTTAATTTTGGTGCTAAGTCTTACCTGGTGTGTATTTCGTACTTATAGCACATCTTAACTCAGTTGAGCCACATTTCAAGGACTCACTAGCCACATGTGTCTAGCAGCTACCAGAGAGCGGCTGGTAGTGGCTATCAGACAGCACAGATCTAGTTTTATAGTTTTCGATTTTAGTTTAGGTCTAGGTCTGTTATATATTTTGAGTTAGTTTTTATATAAAGTGCATGGTATGGGTTGAAATTCATTTGTTTTACATGTGGTTGCCCATGAGAATCTTTGACTAAAAGTTGTTCTTGGTAATTAGAGATCATCCTGGGTATCAAAGCTCAAAATTTAAATATACTTTCTTTTCCTGCTTTATTGTCTTTTTTTCAGAGCAATGTAAATTTACTTTGTAATTAACAATGTTCACACCATATATGTAAAATGCTTAGAAGTGTTAAACTTTTAGTGTTTTGGCTTTATTCATATACCTATTTGAATTTAAATTACATATTATGCTATTTACATTTTTAAGTCTGATTTACCTCCCTATTTCTAAAATTATATGTAAAATGCTTATTTACTTTCTTTCCAGGCATGTACTGGCATTGAAAACATTGACGAAGCTATTACATTGCTTGAACAAAATAATTGGGACTTAGTGGTAAGTACTTTTTTCTTTCTCTGATGAGTAATCAAATTTTATGAATTCTTGAATGTCTTTAATTATTTTTTATAGATGGGTTCAGCATACCATAGCTCATCTATAACTCTAAGCTGAGTTAATAAAGTCTAAATGCCATATCTTTAATATGAAGTTTATATTTAGCTCAGTATTAAGTTATTATGAATACTTAGATAATTTAAATGACTTTTAAAGTTTTTCTCTTATTTTACTGTGTGTTATGGTTCATCTTCCCATGTAGTTTTTTGGTGGAGATGCTCGGAAGGAGAGAAGAGTCAGAGTTGTCTGTCTGAATAACATATTTGATGTTTCCCCCTCACTTCTGGGGCCTTCACTGATAATTAATCTTTTCTAAAGCTGTTAAAGTAGTTGCATTCTGCTATGGTTTTCCTTAGAAACTTCAGGCAGTATATTATAGAGGTGGCTTAGTTTTTTCTTTTTTGGCAGTAATCAAAAGGCGAGGCACAGCATAGCACTAAACATTCACCTATTACAAAGCAAACCAAAAATGGATTGTATAATGGCATTGGAGCAGTATTGGTTGTGTCAGGATGACACAGATGTCTCTTAATGCCTTAGAAATGCTAAAAAAAAAAAAAGTTTATAATTTTGAAGAAGTGCTAATTTTCAAAAGTCAAAACTTAAGATGTGTACTTATAGAAGTGAGTTTAGATATGTAGGTATATGCACACGTATGTTATGTGGACTTACATAATTAACTCTTGGTGTCTGTGTGCTTTATGTAGACTTAATACTTTTTTAAACTCAAAATATGAAAAGCTTTTCTTTTCAGATTAAAAGTAATGATGCTTAATGTAATGAAATGAGATGAAAAATTTACAAAGAAAATATTAATTACCTTTAATCCCATCACTCAGATAATAATTGTTTCACATTTTTAAGGTATATTATTCCAGATTATCTTCTATAATTATGTGATTAAATTTAAAAAATAGACAACTGAGATTGTTTTATACCTTCTGTTCTGTAATCTGCATTTTTCACTTAATTGTGGCTGTTCATCATTCTTTTTAATGTTTGCATAGTATTTCATAGTGTCACTGTAACATAATTAACCAACTAGTCCTATGCTGTTGGGTATTTAAGATTTTTGCAGCATTTTGCTATTATGAACATTACTGTAGAGAACATTGCTGCATATACATGTTACATATTTAACCTATTTTTTTCAGAAGAAATTGAATAAATTCAATTCATAATTGAATTTCTGAGGCAAATTACATGCATATTTTTGGAGTTTTGAATACTTTTAACAAAATGGACTTCCAGATTGGTTTTACTAATTTAAAATTCTACCAACTATGTATATTTTTGATATTTCCATTTCATTAAACCAATGCTTCCTTATCTTTTTTGTGTTTTGGTACTTGTCAAAATTTACAAATATTTGTATAGCTTGACTCTAAATTCATGCTTTTAACCATTGTTGCTATACTCCAACAAAGCATGATATAGGTGACAGCTCCATGATTGCCATGTAGAGGAAGGGAGAAAGAGCAGTGGCTTAATCGAAATGATGCTCCCAAGTTTCTTGTCTTGAGTCTTCTTTTGCAATAATAAGTGCTTTGCTTTATTTAGTTGTATATTTTGGGAGTGTCTATTAGAGAGGCTGATGGAAGTTATTGGGGTAGTTAAAAATTCCTCCAAGCCCCTCTTGCATGGTACTTGTAAGAGGGATATGGAATAGAGGAAAGGGCGATGGTGGGCTGGGAGTACAAGTCTTTAATGGAGGAATTACCAGTCTTGGGGATGGATGTATGTTCTTTCCTTATCTGCTTCCTATTGGTTCGTGTCCACTAATTTTGAAGGTTAAAACACTTACTGGTAGTGAATATTTTTATCAGTACAGCCTATGCAGAATATTGTAAAAGGAGAATTTTCCCAGATAATGTTGAATAATTGAATGGTAAGGTACTCTTCCACTATTTCTGAGTTATTTTATTTTGGAGAATATTCTAACAACACTTGGGGTTAAAACACTGGTGTTATATTTGTGCAGAAATGCAATCATACACTGTATCAGGCCCAAGCAAAAACATCAGGCTATCTTTCAGAACCTTAAATTTTGGCTTTCTTTTGAGATATGTCTATCTCCTAGCTGGCTTTTCTTCACAAATAATTCACTTTTATTCACAGTAAAGATTTATTATGCTTTGTAACTATCTTGCTGTTTACATTTTATCATTTATCCTGTTTTCATGCAGCATTCACTTTGTTGTTTTTAAAAATGAAACAAATATTTTGAATAATCCATCACTAGTTTAAACTTTTCAGTAGCATCATGGAACTTTATGTGATGTCCTCTATATTTTGCCTGTGTGTTATAGTTTGTGTTTCTAAATTATGACTATCACTGATCTGCATTTTCTAGGGTTTACAGAACAGTTTGCATTAATTGAGTTGTAACCTCGGATATGTCTGTATTTTATATTTCCTGCACATATCACTTGGACCTCTTCTCCAGTGTTTTTGTGCACATTTTTGCTAGGGAAATGTAAAGGAATCTGAGTTAGGCACTACAATCTGGAATTGTGATGAACTTAAAAAAAATCTAATAAAAAAACACATTCAGTGAGCACTGAGTGCTTACAGTGCATCCAGATTTTTGCTAGATAAAGAGTGGGGGCTTAAAAAATATAACAAGATGTAGTCTCTAACTTTGAGAATTGTGCTAAAAAATCAATAAGACACATGGTCTCTGATCTGTGTGTATTACACAGGTCAAGTATTCCTTATCCGAAATGCTTGGGACCAAAAGAATGTCCAGATTTTGGATTTTTTCAGATTTTGGTATATTTACATTATACTGTTGAATATTAGTATCGCTAATCCAAAAATCTAAAATCCAAAATGTTCAATCGAGCATTTCCTTTCAAACATCATCCAAAATGTTCCATCGAGAATTTCCTTTCAAACATCATCCAAAATGTTCCATTGAGCATTTCCTTTCAAACATCATCCAAAATGTTCCATTGAGCATTTCCTTTTGAACATCATGTTGGCACTCAAAAGATTTAGGATTTTGGAGCACTTTGGATTTTGGATTTTTGGATTAGGGATGCTCAAAGTAACTTCCTAAAAAAACGGTGATTGCAAATATTTTAGCTATTTTGTAGATCTAAACACACTGATAACAGCTATTCAATAGGAAAATAGAGCCCAGTCCTAGGAGTTCTGATTATTAGTCACTTTCCCAGACCTGGCACATTATTTTTGTTATGTGGGCTGCTGTCTGCAAAAGAGGTATTCCAAACTCTATGTTTTAAGTACTCTACACTTGGCTCCACTTATTTTGGGGTAACTGCAGGTTAGATTATATATATCAAAATTCTGAAAACAAAGTTACATGTACTAATACTTTTAGGAAATGTCTCAGCCTACTGTTTTACTTGACAGGAACCCTGTAGGTCTGTCCCAAGGTTATCTCCCTCTGACTGTTACCATTTTTCACATTGTCCTGCGCTTAGAGTTAAGAGAAGATGAATGTCATTACAGCTGAGATTCCTTCCTTGAGATGAGTATTTTCCATTTATACCCAGAAAGGTAAGTACATAAGGAAGAACTAGTGACAGTGAGTTAGAATCTTTTACCAAAGGGCTGTCTTTTTCCGTGGAAGTGTGCTACATGAACATTATAAATTCTAATCTGGGCCCCAGAATTGACCCACGTCTCACTTTCTGTTTTCACTATAGAAGAATTTGGGTCAGGGGAGAATAAAAATCTATATGGCTTGTGTAATTTTGACTAATCAAAATGTTAGCTATAGTGGTAAACACACTGCATTAATTGAATGAAGAGCCCTGGCTTTTCAGACCTCTTAGTAATTTATTGAGTATGGCCTTGGCTAAGTTACTTCTCTCTAACTTCTGAATTCCTCATATAAAACGAAGGGTTTGTACCCTAGATTATACTCAAGCTTCCATGATATATGAAGTATTTCTGAAGGATCTATTTTGTCCTAATTTTTTGTTAAAATTCAATGAATAGCAGTCAATTATAAATAGTAGTACAGATTTTTAATAGCTCTTCATAAGTTTGAAACATTTGTATACATACTATTAAAAATTATTTTGACAACTTTATAGTGTAGATGATGGCAGGAGAAGATGCTCTGCCACTTATTTTACACACGGTCTCTAGATATGAAACTCCTTCAATAAATTAAAATTTCCAATAATCTCTAGCAGATCCAGGGAAAGATATCTGACATATACTTGATAACCCAATGTTAAGTGAAATAAAGTGAAAGTAAACATTAACCTAGCCATACTATGTTTTAAGTACTTGATACTCTTAGGAAATGATTTTTGAACTTTGCACTCAATTTCTGCTGTAGTTTGCTGCCTGTGCTGACATTGCTGTTTTGCTGAAGAAAGACTCTATTCAGAGTGCTTATATTTGTCTTTAACTACATGTTTCAACCTACAAGAGTGAAACAAATCCGCATATGTGTTTCTATATTGTCATGGAATTTTTAGTCCTCGAAGATAATTTTGTACTAATAGAAGCTTATAGTACAGTCATATAAACTGATGAGTCAAAACTAAGGAAAATTGTACTGCACATAATCTGCCTCATTTTAAGATCCATTGAGGTACTTTGAGAAATTTCCTCCAATTTTCACTTTTGAAGGAACATATCTTAATGTTTGCCCTAAAATTTCATGTAGCAGTTCCACTACTCTGCTCAGGATGTGGCTGTAGAGGTCCTCAAATGTGCACTGCTTTTCTAGTTTATACAGTGTTATGAACACCTGCAGTTTTATGAATGAATAGACTAACCATTGATAATAATGAGTCTCTGTCCTCATCCGAAAGCAGCCAAGCATTGAGCACTGCCCTTCATCAGTGGCCATCAGACACTGGTTTATATATTTGCACAGATGCTTGCTACAACAAAAGATAAGTTACTGTGAAAGAATAGCTCATCATATCAATTTCTGCTTCTTTGCTACAGCCCATTATTTACAAAATTTTTCAATTTCTCTGTTTTTTAACCTGACAACCATTCCATCTTCTATTGTCTCTTCTTTAATTGCGGGTTTATTTTGTGTTAGGCATCATATCCAGTGATACACTTACATTATTTCACTTAATCCTCACAGCAGTCCCCAAAAGTAAATAGGTAAATGTTAGTTTTATTATATAGATGAGAAACTGAGGGCTAATGAAGTTAAGTAAACTGTCCAAGCTCACATAGCTGTTAAGGGGTAAAGTTTTGAACCCAGGCCTGTCAGTTCATGAGGAATTGTCATAGCGGTAAACCACATTTTAAGATTACTTATCACATTTTCCCTACCTAGTATGCTTTTCTTCTCTGTACTGGCTTTTTTCTTCCTACCACTTATAAATAATATCATATTGAGCTTTGGCTGTAATCACATAGTAGTGCTTTACTCTAAATACATTTCTGCTTTGTTTTCAAATAAATTCTCAGTTCTAGAGGAAGGGAATTGTGTTTCTTATTAATTTTGTCTGTGACATATAGTAATTGCCTAATGAATACTTGACTGAGTTATTAGCAAGCTTACTTTTAGGTCTGTTCTTTCTCTATTGTTTGGATATTTGAACGTCTTTGCTGTTAAGACTTCTGACTCTTACTGATATTACTTTTTCTTGTCTGGCAAACATAAGGTTTGAGGAAAGAGCGGGACAACCCAGACACCCAAGGAATAAGAAAGGGCTAGTTTTGATATCTAACTAGTAAAATTACATGATTTCTACCTATTGTGGCTTTTTTTGAGAAATACTTTTCATGAATCTTTTCTTTGCATTTTTTTCTAAGCATGTCATACAAATCTTTTTTTCTTTCCTGTTTATATTTGGTTGTGCCATTCTATATAAGGAAAGCTCATTATATAGCCTAACCTATTTGAAAGTTTTTATCAGTTCTGATTCTCAGGAGAAAACTTGGGGTGATAAAACACTGCTAAACTATAATTAAATAGTTATGAAAGAATTTTTTTTTTTTACCTTTCCGAGGAAAATCTCAGTTTTTAGAAACATGAAATTTTCAGTTCACTAAACTCACATTGGTTTACCTGATCAAATTGAAACCTTTTGAGGTTCACAATTTTTCTTGATGGCAATTTTACCTTCTGCTTATTTTTACATTGGATCTTGCTCTACCTGTTGTATCACTTTTCCTATAATCTAGTTCTAGAATTACTTTATTGCATGAAAGAAACATCTGTTTTATAAAATCTATGGTAGACAACAGTTCAGAGGCTTTAGGACCCAGTAAAAATGTGTTGTGTTAATCATCTAGCAGAACACGCTGGTGTCCATGGTTGAATGCAATTTGGAAATGTGGCTAATATGTACTGTTTTTTGATATCTAGTACTACTTATGTAAATTGACAGTATAAATATATGTTTTAGAAAATAAACTAAATGAAATAGGGATTCAGCTCACAGCGGGAAAACCAATTTAGAGGCTTCATGCTAATTCTGAAAGAAGTAGCATATGCTACTTACGACTTGGATATTTAAAAGAAAATAAAAATTTAGACTTGGTGCAGTGGCTCACGCCTATAGGCCCAGCACTTTGGGAAGCCAATGCGAGTGGGTCACTTAGTTTGAGACCAGCCTGGTCAACAAGGCAAAACCTCGTCTCTACCAAAAAATACAAAAATTAGCCCCACTTGGTGGCGCATGCCTGTGGTCCCAGCTACTCAGGAGGCTGAGATAGGAGGATCACTTGAACCTGGAAAGCAGAAGTTGTAGTGAGCTGAGATCGCACCATTGCACGACAGCCTGGGTGACAGAGTGAGACTGTCTCAAAAAAAAAAAAAAATGTAAATTGCTCCATTTTTAGGATTGTTCATATCAATCAGATGCACTGTGTACTGATATTTTTTAAAGTTTACTAACCTACAATTTAGCTTGATTTAATTTCTATTACTGGAAGTTTAAACAAAATATCATTGTAGCAAAGTCAGTGGTTTGATGCCTTGGCAATTCTTCCTGCTAGTTTCAAAAATCAGCTGACATAAATCAGTGTGTACTTGGAAAAGAAAAAATAATATGACAGTTAAAATTCCTGTTCATACTGTCAGTTTTTTAAAAATTTGCTATTTAATGGTAATATAATTTCTTAAAATTTCTAGTTATACTTCTCTATCTTTAAGTAAAATATTAATTAAAGTGTTCATGTACAAAATTTCTGTTTCCTACTTATACCTGCCAGGTACTCATTTTTTTATCTTTTAATAAGATGTTTTTGGATTTGATTTAATTTGATGCTTTAGTTATTTTTTAATATTTTATATTTTTATATTATGCTCATCTAAATACTTCTTTATCTCTTGTGCATGTACTCAGTTTCTCTCAAACACATACTTGCTCTATATCTTAAAAAGCCAAGTTTAAAATTTATCTATGTGGTAAATATAATTCTTCAGATTCCAAGGTTTTCTGAGATTAATCTTTGTGTACATACATCTGCTTTAGTTACAGGAAACTGAATAATGGAATTGTTCTTTAAAGGCCTCTGTTACTGGATTTGGGCTTTCCTCTTTAGCTTAATGTTGAAAGTTCTAGCATTTAACCCCTCCTCTTCATCATGAATGAGTTTCCATAACTCCTGGAGTATGTATAGCTTCGTAATCCAGCTAGTTAGCCTATATTCTCAGACATGCCTTATGTATTTCTACCTCTAAGTTTTTTGCTATTATAGATCTCCCTTGGATGTTTTCCTCTATTTCTTGTTGACCATTCAATTTTTTTTTTTTTTCGTAGCTCCTAACTCTTCAGGAACTATCCAAATTTCATCTTTCCTTTAAAGCTGACCCGAAGTTTTATCCCTTTTATTCCTTAACAGACTATTCTTTCAGTAGGGACACCTGACACTATTTTGTTGCCTCGTTCCCTCACACACACAATTCTGCATTTAAAGAGAATGTGTATTGTTGAAAGGATTTAAATGATTTCCAGCTAGGGTGTGTAAGGAAGAGCTGTATTGATAAATGTACACTTTGATTCATAGATATAGCAGGGGAAATGCATTATATGATACCTTTAATAAAGCCATGACTAGTGGCTGTGTAGATGTCTTTGAAGATATTTATGTAGCTCTAATGTAATGCTATGTTGTTACCAACATGTTGGCATTTTGACTCTTTTTTTTTTTTACAAGGATATTTATTATGTTTTACTTATGCCAAAACTGACGTATAGACTGACTATATAGACTACTAACCTCTAGACTATATATCTATATAGTCAGTCATTCTGTATAGTAGACTATAGTCTATATAGTCTGTATAGACTAAAATATAGTCTATATTTTAGGAGTGTGGCAAGTCCAATAGCACTCTCACAAATTCTATGCTTGAATTTTGGGACTTATTTTTTTCTTAGTAATTGATTTACTGCACAGAGGATTAATATTTTAAAATGTATAATGAGTGATAGCAGTGTGTTTAGAATGCAAGGATATCTAAAAATGTAAAGGAACTACAGAAAAATTGCAAAATAGTGTAGAGCTCTAAATACCCTTTTTCAAACTTTGCTAATGTTAACATCTTATAAATACAGTACACAATAATTGGCATAGTGCTATTGGTAATTTTCTTTTTTCTTTTTTTTTTTGAGACGGAGTCTCACTCTGTTGCCTAGGCTATAGTGCAGTGCTGTGATCTTGGCTCACTGCAACCTCCACTTCGATTCTCCTGCCTCAGCCTCCTGAGTAGCTGGGATTACAGGCATGTGCCACCACTCCTGGATAATTTTTTTTTGTGTGTGTATTTTTAGTAGAGGCGGGGTTTCACCATATTGGCCAGGCTAGTCTCGAACTCCTGACCTTGTGATCCACCCACCCTGGCCTCCCAAAGTTCTGGGATTATAGGCGTGAGCCACTGCGCCTGGCCTAGTACAATATTATTAACTAAACTACTGACCTTATTTGACTATTACTAGATTTTCTACTAGTGTGCTTTTTCTGGTTCAAGATCACATTTAATGTCTACAATACATTTAGTTTTCACGTCTCTGTAGCCTCTCCCAACTTGTGCTAATTCTTCAGCCATTCCTTGTTCCATGACCTTGACACTTTGAGAGATTACTGATCAGGTATTTTGGAGCATGTTCCTCAGTTTGGGTTTGTCTGATGTTTTTTCATGAGAGAGTGAGTTTATGCATTCTTGGAAAGAATATCACAGGTGTGATTTTTTTATTTTTCATAGTGTAACAGGAGGTATATGATGTCAATATGTGTTATTACTGGTGCTGTTAACTTTGACATGTGGTTAAGATAGCGTCTCCCAGTTTTCTCCAATGGAGAGTTACCATGCTTCCCTTTGTAATTAGTAAGTATCTTGTGGGAAATATTTTGAGACTATGCAAATATCCTGTTTCTTATTGAACTTTTGCCAATGAATTTTTTATTCTCCATTGACATAATTATACCTCTTAAAATTATTTTTAGTAGTTATCCTAGGTTTTACAATATAATCAGACAGATTCTACAGTTAGGTAATAATACTGTTTCATTTAACAGCCCTATACGGCATTGTATTTCCAATTCTTCTCGCACTTTTTTGGTATTATTTTTGTCATGCAATTTACTTTTGCATATGCCAGGAACATAATATTTTGCTACTGTTTTTACTTCTGGTAGTCAGTTATCTGTTCGAGCAATTAAATGTGGGGGGAAAGTTAATTTAATTATCATTTGTTTTATTTCCATTGTTTTTTTAAAATTATTTTTTGGTATAAGTTTAAGTTTTTGTCTGGCATATTCTTTCTGGGTGAACTACTTTAGCATTTCTTGTAGAGTACATTTGTTGGCAATAAATTCTCAGTTTTTTGTTTGGGAAAGTTTTTATTTCTTCATTTTTGAAAGATGCTTTCACTGGATATGGAATTCTGTGTTGACAGCCTTTTTTAAGATGTTTCTTTGTGTTTGTTTTTCATAGTTTGAATATGATATGCCTAGAGGGGTGTGTGTGTGTGTGTGTGTGTGTGTGTGTGTGTATGTGTGCATTTGTGTGTGTTTTTCTAAAGCCTTACAGCCTTGGGTGCTGTTGGTGCTCTTGGATCTGTGATTTTGAAATATTTTTCTTTTTTATTGAGGAGAAATTTATATAATATACAGTTAACCATTTTAAAACATACAATTCAGGGATATTTAGTGTATTCACAATGTTGTGAGCCCACCAGCTCCCTCTAGTTGGTTTTGAAAATTCATGATTAATTTTTTCTTTTCTTTCTCTTTCCTCTTTCTAAGATTCTGACTATGCATATATTAAATAGTTTGTTTTTTGTTCTACAGCTTTTGTTTGTTCTTTTCAGTGTGTTTCAGTTTGAGTAATTTCTGTAGCTCTAGTAATTTCTATAGATCTATCTTCAATTTCACTTATTCTTTCCTTGACTGTGTCAGTTCTACTGATGAGACTGTTGTGGACATTCTTCAACTCTGTTACTGTTTTTTTTTTTTTTTAATTTCAGGCATAGTTTATCTTTTTTTGCTGTAATTACCCATCTGGCTTAGGTATTGTCTGTTTTTCTATTTGAGCCTTTAGCATATTAATCATAGTCATCTAAAATTTCCTGTTCTAACATCTGTGTCCTATCTCAGTCTGTTTTTTTTTAATTTCTAAAATCACGTTTATTATCAAAGCCAAAATTGCCCATATAATTAATATATTAGTCTTCAATTTTTATTTCTGCATGATTATGCAGTCTGAATGACTAACTCACAATCCCAGGTGGTATTACAAGTTTTGCTCTTCAGAATGGTGTCACTGTTGTAAGGGGAAAAGTCCTCACTGACAAAGAAATGAAAACAAAATCAAGAATGATCCGCTTGTATCACAGATTACAGAGAAGCTGTCAGTGAGCAGTTCCTCACCTCTCGCAGCAAAGGGGATCAAGGGCTAAAAATATCTTAGAAAAATCAAACAGCACCTGCAATACACTCTTATATATAAAAGGCCAAGCTTGTAAACTATTTCTTCTCATCCATGCTGCTCAAATATGAAGGGATTAAATATAAGGCTAATTCCTGGTGAATCTTCTCACTTCTTCCTCTTCTTTGTGTAATATAATTTTCCTTTAAGTGGGATTGGGACAATCCCTTCACATTCTTTTAGTTCCTGGGTCAGAGGGTGTTTGACAATATTCGGTCTAATCACATCTACGTTTGGAGAAGTGCTCCATCATGCTTTCAACAGTTGTGGTTGGTGCATAAAAATTCACCAGGAAATACCCGCCTCTGTTGTGCCACTGATTGTGGGTAGAGATCTCACAAGGAAGCGCTCACTCACCCAGGTTTTCCAAGTTCCTCACTATTGCTCCTTTTTCCATCAGAACCTCTATCGTATGTTTCAAAGCAGCAGCAGTCTGGCCGCGGCATGGCTTTCAGGATTAAAGCCAGCTCATAGTGGGGCATGCCTGGAGGCTCGATGCGTGCGGCTCGGAAGCGAGCTGGTTCCCAGGACGCGAAGGGGCGGGATGGCAGGGATGGCAGGGATGGCGGGGACCTGGAGGTGGCCGGGCCTGACGTCTCCTGGGCGGCAAAAGCATGCTCCAGCTGCATGAGCCTGGGCCCCCTCATGCATGAGTCTGTTTCTGATGACAGCTTGTCACTTGCAAATGTACTTTTTCTTTTCTTTTTTTCTTTTTTGTATGCATTGTAATTTTTATTGAAAGCTGTACATCGTATGTAGCATAGTATAGACAAAGGCAAATAGATTTTATGCCTGGAAACAAGTCTCCCTTTCTTTCCTTTTTCGTTTCTTTTCCTTTCTCACTTTTGTTCTTGTTGCCCAGGCTGGAATGCAGTAGTGGCACAATCTTGGCTCACTGCAACCTCCATCTCCTGGGTTCAAGTGATTCTCCTACCTCAGCCTCCTGAGTAGCTGGGATTACAGGCGTGCCCCACCACGCCCAGCTAATTTTTTGTATTTTTAGTAGAGACGGGGTTTCCTCATGTTGGCCAGGTTGTTCTGGAACTCCTGACCTCAGGTGATCCACCTGTCTTGACCTCCCAAAGTGCAGGGATTACAGGCATGAGCCACCACGCCTGGCCACGAGTCTTCCTTTATTTATGCTAAGAGTTTGAGTATAATTTTGAGTTAGGTTTCGTTTGAGGTTTATTTCTCCCAGGAAATTTCTCCCAAGAAATTGTCCCAAGGAAGGGCAAACTTAGAAGGGATTCACATATTGTTGAAGATGTAGTTCAGCCTACTGAATAGAAAAGATGCTCACTGGTTTGGCTACACCAGGCTAGGGCTGGTTCGTAGTCACTGGACAAGCAGTTAGCATCTTCTGTGCAGGTAGGGGAGCAAATCAGCAAGCAGAAGAGTGGGTACACAGTGGGCTTGCAAAGAGTGTGGGGTCCCTCTCTGCATGGACAGACTGTACATGGTGGTGGGCAGTTTGCAGGAGCAGCAGCCTGGTGCTAACCCTCTAACCACAGGCAGGCTGTGTACAAGGTTTTACAGAGGAAGTCAGAGTCCTAGTGGGTGGACAGGAGGCCTTTGAACACTCGTTTGCATGTTGAGAAGGCCATGGAAAGGTTATTGGTAGGCTAAGACTGCAAGGTTGCAGAGAGAGAGTGTTCTGGACCCATGGCTGAGAATACTGGGTATCCTCACGCTCATATTGCCGGTTCCCAAGTTGCAGCCAGAAACTGCAGGCGAACATCTTCCTTCTGCAGTGTCCTTCCAGTGTCTTTTACAGAGAAAGGTTAATATCATGCTTACTTTAAAGGAGAGAGATATCTAAAGAGATTTCTCTTTTCTTTTTTTTCTTAAATCACAGAACATAATTGAAGGATGCTTTTGGATCTGAGAGTCAATAAATTGATAACTGAGACAGATGGAGATATTGGATGACAGATAGTAAGCAGTCAGTGTTGACTTAAGTTAGCTGGAAGTCCCACCACATTTTACATTTCTGTACCTTTTATTTTATTAAACCTTTATTTTTCTTTTATTGAACCTTTATTTGGAATCGCTGTTCCTTGGTACTTAAAATCTTTTCTTCCACACAGCCTTTCAAACATTTATCTTGCTCAGGGCACCCTCTGCTATAATCTTGACCATAACTTTATGATTACCAATCACTGACAGCCCCTTTATAATCTTATTTTCAAGTACCTCTCTTTTCTCACACCATCTCATACCCATAACGTGACTTGGAAAATACTTGAAGCACAGTAGCATCTCTAATTTATTGATACTGCTACCTTCACATTATCTTCCAGATTCTTTGTATTCATTTTTCCCGAATCAGTTTCTTGGCTCCATCACTATGTTGACACTGCTGTGGGATGAAAACTCGAAGCCCAGGTCTTCAGACTCTAGATTCAGATTCCGGTATACTAGATATGACAAACAGTTTTAATACTTAAGCCAATTCTGTTCAGTTATATTTTGCTGTGCGCAAAGGCCGTTGATAGTGTCTGCCTCAAGCAATATATTAAGTTTATGGAATTATGTACAGGTTTAGCAGGAAAAAGTGAATATCTAAGTATCTGCCATGTACACATATTTCTCCCTGTAGCCATGTTTGTTTCAAAGCATCTTAAAAATCAGTTGTGATTGACAGCCTGTAGAATGGGAGAAAATATCTGCAAACTATTCACCTGACGGGATTAAAAACCAGACTATATAAGGAATTCAACTCAACTGCAGAAAAACAAATACTATGATTAAAAAAATGGGCAAATGATCTGAATAGACATTTCTCAAAAGATGACATACAGATGGTCAACAGGTACATGAAAAAATGCTAAGCATCACTAATCATCAGGGAAATGCTAACCAAAACCATAATGAGATATCATCTCACCCTGGTTAAAGTGGCTACTATAAAAAAGACAGAAAATGACAAATGCTGGTGGATGCAGAGAAAGGGGAACACTTGTACCCTGTTGGTGGGAACGTAAATTAGTACAGCCATTATGGAAAACAGTATGGAGGTTCCTCAAAAAATTAAAAGAGCTGCCATATACCCAGCAATTCTCACAGCTGGGTATATATTCAAAATATGGGAAATCAGTATTTTGAAGTGATATCTGCACCCCTATGCTTATTGCAGTACTGTTCACAGTAGCCAAGATATGGAATCAACCTAAGTATTCATCAAAGGATGAATGAATTAAAGAAAATGCAACACACACACACACACACACACACACACACACACACACACACAATGGAATATCATTCAGCCATAAAAAGAATGAAATCCTATTATTTACAGCAACATGGGTAGAACGGGAGGACATTATGTTAAATAAAACATCAGGCACAGAAAGACAAATATTGTATGTTCTTATATGTGAGAGCTTAAAAAGGTTGATCTCATTGAGGTAGTGAACAGAATGGTGGTAACCAGAGGCTGGAAGGGTGGTAGGGAGCGGGGGATGAAGAGAGGTTGGTTTATGTGTACAAAAGTAGATAGAAGGAATAAGTTCTGATGTTCTGTAGCACAATAGACTGACTATGATTAACAATAATTTATTGTATATTTTTAAATAGCTAGATTTGGAGTGTCCCCAACACAAATAAATGATAAATGTTTGAGGTGATGGTTATCCCAATTACCCAGATTTTATCATTGTACATTGTATGCTTGTATCAAAATATCCCATGTACTCCATAAATATATACGGCTATTATATATCCATAAAATGAAGAAAAAGAATTAGGTCGGAAACCATAGGCAAACCCTCTTATCACATATGTGACACACGGCCCTCAATATTAAAAAAATATCAGTTGTGATCACTAGTAGAATATTGAAGTAGCAAATTTAGGTTTTGGTTTTAGACAAAGGTAATTGGCATTCGATAACATCTCTATTTCCATCACCTGCTGTGATATTTTATAAAGCTAGTAAATAATTCCAAAATGAATTTATCTCATTCTCTTATTATGAATGAATTCAAATATTATGTTGAGTCCCTTACTGTGTGCTAGCACTGTTTTAGGCACAGGGGATGTGGCAGTGAACAAGACAAAGAAAATCCACAGTCTTATTGGATTTTATATTTTTGAGTAGATGGGAGTCAGATAATCTGCAGAAGTAAATTTATAAATATACAGTGTAATTTTATAATATGATAAATACCACGAAGAAAACCAAATAGAATAATAGAATAGCATGACTAAAGATATAGAGGGGGTTATTTTATATTGTAGAGTCAGGTAGGGTTATTTTATGGGGTAGCATTTTAGCTGAAATGTGAGAACGAGGAGCCAGCCAGGTGAAAACAGAAGGAAAAGCAAACACAAAGGCCCTGAGGTGAGAGCAAATGTGTTGGAAAAAGAGATAGAAATCTAATGTGGCTAGAATATAGTGAGCAAAGGAGTGTGCTTAGTAGAGGAGAAGACCAAGCAGAGGTAGGGGTCTGGTTTTATAGGACTTTGTAGACAAGAATTTTGTGTGTGGCAAGAATATTTTAGTTTGATAATTCATAATCCAAAAATGATTTTTTCAGTAATGCATGTAGTATTAAAATACATGCTTAAGAATGATCTAAAATTATACTGGTTTGGATTACAAAATGGTTTTCTCTTAATATAGACCTCAAATGGCAAGCTAAAAGCTAATTATTGTTTCAAGGAAATAATTACCCAGACCCTTGACTCTTTTTCTTGGTATCTACCTACCTCCCTTTCACCATTTGGTCTGCATCAACCTAGGAACTCAAAATCTAGAGTTTTTACATGAGAATGAAAGTATTGGTTTTAGTTAGTCAACATGAAAGGGTCAGTACTCCTAGTTAGTGAGGATCCAACACTCCTGCTTAGGGTAATGACTCTTAATATACTTACAGTATAACAGAGTCTTACGTTTTTGTTCAGTAAGGAGAAATAAAGTTCAGAATTCCAAGTAAGTTAGAAAGTATAATGAGGCCCTTGCATTCCTGGTCAGTCAGGAAGTGTAACAGAGTCCAAAACTCTTAGTTTGGAAATGTAATGATCCAGCATTCTTAGTCAGGAAGTATAACAGTCCAGCACTTAGGCAGCTATTGCTTAGCAACTGGTATGAAGGTTGATGGAAAGGAAACAAACTGATGGTTAAAGTGAAGTTTTGGAATCATTAATTTATTCAGGCCATGCTTTTAATTGATCTCCTTAAAATTTTATGCCCCATATGTGGGTTTTTCTTTTTACCTTAATAACTTAAAAAAAATTTTACTATCTGGCTTTTTATTTTTTACAATTATCTTCATTTCTTGCCATGTTAACAGATTGGCTACTTCAAAATGTTGTTTTTCAGATAACTTCATATCTTTCTTTTCTTTGCTAGTCAAAGGCCTAGGCCTTTATCTTCCTTTTTGCTACAACCCTAAAGGCAAAGAAAGAAAGGGAAAGAAAAGCTTGGTTTATCCTGTATTTCTTCTGAGTTTACTAATATTAATTATTTTTTCAATGTATTTTGTTTTAATGCATGAATATACATGGATATTATTGAAAAATTTAAAACTATATGGAAACACAAAGGAGAAAGTCACCATCTTACACTACAACTTTTGGCACTTTGGTATGTTTCCTTCTAGTCTTTTTTTTCTTCCTGGGATCTATATATAAGCATGTGTACATACATACCAATTTTTCTTAAACTCTTTTGGGTCACAAATATCTTAATTTTGAAGCCTATAGATGAGAGAAAATACGTAAATGTTGAAGACAAAATTTTATATATATGTGTCAAGGGCATTTAGGAATCAGTCATCAGCAAGGATCTTTTTCATTCGTTATCATGTGCTGTTGTTGAAACTTCTTTTAAATCTTTTTCTTACTGCTGTAGTGGAGCCATTGCTGCGCCAGATCTTTGGCCATAGTAGTGCTATAGTTGGGATGTAAGATTACTGTTACCACTCTTACAGTTTGTGTTCACTATTAACTATTTTTATCAAATAATAGCATTCATGTGTGAAGTGGCTGGGTCCTGATGGACTTCCAGACTCAGTAGTATGTGGCATCAGTACCAGTCTTAATTTCAGTAACCCATATGATCATTTTTTTCTTGACCGAGTGGTATTTCATTATAGGATATAATTTATTTAATTAATCATCTATTAATATAAATTTAGGCTCTGTAATTTTTCTTTACCATAAGTAAAACAATGATGTAATAAATACCCTTATATTTACTTGTCTGACAGTTTTCTTGGGATAAATTCCTAAAAGTGAAATTGCTTAGTCAAATTTGATATCAGTTGCCTGATTGGGCCTGAGAAGTATACCAATTTATAGATAACAGTGTGGTCTTTGCTAACACTAGTCATTATGGAATACTTTTATTAGTTATAGTGTTTATAAAGTGAAATACATAAATCTAAAGTATATAGTTAGATGTATTTTGACAGTTCTATATGTCTGTGTATTTAATACCTTTAGCAGTGTATAGAACATTTCCATTGTCACAGAAAGAGTCCTTATAAATCTTCCTGTGTTCTTATTGGCCATCTATTTTTTTCCTTTGGTGAAGTATCTATTAAAATCTTTTGTGCATTATATTTGGATTTTCTTCTTATTATTGAGTTATAGAAGTTCTTTATATATTGTGGGTACTAGTCTTTTGTCACGTATTTGTAGAATAAACACATTTTTGGTATGTGGCCGGCCATTTCATTTTCTTAGTGGGGTCTTTTGACAGTCAAAGGTTTTAACTTGAATAAAATTCAATTTATGAATTATTTTATTGTTTATGCTTTCGTATCCTCTGTGGGAAATCCTTTCCTTAACCAAGGCCATAAAGATTTTTTCCTATGTTTTCTTCTAGAAATTTTACAGTTTTTAGCTTTTATGTTAAGGTATATGATACATTTTGAGGTAATTTTTGTGTATGGTGTGAGTGTAGGTTTGAAGTTTTTTTATTTTATTTTTTTCTGCCAAATGGATACTCACTTGTTTTAGCACCAGTTTTGAAAAGCTTATTCCTTCCTTATTAAATTGCCTTGTCCCTTATTGAACATCAGTTAGATTTACAGAGATATTATGCTATGGCTTTGAGGAATGGGTTTGTTCATAGTATTGAAATATAAGCAGTCAGGATCTAGGCTTTGTATGTTTGGAAGTTGATTAAATTTGAAAAGCCTTAGCTTTTTGAAATTCTTTTTCTTTTATTCTTGTTCAAGTATCTTGGGATGGCTGTAGTAGAATGTGATTTGTAATGTATTTGTTTTCAGTGTGGCATGTCCAGATATTTTTCTTTCTTCTTTTTCAATTACTATTTTTTGTCCAACTATTTTCTGGTATTGAAGATTAAACAGGTTCGTTAGCCATCTTGATATAGGTATTATAAGGACCTGACAGGTCATAAGTCTCCTTGTGTAGAACACCTCACTCTTGCTTCCTGTGAAAGCATAAAATGTTAGAATTAGCAAAATCTGATCAACAGTATTTAGGCTCTTTCTTTATTACTTTTACTTACTGACATCTTTTTCTCTTGTCAGGCTATTATTAGCGATCATGGCCTTATGAAATTCTGGTTGAATAAAGCACCTGGAGAAATAGTAATTTATAAATATGAAATGCGACTAAAGTCTATTAATACCAGACTTCTTTGCATATCAAACAAATATTGTGAATTTTTAGCGGGAGTATGTGAACTTGGAGTGTGTGACCATTTGCTTGGTGTTGGGGTCATTGTAAACTAATGCAACCAAATGCATCTCATAAGTAGGCAGTAGCTTGATTTTTTTCTTGTTTGTAAAAATAATAGTAGAAATGAAATGAACTCCTTTTTTTTCTGCTTTTCTTGCACAGTTGCCAACAAAATATGCAGTCATTAAGCAAGCAGCAGGGTAATAAATATAATAAACATATATTTCTTTTTATGAAGAAAACTTCTCTGCTGCTTGCAGTAGAATTCTTTGTGCTCTGATCACATCAAAAAAAGCAGTACCTGAGGTCATAGGTGTGCCTGGTAGCACAGTTAAGTTGGATATTTTCCCCCTTGTGTTTTTGTCACAAACATTGATCTTAGGGGTTTATAATTTGGTAGTGAATACTGGAAACATATATTCAGCTTCCAGTGTTAGTGTATAAAGAACACCATCTGATGGATTGGCCAGAGTTGAATTTGAATCTGATTTGGATACTTTTATTGTTACAATTTTGAAAGAGTTATTACTAAATCTGATAGTAATAGTGATGTGTTCTTTATAGTTATCACATTTAAGGAGTTTTCAAAATAAAATCCTCTGCATGTTATTTCTCTGAGAGAAAATTACATTATTTAGAATGTTTATATTTGCAAAACCCAGTAACATCTGTGGGAGCAGCTGGTTGTCACAGATATTTTCTAGAGAAATTGCAGAATAATGTGTATTTATAATTTATAATTTAATTTTTATAATTATATAAAATATGTATATTTTTAATTTATAATTCTACATGTAAAATTATGTTAATGTAAAATTATATATATAACAAAACATAGCTTATATTTATATATAATTATATATTTGTAATTTACAATTTTACATTAACATGTAAAATTATATTTACATTAACATGTAAAATTAAAAGTAATGTAAAATTTTACATTAACATGTAAAATTATAAGTTAATGTAATATATGTTAATACTATAGTTTACATGAGTTTCATAGGATAAAATTTTTTGTTAAACAATTCAGAGCTTTGAAAATATCAGTTGATGAATATCCTCAAGTATAGATTCTTCATTTTATTTTATTTTTTAAAGAAACATCCACCATCTGATGGTATCTGCAGGCTTTACCCCAGATGGTTCAGCCCATAAAACCATCCTGTTGTGATATACCAAAATATGTTTAAAAAGCTGTGCATGCCTTTATGATTTGATTTTTTTTTAAGGGATGATAGAGGTGCTTTATGTTTTTAAGGGACACATTGTATAAAGGAGCATCTGGCCAGGCGCGGTGGCTCACGCCTGTAATCCCAGCACTTTGGGAGGCCGAGGCGGGCCGATCACAAGGTCAGGAGATGGAGACCATCCTGGCTAACATGGTGAAACCCCGTCTCTGCTAAAAATACAAAAAATTAGCTGGGCATGGTGTCACACGCCTGTAGTCCCAGCTGCTCGGGAGGCTGAGGCAGGAGAATCACTTGAACTCGGGAGGCAGAGGTTGCAGTGAGCTGAGGTCACGCCACTGCACTCCAGCCTGGGTGACAGAGTGAGACTCTGTCTCAAAAAAAAAAAAAAAAAGGAGCTTCCCCTTTCCCAACCCTATCTTTTACTATTTTCATAAAGTTGAGGTCTGAATTTACTTTCCAGATTGGGTATGTATTTGGTACAAACTTTATAGGTCAATGTTAGATCTAGTAATTATCCTTCAATTGTTGTCTTTGAGTTTATACAATAGAAGTTACTTGACTAGCGTTTTACTCTTTTTGTAGAAAACATATAATCCATATTCAAATCAACATTTTAAAATATCTGTAAAGAAAGAAATCCCTTACGTAGTATTCTTGCCAAAAATATTTAACTGAATCTAATCATGAGGAAGCAACCAGGCACGTCGAAATTGGAGGTTATTCTATAAAATAGTTTAAAATTGTTAGTGGCATGTAAAGCAAACAAAAAGGTGGGGAAGTTGTTCCAGATTCAAGAAGACCAAGAGAAAAGACAACTAAATACAACAATGCGTGATCCCCAAGTAGATCTAGATCCAAAACAAGAACAAGAAACATAACATATGGCCGGGCACGGTGGCTCACGCCTGTAATCCCAGCACTTTGGGAGGCCGAGACGGGCAGATCACGAGGTCAGGAGATCAAGACCATCCTGGCTAACACAGTGAAACCCGTCTTTACTAAAAATACAAAAAATTAGCTGGGCATGGTGGCGGGTACCTGTAGTCCCAGCTACTCGGGAGGCTGAGGCAGGAGAATGGCATGAACCTGGGATGCAGAGCTTGCAGTGAGCCGAGATCACACCACTGCACTCCAGCCTGGGCGACAGAGCAAGACTCCATCTCAAAAAAAAAAAAAAAAAAAAAGAAACATAACATACACTTGTAAGAGACAATTGGAAGAGTTGGAAGAATTCAAATATGTACTATTTTGTAGTTGCAATATGGAGTCAATATTAATTTTTTTGACTTTGATAATGATATTGTGGTTATAAAGAGAATATCCTTATTCTTAAGATTAAATGCTGGGACAGAGTGTCATAATGCTTGCAATTTACTTTCTTTTAAAATTGTTTTATTTTTAATTGACACATAATAATTGTGTATGTTTATAAGGTTGCAATTTACCTTCAAATGTGAAAGAAATGGTATATGTATTTGGCCAGAAAGGATGAAAGTAAACTTGTCAGAGTATTAACAATTATTGAATCCATGTGAAAGGTACATTGATGTTCATTGTACTTTTCTTTCAAGTTTTCTCTAGATGGAAATTTTTTTAAAAAGCTGGGGACAAAATCTCCACAAAGAATAAACTGTAATATTAGGACAGTGCAACTTACTATTTTGGTCCAATTTTTGTCCCTAACATTATCCTTTGTAAGAGATTATTGAATATATGTTCAATACTTATTTATTATTTTGTTTCCTACAGTTTAATAATGCTACTCCATGATTTTAGAATGTTTTACAGTTTACAAAACATGGCTGGGCATGGTGACTCATGCTATAACCCCAGCACTTTGGGAGGCTGAGGTGGGAGGATTGCCTGAGCCCAGGAGTTCAAAGTTAAAGTGAGCTATGATCACATCACTGCACTCCAGCCTGGACAACAGAATGAGACCCTGTCTCAAACAAACAAACAAACAAACAAACAAACAAAAACCAGAAACAAAAAACAAAAACACACACACAAAAAATCCCCAAAAAACTACATACAGAGAGAGTATTTATGTACATCCTATTTCTGTTTTGTGAAATAGATGAGATAGGTGGTATTTTCCTCACTTTACAAATGAACGGTGTGTTTTAGAGAAATATTCCCAAGATCATAGCCAGCTACTTTTGTGCCCAAACTTCCCTCCTAAGCCTTGCAGTCTTCCCTGTATCAACCTTGATGTCCCACAGATTATTTTAAATGCAGTGTACCACAAACTTGTTCCTTTTTTCCTCTTTAGATTATTCCTTGGTAATGGTGCCTTGATCTACCCAAATAGACCAGTCGCATATCTGGAAGCCATCCTACAATTACTATACTCTTACCTAATTGGCTCTAGGGGGAGAAGAAATGGGGAAGAGAACTAATGTTTTTCAAGTACATATTTAATATCTGGTTCTATGTGTTCGATGATTTTCATGAATCTTATTAAATTCTTTCAGCAGCTACCGTGTTTAGATGGTGCCTCCAATTTTACAGTTTTATAATAGAGATTTGGAAATAGGCTTAACAAGGTTAAGTGATTTTTTTTTTTTTGAGATGGAGTCTTGCTTTGTCATCCAGGCTGGAGTGCAGTGGCGCAATGTCGGCTCACTGCAACCCCCGCCTCCTGGGTTCAAGCGATTCTCCTGCCTCAGCCTCCTGTTAAATGATTTGTTCTAAGTTGCAAAGCTCATAGACAGTGACTAGGGGATTTGAATTTAGGTCTTAAACTTTCTAAAGTCTGCATTCTTTACAATGTACATAAGCAACTTTCTCTTAAATCTTTCTCTTAACTTTTTATAACACTACCATTGCTTAAGTCTCAGTTTGGATTACTGGAAGAGCCTACCTACTCAGTTTTTCAGTATTCAACCTTATTTCCTTTAGTTAAGCTTCTGTGCTGTTGACAGAGTGATCTTTCTAAAATCCCACTCTGGTCATAGTGCTTCTCTTCATTGATAGAATGAAAATGGCAAATAAAGCACTTCATATAATCCAGTTCTTGCCTTCTTTTCTCATCTTCACATACTTCCTCACATCTGTGCTACTCTTCAGCCACACTGAAAAATGGAATTAAAGCTTTAGTCTGTCATAACTGCTTGCCCTTATAATTGTTACTACCCTAGTCTTTCATTCTTTGCTGTGTTATCTGTTGCATTCATTATTCAAGACTCCAAAGAGTAAGTTCCTATAGGAAGTCTTTATAATGCCTTCACTGGCTGTATTAGGTATTTTTTCTTTGCCATGTGCATACATCTGTTATAGAACTACATTATAACTATTTGTTTTCATGCCTTTTGCTGTAATACTGTGAATTCCTTGAAAGTCACACCTCACAGATATTCAGTGTTCAGTAAATGTTTATTACTGAATGGAGATTAGTGAACCTCCTTCTAATCCCCACACTATGAATATACTTTTCCTTAGGGAGGCTAACATATATCAGTTTTTCCATAGAGGTTGTTGTGACTTTTATATTTATTTGCTTTGTTCATCCTGAGTATTGGAATAGTAATTAGGAGACCTGATTTCTAGTTTTGGCTCTGCCACTTATTTGCCATACTTTCTTAGGCAAGTTACTGTAATTTGGCCTTGGTCTCTTGGCCTCAATTATCTCATCCATTTAATAGCAGGTTGAATTAAGTGTTTCCTGACCTCTTACCTGTCTTTCCCAATGACTCTGATTTTCTTGGGAAGGGTTTTGAGCAGAGAGATGACATGTTGGTAGTGGTCTTACGAGTTTCACTTTGACAGAATGTGTAGGATTGTTGGAAGGGTGTATTAGTCCATTCTTGCATTGCTATAAAGAACTAACTGAGATGGGGTAATTTATAAAGAAAAGAAATTTAATTGGCTTACAGTTCTGCAGGCCGTACAGGAAACATGGCTGGGGAGGCCTCAGGAAACTTACAGTCATGGTGGAAGGAAAACAAAGGGGAAGCAGGCACGTCCTACATGGCTGGCGCCAGGAGGAAGAGGGCGAAGGGAGGGGTGCTATACCCTTTTAAACAACCAGATCTCCTGAGAACTCACTATCATGAGAAGAGCAAGGGGGAAATCCGCCCGATGATCCAGTCGCCTGCCACCAGGCCCTTCCTCTAACATTGTGGATTACAATTTGACATGAAATTTGGGCAAGGACATAAATCCAAACCATATCAAAGGGGATAAACCAGATGAATGCAGAGAGACCAGTTAAGAGAGTAATGTGGTTTCATGAGCGCCTGGAATGTGATCAATATTTGGAAAAGGAGAAATAATTGTGAAAGGAACTTTACAATTTGAGATGGTAAGGGCAGATGTGGTATCACAGAAAGATATCTGGTCTTTGTCCCTGAGTTTTGGCACAGAGGTCTTAAAACCCTTGGAATTTCCTGAGCCATAAGGGTAATAAAAGTGTCTTTTGTTCTAATGAGGCTACTCTTGGTGGGCCTCTAGATAGCTTCAGGATGGGGGCTAGTTGCCAGGAAGAACAAGCCTTGATTAGAAGCTTGGAACTTTCAGCATGACCTCCCCAACCTCTGGGGAGAGGACAGGGGATGGAGATTAAGTTGATCACCAGTGGCTAATGATAATCAATTGTGCCTATGTAATGAAACCTCCATAAAACCCCTAAACAACAGGATTTGGAGAGCTTCCAGATTGGTGAATGCAGTGAGGTGCTGAGATGTTGGCATACCTGGAGAGTGCATAGAAGCACTGTCTGCCACACACCCGCCCCCACACACCTTACCACCCTGTGTATCTTTTCCATTTGGCTGTTCCTGAGTTCTTTTTTTTTTATATAATAAGCCTGTAATGGTAAGGAAAAAGCATTTTCCTGAGTTCTGTGAGTACTAGCCAAATATCAGACCTCAGGAGGGGGTTGTGGAAACTTCAAATTTGTAGCCAAGATGGACTGCATTGTGGGTAACCAGGGGACCTAATACTTGCAATTGGCATTTGAAGTGAGGGCAATCTTGTGGACTCTTAAACCTACGGAGTCTGACACTAACTCTGGGTAGTTAGTGTCAGAATAGAATTGTATTGTTGGAGACCCAGTTGGTGTTCAGAGGATTGGAGAATTGTAAAGTTGATGTCAGAATTGGTTGGTGTAAGGGGGAAAAAAAGGCCATAACAGCATGGTAGAGTGATTGTCTTCTCTGCAGATCCTGTCTTCGCTGCAAAAAAGGACTCCAAGATTTGAAGCCTATGTTGACTTAAACAGAGAATTAGGTATTCTATTTTGAGAGAAATAAATAGCTTAATTTTTTTTTATTTCTGCCTTAGCTTCAAAAGAGGATGCAAAGAAATGGAACTTTATAACTAGAGACATAGTTATTTTCAGATTTACACAGAAAATGTTATTTTCCCACATGGGGAAACAGCTCCCTAAAACACACAGAAAGAGGATTATCAGTCAGAAACAGCATAAAGACAGGGAAAAGAGGTGGGGAACCTTCAGTAAAAACAAATAACTATCCTTACTTGCTCGTCATTTTCCAAGGTTGTGAAGTTTTGGTTTTGAGGATTTTCTTCACTTGGACTTACACTGTGAGGAAGGTGGTCTTCTTAATATTATTGAAATTGCACACTTTAAATTTAGTGTTTGTCAAACTCTCATATATGTTAAACAGGGAGCTTTAGAAAACATCTTTACTGTACTCTGAGGGTGCTATTGGCACTTACTAGCCCAGGCAATCAAGAGAGCTAGAAATCTTTCTTTATCAAAGTTGATACTAAGTCTGGGAAGTGCTGAGTGACCAATTTGTTCTTGTTGCTACTGCTGGATTCTGTGCCAGTACTGGACAGTGGTAACAACTGTTGAGGCTGCCAGTGCTAATGTCTTTTCTGCTAGTAGTCCTCTAAATCAGCAGTCCCCAACCTTTTTAGCACCTGGGACTGGTTTTATAGACAACAGTTTTTCTGCAGACTGGAGTAGAGGATGGTTTTGGGATGATTCACGCTCATTACATTTATTCTCCACTTTATTTCTGTTATTGCATTGTAATGTATAATGAAATAATTATACAACTCACCATGATGTAGAATCAGTGGGAACCCTGAACTTATTTTCCTGCAACTAGATGGTCCCATCTGGGGGTGATAGGAGACAGTGACAGATCATCAGGCATTAGATTCTCATAAGGAGCACACAGCCTAGATCCCTCGCATGCACAGTTCATAATAGGGTTCATGCTCTTGTGAAACTCTATTGCTGCTGCTCATCTGACGAGAGGCGGAGCTCAGGTGGTAATATGAGTGATGGGGAGTGGCTCACATTACCACCCTTCACAGGGCCTTCTCTGTGTCTCAGTCCTTTTTTTTTTTTTTTTTTTTTGTCTCTGATAAGGATACTCTTATGGGTTCTAGGATCTACCATAATCCAACATTATGTAATCCCAATCCTTACTTTAATTCCATCTGCAAAGATCCTGTTTCCAAGTAAGGCTCACATTTTTAGAAAAAGACATGAATTTTTTAAACACACTATTCAACCCACTATAGGAAGCTACTAGCAATTAGAAAAAACTCTTATTAGTAGGGGTCTTGTTTTCTCTTGATCATATTCATTCATTTGCTCAACAGACATTTAAAGAAACCCAACACTGTACAAGGGGACGGTGTAGAGAAAGACGGCAGATATATTCTTTGCTCTTAAGGAGCTCCCAGTGTCACTGGAAGGCAGATGTAGACACCAGTATCTGCAGTACAATATGACAGGCTGGGCATGGTGCTGTAGGAATACAGAAGACAGATTCTATATTTGTTCTGGAGGGGCCTAAAGTTGCACATTTAAATCTTGAAGAAAGACAAGGAATTTGCTGAAAAAGCTAATATCAAGTGTAAAGACACTGGGTCAAAAGAGAGTAGCTTAGGAAGTCATAGGTTCTTAAGTGCTGCTGGATCATGGAGTGCACTTAAAGAGTGCATTAAAGGTCTATTACTGTGTAAATAGTGATTTAAATTCTCAGCTAATTATTTGTTAATTAGGAACTTTTAAAAAAAAATCCCTGCTTTGTCTATTGACTCAATTCCCCTTTAGCATATGTTGAATTTTTCTATATACTATGGTTTCTTTGGGGCTATTCCTTTGTTGTTTTTGTGATTTTTAAAAATCTGTTTTTGAACTAGATTCAAATGGTTTTCCTTAATGTAGCTTTATAATGTTTACTTACAAATGATGGGTCAAGTATATTTTCATTATACTCTTTTACAAAAATGTTTTGGTGGTTTTCAAGTTTTTTTCTTCCAAATGGGTTTAGGTTACAAAAAAGATTCTGTTGATATTACTTCTAGAATTTCTTTATTCTTATAAGTTCATTTGGGATCAATTGGCATCATTTCAGTAGTCTTTGCAGTCTGGAATAACTTCTCATTTTTTTCAACATTCCTTTTTATGTTCTTCAGTAAAGTTTTAAATGTGTTTATTTTTTATTTTAAAATGAGATGGGAAGCCATTGGAGTCGGTAAAAAAAAAAAAAAATTGAGCACTGGAGGAAGCCACAGTATACACTGGCTAATCTATTTGATAAACTAATAACAAATTCTATTCAGATTACAAAATATAGGTTGGTAAAACTTGGAAATGTTTATAGAAGATGTATTAGTTGCTGAGATGGTCAGTCTGTATTGATCTAATGGTCAATTTGAATTAACTCTAATAACTATCATAGAAAGTTTATAAGAACAACCTTTTTCCCAATGTCTCTGTATCTTAAATGATACCCTGTGGTGCTGGGCGCAATGGCTCACGCCTGTAATCCCAGCACTTTGGGAGGCTGAGGTGGGCAGATCACTTGAGGTCAGGAGTTTGAGACCAGCCTGGCCAACATGGTGAAACTCCATCTCTACCAAAAATTAGTTGGACATGGTGGCACATGCCTGTAGTCCCAGCTACTCTGGAGGCTGAGGCAGCAGAATCGCTTGAATCCAGGAGGTGGAGGTTGCAGTGAGCCAAGATCATGCCACTGCACTCCACCTTGGGCAACACAGCAAGACTCTGTCTCAAAAAAACCAAAAAAACCCAAAAAACAAAAACAAAAAGAAGCAAGAATGATACCTTGGGGGTCATGAAGAGAGAGTTAGACATACTGTGTTAATCTAGATGTCTCTGTTGTAGATGCAGTTCTCTTCCATCAGCCCACCTGAACCTAAAAGGGACATAGCAAGACACCAAGGTTTAGGTGGTACCTGCATGCCAGATTCTAATTACCAAACCATTATTTCTTTTGTAACCTCACAATTTCTTTCAAACTAGTAGTGCTTTTTGATTTACAATGATATTTTTCTTATTCTTCTCACTTGCAAAAGCAGTTTGGCTCATGACGTTTAAACAACTGGAATGCTGGCTCTTGATTTGTCAATAATTGGCAACTCAGTTACAGGATATAATGTCAGCTGTCCAGATTTAGAAGAAACAAGTGGAATAGGAAAAAAGAGAAGGGTGTGTAGGTAGTTTCTTGTTTTCCTGATGTTTCCACTAAGTACAGAAAGCTCTGAAAGAGAAATGGACTTTTGGGAAGGGGTGTTACCTTTGACTGCCTTTAATCCTGAGTTGCAGTCTCAGCTTCCTACTTTGGCACACATGCCTGTTTTCCTTTTGTGGAATGTGTTAAGGAAGGCAGCAGATGGTTGTCAACACTGTTGAGGTTAGACTCTAATGAGAGGTCACTTTGTTGGGGGTGAATTGATTTATAGTTTACAGTACATTCTGTATTCATAGTAGGTGATACTGTGAAAGCAAAACTGTGAGATCTCATTAAAAAAGAAATTGAAGGATAATGCCTTTTTTGTTTATTTTACCCCACCACACAACAGACCCTTCAATTTGGCCTGGTACCATCATCTGCTTTGATTTTAAAATACAGCTCCTCACAGGAATGCCTCTCCCTTACCCACCCCTCACCACACTATGATTATATCACATTACTGCTTTCATGAAAGTGGTTGTCAGTACAACCTATCTCCTACTCTCTACTGGCAGAGTTTGAGAGTTCCAGTTGCTCTACATTCTTGCCACTCACTACGTGTCAGCCTTTTTAGCTTTTAATCCATTATTTTGAGCTTAGAGGCATTTCATTGTGGTTTTAAATTATACTTCCCAGATTATTAATAGCCATTTGGGGATGCTGTCTTGTGAGTGCCTATTCAAATCTTTTTCTTTTCTGTTGAACTGTGTGTCTTTTTCCTGTTGATTTACCAGAGTTTTTTATATTTTCTGGATAGAAGCTTTTTGTTGTGTGTTGCAGAGATCATCATTTATTCTGTGGCTTGTGTTTTTGCCCTTTTAATGAGTCTTTAATAAGCAAGAATAACTAATTTTAGTGTAGTTCAGTTTATTCTTTCCTTTATTGATTTTGTTTTTTTGGATCCTGTTTTCAAAGAAATCTGTCCACCTTCAGCTCATGAAGATGTTTTCATGCGTTTCTTTTAGAAGCATTGTTTTTACCTTTTATATTTAGTGTTGTAATTTATCGAAAGTTAATTTTGTGTTGGTATAAGAGAGCCTGAAGTTTGTTTTGTTTTTCTCATGGGGTATCCATTTAACCATCATTTATTGAAAAGACCCTTCTTGGCCGGGCACGGTGGCTCAGGCCTGTAATCCCAGCACTTTGGGAGGCCAAGGTGGGCGGATCACGAGGTCAGGAGATCGAAAACATCCTGGTTAACACAGTGAAACCCCGTCTCTACTAAAAAATACAAAAAATTAGCCGGACGTGGTGGCGGGCGCCTGTAGTCCCAACTGCTTGGGAGGCTGAGGCAGGAGAATGGCGTGAACCCAGGAGGTGGAGCTTGCAGTGAGCCAAGATCGTGCCACTGCACTCCAGCCTGGGTGACAGACTGAGACTCCGTCTCAAAAAAAGAAAGAAAAAAAAAAAGAAAAGACCCTTTTTTCCCTACTTCTCTGCAGTGCCATCTTTGTCATAAATCAAGTATTCCTACCTGTATGGGACTGTTTCTGAATTCTCTAGTCTTTTATATTTGTTTATTTGTCTATACTTGCTTCATTCAGTACTACCCTGTTTTATTTATTAAAAGTCTTGATAACCTGGTAGTGTAGGTCTTTGAACTTTTTCTTTACTAAGATGGTCTTGGATATTCTTGGGTCTTTGTATCTTCACATATATTTACAGTCAAGTTATCAATTTCCTCAAAAAATATTCCAGGATTGTAATTGAGATCATATCAGATTTGAAGATGAATCTGGGAAGAATTAACATATTTACAGTATAAAGTCTTCAAATCTATGAACATAGAATATCCTTCCATTTATTGAACTTGTCTTTGTTTATCTCTTAGTACTCTTTTAGGCTCTCTGTCGTAATTATGTACATTTTTCTTTTGATATTGGTTTAGGTATTTTTAAGATATTTGTTAGATATTTTTTATTCAGATATTTTATTTACGTATTTAGGTATTCTTTAAATAATCTTTAGGTATGTTTGGTGGAATTCATTAGTGAAGCTGTGTCTGGAATTTATTTATTTATTTATTTTTTAGTATTTATTGATCATTCTTGGGTGTTTCTGGGAGAGGGGGATGTGGCAGGGTCATAGGATAATAGTGGAGAGAAGGTCAGCAGATAAACACGTGAACAAAGGTCTCTGGTTTTCCTAGGCAGAGGTCCCTGCGGCCTTCCACAGTGTTTGTGACCCTGGGTACTTGAGATTAGGGAGTGGTGATGACTCTTAACGAGCATGCTGCCTTCAAGCATCTGTTTAACAAAGCACATCTTGCACCACCCTTAATCCATTTAACCCTGAGTGGACACAGCACATGTTTCAGAGAGCACGGAGTTGGGGGTAAGGTTATAGATTAACAGCCTCCCAAGGCAGAAGAATTTTTCTTAGTACAGAACAAAATGGAGTCTCCTATGTCTACTTCTTTCTACACAGACAAAGTAACAATCTGATCTCTCTTTCTTTTCCCCACATTTCCCCCTTTTCTTTTTGACAAAACCGCCATCGTCATCATGGCCCATTCTCGATGGTCACTGTCTCTTTGGAGCTGTTGGGTACACCTCCCAGACGGGGCGGCCGGGCAGAGGCGCTCCTCACCTCCCAGACGGGGCGGCCGGGCAGAGGCGCTCCTCACCTCCCAGACGGGGTGGCTGGGCAGAGGCGCTCCTCACCTCCCAGACAGGGCGGCCGGGCAGAGGCGCTCCTCACATCCCAGACGATGGGCGGCCGGGCAGAGGCACTCCTCACCTCCCAGACGGGGGCGGCCGGGCACAGGCGCTCCTCACTTCCCAGACGGGGCGGCTGGGCAGAGGCGCTCCTCACTTCCCAGACGGTGTCTGGAATTTTTTTGTGAGAAGGTTTTTAATTAAAGATTTGGTATCTTTAGTAGATATAAGACTAAACTGATTTTTCTATTTTTTCTTATGTCTTCACAGGTTGTATTTTGTTAAGAGTTTGTCTATCTAAATTTTCATATTTATTGGCATAAAGTTCATAATATTCTTTTATGATCTTTTAAATATCTGTAGGATTTGTACAGACTTTCCTCTTTTATTTCTAATACCGAACATGTGGATCCACTGCCTCTTTTTCTTGACTATGGCCAAGGGTGTATTAATTTTAGTAGTCTTAATAAAGATCCATTTTTTTTTTTTTTTGAGACGGAGTCTCACTCTCTCCCAGGTGGCTCCAGTGCAGTGGCACGATCTTAGCTCACTGCAATCTCTGCCTCCCAGGTGCAAGTGATTCTCCTGCCTTGGCCTCCTGAGTAGCTGGGATGACAGGTGTGTGCCACTGCGCCCAGCTAATTTTTGTATTTTAGTAGAGACGGGGTTTCACCATGTTGGCTAAGCTGGTCTTGAACTCCAGATCTCAAGTGATCCACCCGCTTCAGCCTCCAAAAGTGCTGGGATTACAGGCATGAGCCGCTGTGCCCAGCTTAAAGATCCAGTTTTTACTGGATTCTTTTTTATGGACTTTTGAGAATATTTGTGGCTTTCTCCACACAAGAAAGAGTATTTGTTTACTCTTTTTAAAATTTTTCATATTTATCTTTACATTTAAATTCTTCTTTCTTTGGTTTTAATTTGCTTTCATTTTTGTAATTTATTGATATGAGTGCTTAGATCATTTCTTGAAGTCTTCATACTTAATATGTATCATTAAGGCTATACATTTCCACTCAAACATGGCTTTAGATGCATATCGTATGTTTTGCCATCATGTATTTTCATTATTAAACATTAATTTAAATATGGAATTTGTTTTAATTTCTTTTTTGACCCTGAGAGTTATTTTGAGGTATAGTGCTTGATTTTCAAGTATAGAAGCATTATCTATTTAACTTTTTAGTACTGTTTTCTAGCTTAACTCCACTTTGTTTAGAAAATATACTATGTGATTTCAGTCCTTTGAAATTCATTGATATTTGCTTTATTGGTCAATACATACTGAAATTTTGGTAAATGTTTTTTGTACACATGAAAAGAATGCCTAGTCTGGATTTGTTAGATCCAGTTATCTTTGTTATTATGTCGGTTTTTTTGTGTGTTCAGGTCTTCTATATTCTTTAGTAAGAATTTTGTTTTTTTCCCCTTCTCTATCAATTACTGGTAGATATACGTTAAAATCTCCCCTATGATTATGGAGTTTTCTATTTATTTTTTAAATTCTGTTTTGATCATGTGCTCATTAGGTATCTACAGATTTAGAGATGATACATATTCTGGGTAGAGTGACCCTTTTATCATTATGAAAAAGACCTGCCTCTTGCCTTAAAAGTCCTATGTCTTGTATTACATAGGACTTTGTAATATTTGTTGCATAGTTAGTAGATACAAAACTTTTGTTAGTATTTTCATGATATTTATTTTTCTAGTTTTGCAAACTTCATTTTAACATTTCTAGGTTTTTATATTTAAGGTTTGTCTCAGAAATATTTTTGGGCTTTTCCTCCCCAATTAAAGAAATTGACACATAATGTACATATTTATGGGTTGCATGTGATATTTTGATACGTGTGTACAGTGTGTAATGATACAATCAGTAATTAGGATATCCATCACCTCAAACACTTATCATTTCTTTGTGTTGGGAGCATTCCAAATCTTCTCTTCTAGCTATTTTGAAATACACACTAAATTATTGTTAACTATAGTCACTCTGTTGTGTTATTGAATACTAGAAATTACTGCTTCTAACTGTATTTTTATACTAATTAACTAAACTCTCTTATCTCCCCTTTCTCCTACCCTTCCCAACCTCCCCTATCCCTCCCATCATTCTACTCTCTACTTTCATGAGATAAAATTTTTTTTAGCTCTGACATATGAATGGGAACATGTAATTTGTCTCCTTGTACCTGGCTTATTTCACTTAATATAATGTTCTTCATTTCTATCCATGTTGCTTCAAATGACATGATTTCATTCTCTTTTAAGGCTGAATAATATTCCATTGTGTATATGCACCATATGTTTTTAAATCTCTTCATCCACTGATAGGCATTTAGGTTGATTTCATATCTTGGCTGTTGTGAATAGTGCTGCAATAAACATAGGAGTGCAACTATCTCTTCTTTGGATGTATACCCTGCAGTGGAATTGCTACATCATACAGTAAATCTGTCTTTAGTTTTTTGAGGAACCTCTATATTGTTTTCCATAGTAGTTGTACTAATTTATATTCCCACCCACAATGTACAAGTGTTCCTTTTTTTTCCGCATTAATCAGTCAACTTTAAGTGCTATGGTTGATGCAAAGAAGAAATATAGGCGAGAAAAAGGATTAACATTATTATAAGGCAGACTATAGCATGTGCTGAATGAATGATCAGTATAATAACTATCTTCAAATAGGTTTTGGCAGTAAAAATTGAGAGAGGATGAGAATGATTGAGAATGCTCACGTAATGGAGGAGAGACTTGAATTGGGCTTGGTGCCTACTGGAATGGATAAGCCTAGATGCTTTTAAAATAAATTAACTTGAATGTATAAACTTTTAAGCTAGTAGAAGAAATAGTTATTGTATTTAGCTTGTTAAAATAGTCATACATGCATATTTAAAAGTATATATTACTTTAGAAAATTTTTTATACTTGTTTTATGAAATGACATTATTTACACTCTTCATATGCATTTTAAAATTAGCCTTTCTCTTTACCAGATTTAGTCTCCTTTATAATTTTCCAGAACACATTATTTTAATTTTTACTTACATGGTTTTAAATAAAGCATTTTTTAAAAATCTAAGTATAATACTTTCCCTGGGAATTTTTATCTCCTGTCACAAGTAATCATTTGCTATTCATGAGCTTTCCAAGGAAACCCTTTCAATTGATCATTAATGGGACTATTTATATTGGGATCTAAAAGTTTTAATTGTGAGTCTGTACCCCCCAAATAATTATGAAATCTGTTTTTAATTTCTTTGCCATTCTTTTTAACTGTTTTCGCTGGGTAATCTCTTTTCAGTGTCCCAAACCGATATTCCTTGAAGTTGTTTTTCAGGATGTATGTCTTTTCCAGTTTTTTTTTATTGTTTTCAAAAATAAAGTAAGTAGAACAACTCATTGGTAAGGTAGTTTTCTCTTTTCTTTGGAACATTTTTGGGAAAAGAACTTTACCTTATGTTCACTGTTATCATCTAAAATGATGATAATGAGATGAAGAGGGAGTCAAGGATAACTGTGAGATTTTTGACCTGGCCAGATGGAAGAATGGAATTGCTATTTAATGAGGTATAGACACTTGCTGTATTCTGCTTAATATTGTAGATATTTTATGTGCTTATGTTATTCCTTCTGTGCTTATCGTATTCCTCCTTCTAGTTCCCCAAGGTTTGGGGCTGTGTTGTCCATGTATTATTCACAATACCCAGCACAGTTCTTTGTACCGAGTAATTGCCACCTACTTTCCTGAATTAAATTGATTTTAAATGTACAACAACCTCAAAATGTAGGCAGCTATATTCAGGGTTGCTGTTAACAAGGAAGAGTGTTTTCCTTCTGCTGCTGCTTGTAATATAAAGCAGATATAGCTTTATGGCTTTGTTCAACCATCCGACCCAAAAATCTTCCCTTGCATACTGCGGGATGTCTAACTCATAAACCCTTAAAACTGCTAGCCTTGGCCGGGCACGATGCCTCAAGCCTGCAATCCCAACACTTTGGGAGGCCGAGGCGGGCAGATCACCTGAGGTCGGAAGTTGGAGACCAGCCTCACCAACGTGGAGAAACCCTGTCTCTACTAAAAATACAAAATTAGCTGGGTGTTGTGGTGCATGCCTGTAACCCCAGCTTCTCAGGAGGCTGAGGTAGGAGAATCGCTTGAACCCGAGAGGCAGAGGTTGCAGTGAGCTGAGATCGTGCCATTGCACTCCAGCCTGGGCAACAAGAGTGAAACTGCGTCTCAAAAAAAAAAAAAAAAAAAAAAAAAAAGGGAAGGAAGGAAGGAAAAAAACACCAAAAAAACACCAAAAAAACTACTAGCCTTTAGACATTTCTGTTGCTTTTAGGTTTTAGCTCGCAAATTCAATCTGGGAAAGAACTATTAGCTGACAATCTTCCTTTCCTCTCCACATTTCATTGAATAGAGAAGGCAGTTATACAGTGAGCAGAAGGAAGAGAGGTGAGTGGGTGTTTATGTGAGGCTGACTAAAGTCTAATCACTGTGTTACCCAGAGTGGGGCAAAGACCTGTGAAGGAGAAGTAGGTGACTGTCACACAAAACACCTTTCTTATATTTTGGTTTCAGTAAATGAAATCTTGGTTGTCAAATCCTTTTGTTCCTAGCCCTGTAGTTTTTCCAGTCTGCTATTTGGTTTTCACTCATAGATGTTAATTTGACAAGAGGTGAATTGTTTAAGGTACCATTAGTTTTAGGATCTGCCTCATATTCCCTTGTGTTTAATTTCGTCTGGACCAGTCTTGATTCTGCCTGTTGGGCTATTTTGATAGTGATATCTACTTGGAAGAGTTCAGTGAACATTCTTTACATTTGACTAAAAACAGATTGTGGAATGGTTACATTTCTTACATTGTTCTGCATTCTGGTTTCTTTTTTTCTCCTGGAAAAAAAATCAAATTAGAACTTATTAAAACAAAATATTTGGCTGTTAGGATCTGATCTAGGATTGCCGGTTGGAATTCTTTTCTACTGCAAAAATATACAGCAGGGTTAATAAAAAGAAATTTAAATTTTAAGTTGTAGGGCTGTTAACCTACCCACTTTTCTTCTGCTTTGGTCTCCTCATCTTATCTGTAATCAATAGAGCATTTCGATGACCGTAGGCCATTTAACAAATGAAGAGGAAACATCTGAGAAATAAGTTGTCTGCAATCTACTTCTTTATAGTGTTCATTCTTTGCCTTCAAAAATTTTGATTGAAAACCATTTGTGATTTTAAAAAAGGGTATCAATATGACAATAATTACTGTAAAAGCAGTTCATCTTTATTGAGTACTTTTCTGTGTATCAAGCATTATTTAAGCACTTTTGATGTATTAGCAAGTTTCATAAAAACCTGATAAACAGGTATTGTTATCCACTTCCGTTTTACCAGGAGAAAACTGAAGCAGAGAGAAACTAAGTAACTTTCTCAAAATTATGCTCCTAGTAAGTGCTGGAGCTGGTATACAATAGCTTTCTGGCTCCAGAGCCCGAGTACTTTGAGCATATTTAATAATATATGAGTTTATGAAGGCTCTATGCCTTTAGACATTAACTTCTGAAATAATAAAGGGCCCATGGGAAATAAGAATGGTATGGCATAGTAAAAGTTTTTTTATGTTCCTTTAATATGTATGCTAAAAACTATCTGAATTTTTCTCAAACGTGGCTGTGCCTCAGAATCATTTGAGGAGCCTGTAAAAAAATATGATTTCTGGCACTCATTCCATACTACCTCACTGGAAGCAGGAGTTTGATATATCTGAATTTCTAGCCCAGTGTGAGGCAGATATTTATGCTCCACTGGCATATAACACACAACAAAATAGATTTTTTTTAAAGTTGCATATTGATGTTAGCTAATTATGGCAGCTAACACAGAGTACTTTATCTGCATTATTTCATTTGATTCTTATAACAACCTTGTGGTGTCAGGCAGCATTATTTCCTCCATTTTATAGATGAAGAAACTATTAGGTTGGTGCAGAAATAATTGTGGTTCTTGCCATTGAAAGTAATGGCAAAAACCGCAATTACTTTTGCACCAACCACAAATCTTAGAGTAGTAACATGACCAAGCCCTGTGCTCATTGCAACATTATTCACATTAGCTAACATATGGAAACAACCTAAATGTTCATCAGTGAATGAATGGATAAAGAAAATCTGGTATGTGTACACACACACACACACACACACACACACACACACACACACACACATATTATTATTCAGCCATTAAAAGAAGGAAATCCTGCCAAATACAAAATGGAAGAACCTCGAAGACATTATGCTAAGTGAAATAAACCAGACACAAAAAGACCAACATCTGTGTGACCTCACTTACATGTAGAACCTAAAAGTGTCAAACTCATAGCAACAGAGAGGTTAGAATGGTGGTTACCAGGGGCTGGGAAATGGGGAGATGTTGGTCAAAGGGTACAAACTTTCAGTTGTAACATGAATAAATTCTGAGGATCTAAGGTACAGCATAGTGACCATAGCTAATAATACTATATTGTTTACGTCTTGAAATTTGCTAAGAGAGCAGATCTTAAGTGTCCTTGTCACACATGCACACACACACATATGCACACAAAAGGTAACTAAGTGTAGTTATGGATGTGTTGCTTAATTTGATTATGGTAATCATTACACAGTGTATACATATATCAAATCATCACATTGTACACCTTGAATATACACAACTTTTATTTGTCAGTTATACCCCATTAAGCCTGGGGAGAAAAACATCACCAACATCACATGGGTAATAAATACATGCTAGAACCAGGATTTGAAAACAGGTCTATCAGAATACGAATACTTGACATTAACTATGTTCAATTGTTGTGAAAAAATCTCCAGAACTTTTTCATCTTGCAAAACTACAACTCCATATTCATTAAGCAACAATTCCCCCTTCCCTACCCTCTCCACCCCATCCCCTAGTAACCACCATTGTGCTTTCTGTGTCTGTGAATTCAACTACTTTAAGTACCTCATATAAAAAGGCATGGGGAGGAGGAAGGATGCCGTGCATGTACAAACGACATATGGATTGCTATACTAGCTAATGGGGCAACACATGCATCTGAGATTGCATTTTTCTAGCATTCCATGAAATTGTCAATTAAAGTGGAAAAATATTTATTTATATTTAATAAATATATATAAATATATTTACATATATAAATAAATAAATTTCCTAGTAAGTGCTGGAGCTGATATACAATAGCTGGTATACAATACTATATATATATATATATATATATATACACACACACATATATATATGTGTATATATATATACAGAGAGAGAGAGAGTGTGTGTGTGTGTGTGTGTGTGTGTGTGAGTGAGTGAGTCAGTCGGTCAGTCTTGCTCTGTTGACCAGGCTGGAGTATGGTGGTGTGATTATAGCTATTGCAGTCTCGAACTCCTGGGCTCAAGTGATCCTTCTGCCTCAGCCTTTCAAGTAGCTGGGATTACAGGTGTGTACCACCATGCCTAGCTAATTTTTTTTTTTTTAATTTTTAGATTTTCTACAGACAGAGTCTTGCTGTATTGCCCAGGCTGGTCTCAAACCCCTAGGCTCACTCGATCTCCCTTCCTCAATCTCCCAAAGTGCTGGGATTACAGGCGTGCGCTACTGCAATTTACATATAGTAAAACATACGGATTTTAAATGTAGATAGCCCTATGAATTTTGGCACACATATATATCATGTGTCCAATCCCCCCTCCCTCAATCAAGATTTCTATCATGTCAGAAAATTTCTTTTTTGGTTAGTAACCCCCAACTCTACTCTAGGCAAGCACGGATCTAATTTTTATTACCACATATTAGTAGTCTTGTCTATTCTAGAACTCTATACGGGTTGAGCATCCCTAGTCTGGATATCTGAAATCCAAAATGCTCCACAATCTGAAACTTTTTGAATGCCAACATGATGCCACAAGTAGAAAATTTTGCCCTTGACCTTATGTGATGGGTCACAGTCTAAATGAAGCCAAAAATTTGTTTAATGCAAAAAATTATTTAAAATATTGTATGAAATTAACTTCAGACTATGTGTATAAGATATATATGAAGCATAAATGAATTTGTGTTTAGACTGGGGTCCCATCTCCAAGATTTCTTTTTTTTTTTTGGTGGGGGGATGGAGTCTCGCTCTGTCGCCCAGGCTGGAGTGCAGTGGCGCGATCTCAGCTCACTGCAAGCTCTGCCTCCTGGCCCCCGCCTGGCCTCCAAGATTTCTTATTGTGGGTCTGCTCATATTCCAAAATCTGAAAAAATCCAAAATCCAAAATGATTCTGGTCCCAAGCATTTTAGATAAGGGACACTCAAGCTGTATGAAGGAAATCATACAGTATGCACTCTTATACCTGGCATTGTTCACTCAACATAATGTCTGAGAGATTTATCCATATTGTTGCATGTATAAGAAATTCATTTTGATTATTGAATGGCATTCTTTTTTGTGAATATTCTTCAATCTGTTTATTCATTGGTTGATGGACATTTTGGTTGTATCCGGTATGAATATTTGTATACTGGTCTTTGGTAGACATTTTTTCTTTTGGGTAAATTCTTAAGAGTGGAATTGTGGGAATATAGCTTAACTTTATACGAGAGTTTTATTTAGCTTTATATGAAACTGCCAAGCTGTTTCCAAAGTAGCTGCACCATTTTACATTCCCACCAGTAATGTATGAGAGTTCCACTTGTTCCAAATCCTTGCCATTATTTGGTGTTGATAGTCTTTTTAATTTCACCCACTTTAGTGTGTTTAAGATGGAATTTTTTGTGGTTCTTCTTTAAAAATTAACTTTATTGAGGTATAATTTATGTATAAACTCATTTCCACTGTAAAATTTGATAAGTTTTGACAGATACATGCACCTGTGTAACTAACACCATAGTTATCCTTAAATTTTCTTGCTGTCCATTCTCTGCCCACCTCAAGCAATTTTTGATCTGTTTTCTTTAACTATAGATTAGATTTTTGTTTTCTAGAGTTTTCATATATGTGGAATCATATAGTATTTACCTTTTTTGAGCCCTTTATTATTGCAGAATATGTACTATTGAAAATATTTTGTGAATTAAAGATAAAATATTCTTTGTTTACAGCTTTATTGAGATATAATTCACATATCATGGAATTCACCTATTTAAAGAGTAAATTGTACTCTTTAAATATATTCACAGGGTTATGCAGCCAACACTATAATCTAATTTTAGGACATTTCATCCCCAGCAAAAGAAACCCTGTGCCTGTTAGTAGTGAATCTCTATTTCTGTTTAAATTTTTTAAAATCTTTTTTATTGTGACAAAATACACATAACATAAAACTTACCATCTTAACCAATTTTAAGTTTGCAGTTCAGTGTCATTAAATATATTCATAATTTTATGCAACCATCACTACCACCCATCTAACTCTTTTCATCTTTTAAAACTGAAACCCTGTACCCATTAAACAGTAACTCCCCATTAACTTGTATAGCCAGCCTCTGGCAACCAACATTTTGCTGTCTGTCTCTATAATTTTGACTACTCTCATTACCTCATGTAAATGGAATCATAGAGTATTTGTCTTTTGTGACAGGCTTATTTCACTTAGTATAATATCTTCAGGGGTCATCCATATTGTAGCACGTCAGAATTTCCTTCCTTTTTAACGCTGAATAATATTCCATTGTATGGATATATTACATTTTGCTTATCCGTCTGTTGATTGACACTTGGGTTGCTTCCATGTTTTATCTATCGTAAATAATGCTCCTATGAACATACAAACATGGGTGTAAGATTATCTCTTTTATGAATAGCCAAAGCCATCCTGAGCAAAAAGAACAAAGTTGGAGGCATCACATTACCCGACTTCAAAATATACTGTAAGACTAAAGTAACCGTAACGCCATGGTACTAGTACAAAAACAGACACATAGACCTAGGGAGCAGAGTGAAGAACCCAGAAATAATGCTGCACACCTACAGCCATCTAATCTTCAACCAGTTAACAAAAATAAGCAACGAAGAAAGGACTCCTTATTCAATAAATGGTGCTAGGATAGCTGGTTAGCCGTATTCAGAAAAAATGAAAGTAGACCCCTACCATTCACCATACACAAAAACTAAATTAGGATGGATGAAAGAATTAAATGTAAGACCCCAAACTATAAGAATCTAGAAGAAAACCTAGGAAATGCCATTCTAAACATCGGTCTTGGCAAAGAATTATGACTAAGTCCTCAAAAGCATTTGCAAACGAAACAAAAATTGACAAGTGAAACCTAATTAAACTAAAGAGCTTCTGCCGAGCAAAAGAAGCTATCAATATAGTAAACAAACAACCTACAGAATGGGAGAAAATATTCGCAACATATGCACCTGACAAAGGCCTAATATCCAGGATTTACAAAGGACTTAAAAATTTGAACAAGCTAAAAAACAAATAGCCCTGTTAAAAAGTGGGCAAAAGCCGGGCGTGGTGGCTCACGCCTGTAATCCCAGCACTTTGGGAGGCCGAGGCGGAAGGATCACGAGGTCAGGAGATTGAAACCATCCTGGCTAACACGGTGAAACCCCATCTCTACTAGAAATACAAAAAATTAGCCGGGCATGGTGGCAGGCGCCTGTACTCCCAGCTACTCGGGAGGCTGAGGCAGGAGAATGGCGTGAACACGGGAGGTGGAGCTTGCAGTGAGCCGAGATCGCGCCTCTGCACTCCAGCCTGGGCGACAGAGCGAGACTCCGTCTCAAAAAAAAAAAGAAAAAAAAAAAAGTGGGCAAAAGACGTGAATGACCGCTTCTCAAAATAAGATGTATAATGGCCAACAACATGAAAAAAAAAATCACTAATATTCAGAGAAATGCAAATCAAAACTAGGAGATTCCATCTCACACCAGGAAGAATGGCTTTTTTAAATTTTTTTTTCTTTTTCTTTTTTTTTTTTTTTTTTTAAAGACGGAATCTCACTCTGTCGCCTAGGCTGGAGTGCTGTAGCTTGATCTCAGTTCACTGCAACCTCTACCTCCCAGGTTCAAGCGATTCTCCTGCCTCAGCCCCCAGAGTAGCTGGGGCTACAGGCATGCACCACCATGCCTGGCTAACTTCTTTGGTATTTTTAGTAGAGACAGGGTTTCACCATGTTGGCCAGGCTGGTCTCGAACTCCTAACCTCAAGTGATCCGCCCGTCTCGGCCTCCCAAAGTGCTGGGATTACAGGCATGAGCCACCGTGCCCAGCCAGAATGGCTATTACTAAAAGTAAAAAAATAACAGATGCTGATGAAGCTATAGGGAAAAGGAAACACTTATACCCTGTTGGTAGAAATGTAAATTAGTTTATCCACTGTGGAACGCAGTTTAGAGATTTCTCAAAGAACTTAAAAAGAACTGCCGTTCTACCCAGCAATGCTATTACTAGGTATATATCCAGAGGAAAATACATCTTTCTATCAAAATGTGTTCATCACAGCAGTATTCACCATAGCGAAGACATGGAATCAATCTAGGTGCCCATCAACAGAGTGGATAATGAAAATATGGTACATATACACCATGGGATATTATGCAGCCATAAAAAAGAATGAAATTATGTCCTTTACAGTAACATGGATGCAGCTGGAGGCCATAATCCTAAGCGAATTAACTCAGGACCAAAGCACATTCTCACGTAAGCAGGAGCTAAACACTGGGTACTCAGGGACATAAAGATGGCAACAAAAGACACAGGGGATTACTAGAGGGGAGAGAGGGGAGGTGGACAGGGGTTGAAAAAGTACCTATTAGGTACTCTGCTCACGACCTGGGATCAGTCATACACCAAACCTCAGCATCATGCAATATAGCCATGTAACAAATCGGCAGATGTACCCCCGGAATCTAAAATAATTATTGAAATTATTAAAATAATTTTAAAATATCTTTTTAAGAGACTGCTTTTAATTCTTTTTATTGTATACCCAGAAGTGGAATTGCTGCACCATATGATAATTCTCTTTTTAACTTTTTGAGGAAATGTCATATTGTTTGCGACAGCAGTGATACCATTTTACATTCCCTTCAGCAGTACAAAAGGGTTTTAATTTCTCCACATCTTGCCAACACTTATTTTCTGGTTTTGTGTGTGTGTGTGTGTGTGTGATAGTAGCCATCCTAATGGGTGTGAGGTGGTATCTCATTGTAGTTTTGATTTGCTTTTCTCTAATGATTTGTGGAGCTCGGCATCTTTAATGATTAGTGATGTTGGGCATCTTTCCATGTACTTATTGGCCATTTGTATGTCTTTGGAGAAATGTCTATTCAAGTCCTTTGCCCATTTTTTAAATAAGGTTGTTGGTTTTTGTTTGTTTTGAGTTAGTATTTACTCTTACGTATCTAACTATTCGCTTAGCATAATGTTTTTGAGATACATACATGTAGTTGAATATATCTATAATTGGCTTGTTTTTTGAATATCTATAATGTTTTTGAGATACATCCATGTAGATGAATGTATCTGTAGTTGGTTTGTTTTTTTGAATTTATCTATAGTCGGTTTGTTTTTTATTTTATTGTACCCATACAATATGATATATCCAAAACAACATTTGTCTGTAGTTGGGCATCTGGTTTGCTTCTAATTATTGGGTATAATATTAGTAATATGATGCCTAATGTTATTTTGCAATATAGCATACACTAATATGCATACTTACTATGTATACTGTACATATAATATGCAGCTATAATATTAGGCTAATATTATACCTAGTATTACTTTGCCTAGGCATATTATGCCCTATATGCAGCTATGCATATTGGTATAGAGTTGTCTTCCCTTATTGGTGGTTTCAGTTACCTGCAGTATAGTACAGTGAGATATTTAGGGAGGGAAAGACCACATTCACATAACTTTTATTACAATATATTGTTACAGTTGTTCTATATTATTATTGCTGTTAATATCTTACTGTACCTAATTTATAAATTAAAGTTTATCATAACTATATGTATAGGTAAAAAACATAGTATATATATATGGTGTGGTACTATCTGTAGTTTCAGACATCCTCTGGGTGTCTTGTAATGTATTCCCTGAAGACAAAGAGGAACTATAGTATGAATCTTTGGAGCATATGTTTTCATTTTCTTCAGGATAAATACCTAAGAGTGGAATTGCTAGGTCATTTTTTTTTTAAATGAAGCTGTGGATTTATTCTGAGTGGTATGGAGAGATGCCGACAATACAGTGTTAAATGAAAAGCATAAAGCATCCAGCACTTTGGGAGGTCAAGGCGAGAGAGTCACTTGAGCCTAGGAATTTGAGACAAGCCTCAACAACATGGTGAAACTCCGTCTCTACAAAAAAATTTTTAAAATTAGTTGGGCACGGTGGTGCTTGCCTGTAGTCCGAGCTACTCAGGAGGCTGAGGTGGGAGGATTGCTTCAGCCATGGAGGTTGAGGCTGCAGTGAGCTATGATTGTGCCACTACACTCCAACATGGGCAACAGAGGGAGACCTTGTCTCAAAAAAATTTTTTTTAAAAGGAAAGCATAAAATAGCACATGTAGTAAGATCTCATTTTTGGAAAAATGTGTATGCAGGAGGAAAAAAGACTGGAAGGATATACACTAAAATATTAGCAATGGTTTTCCTCTCAGTGAAATTTTCTTCTTTATACTTTTCTCTATTTTCTGATTTCTTCTGCAATAAGTATGTATAAGTTTAATAATTTAAAAAATGAAAAAATTTTTTCTATTTTTCCCCTGTGCTTTTCTTTTTTTTTAAATTTATTTTACATTCAAGAGTACATGTGCAGGTTTCTTATATAGGAAAATTGTGTGTCACAGAGGTGTGGAGTACAGATTAATTAATCACTAATAAGCATAGTACCTGATAGGTAGTTTTCTGTCCTCACCTTCCTCCCACCCTCCACTCTCAAGGAGGCCCCAGTGTCTGTTGTTCCCTTCTTTGTGTCTATGTAACTGAGTATTTACCTCCTACTTATAAGTGAGAACACACTATGTTTGGTTTTCTGTACCTGCGTTAGTTTGGGATAATGGCCTCCAGCACCATCCGTGTTGCTGCAAAGGACATATTGTTGCTCATTTTTATGGCTGGGTAGTTATTCTGTGGTCTAAATGTACCATATTTTCTTTTCCAGTCCACCCTTGATGAGCATTTAGGTTGATTCCATGTCTTTGCTATGGTGAATAGTGCTGTGATGAACAGATACATGCATGTATCTTTATGGTAGAACAATTTATATTCCTTTGGGTATATACGCAGTAATGATGGTGGGGTCGAATGGTAATTCTTTCTTAAGTTCTTTGAGAAATCGCCGAACTGGTTTCCAGAATGGCTGAACTAAGTTACATTGCCACCAACAGCATGTAAGCACTCCCTTTTCTCTGCTACCTCACCAGCACCTTTTATTTTTAGAGATTTAAATAATAGCCATTCTGACTGATATAAGATGGTTTCTCTTGTGGTTTTGATTTGCATTTCTCTAATGATTAGTGATATTGAGCATTTTTTCGTATGCTTTCTGGCTGCATGTATGTCTTCTTTTGAAAAGTGTTTGATCATGTCATTTGCCCACTTTTTAATGGGGTTGTTTGTTTTTTGCTCATTAAGTTGTTTAAGTTTCTTATAGATTCTGGATATTAGACCTTTTTTGGATACGTATATCTTCTCCCATTCTGTAGGTTGCAAATATTTTCTCCCATTCCATTGGTTGTGTGATTACTCTGTTAATAGTTTCTTTTGCTGTTCAGAAGCTCTCTAGTTTAAATATGTCTCATTTGTCATTTTTTGTTTTTGTTGCAGTTGCTTTTGGCATGTTTGTCATGAAATCTTTGCCAGGACTTAGGTCCAGAATGGTATCTCCTAGGTTATCTTTGAGGTTTTAGGTTTTACATTTGAGTCTTTAATTCATCTTGAGTTGATTTTTGTATATGCTGTATGGAAGGGGCCCAGTTTCAGTCTTCTGTATATGACTAACCAGCTACCCCAACACCATTTATTGAACAGGGAGTCCTTTCCCCATTGCTTGTTTTTGTTACCTTTGTCAAAGATCTGGTGGTTGTTGGAGTGTGGCATTGTTTCTTGGCTCTCTATTCTGTTCCATGGGTCTATGTGTTTTTGTATCAGTACCATGCTGTAATGGTTATTGCAGCTTTATGGTATAGTTTGAAGTCAGGTAATGTGGTGCCTCCAGTTTTTTGCTTAGGCTCTTTTTGCTTAGGATTGTCTTGGCTACTCAGGCTCCTTTTTGGTTCCATATGAATTTTAAAATAGTCTTTTCTAATTATGTGAAGAATGTCCTTGGTAGTTTGATACGAATAGCACTGAATCTGTAAATTGCTTTAGGCAGTGTGGCCATTTTCACAATATTGATTCTTCCTATTGATGAGCATGAAATGTTTTTTCCTTTCTTTGTGTCATGTGTGATACCTTTGAGCAATCTTTTGTAATTCTCATTACAGAGATCTTTCACCTCCCCTAGTTAGCTGTATTCCTAGGGTATTTCATTTTCTTTGTGGCTATTGTAAGTGGAATTGCATTCTTGTATTGACTCTCAGCTTGGACATTGTAGGTGTATAGAAATGCTACTAATTTTTGTATATTGGTTTTGTTGTTCTTGTTGTTTTTGCTGTTGTTGTTTTTGTTGTTTGACCCCTCTGTTACTCAAGCTGGAGTGCAGTAATTCGATCTTGGCTCACTGCAACCTCTGCCTCCTGGGCCCAAGTGATCTTCCCATGTCAGTCTCCTGAGTAGTTGGGACTACAGATGCACACTCCCTTGCCTGGCTAATTATTTTTGTATTTTTTATAGAGACGGGGTTATGCCATGTTGCTCACACTGGTCTTGAACTCCTGAGCTCAAGCAATCCTCTTGCCTCAGCCTCCCAAAGTGCTGGAATTACAGCCATGAGCCACCATGCCTGGTCCATGTTTTTTGAGACAGAGTCTCACTCTGTCACCCAGGCTGGAACAGTGGCATGATCTCACCTCTCTGCAACCTCTGCCATCCAGGCTTAAGCGATTCTCCTGCCTCAGCCTCCTGAATGGCTGGGACCACAGGTGCCACCATGCCAGGCTAATTTTTGTGTTTTCAGTAGAGACGGGGTCTCACCATGTTGGCCACGCTGGCCTCAAACTCTTGGACTCAAGTGATACACCCACCTTGGCCTCCCAGAGTGCTGGGATTACAGGTGTGAATCACCGTGCCTGGCCTGACCATTTTTGTACCTTAATTTTATATTCTGAAATGTTGCTGGAGTTGTTTATCAGAGTTAGTAGCTTTTGGACAGAAACTATGAGGTTTTCTAGGTTTGCAATCATATCATCTGCAAACAGAGATAGTTTGACTTCCTCCCTTTCTATTTGGATGCCTTTTATTTCTTTCTCTTGCCTGATTGCTCTGGATAGGACTTCCAGTGCCATGTTGAATAGAGTAGTGAGAGAGGGCATCCTTTTCTTGTTCAGGTTTTCAAGGGGAATGCTTCCATCTTTTGCCCATTCAGTGTGATGTTGGCTATGGATTTGTCATAGATGGGTTCGTATTATTTTGAAGTGTGCTCCTTCAGTGCCTAGTTTGTTGAGGGTTTTTTAACATGAAGGATGGTGAATTTTATTGAAAGCCTTTTCTGTATCTGTTGAGATGATCATGTTGTTTTGTTTTTAGTTCTGTTTATATGGTAAATCACATTAATTGATTTGTGTATTTTTTTAAAATTTTTTTAGTTTTGAGACAGAGTCTCGCTCTTGTTGCCCAGGCTGGAGTGCAATGGTGCAATCTTGGCTCACTGCAACCTCTGTCTCCCAGGTTCAAGCAATTCTCCTGCATCAGCCTCCCAAGTAGCTGGGACTACAGGCATGCACCACCACTCCTGGCTAATTTTGTATTTTCAGTAGAGATGGGGTTTCACCATGCTGGTCAGGCTGGTCTCGAACTGCTGACCTCATGTGATCCACGGGCCTCAGCCTCCCAAAGTGCTGGGATTACAGGCATGAGCCACTGCGCCAAGCCAATTGATTTGTGTGTATTAAACCAACCTTGTATCCCAGGGCCCACTTGATCATAAAGCATTAGCTTTTGGATATGCTGCTGAATTCGGTTTGCTAGTATTTTGTCAAGGATATTTGCATCTGTGTTCATCAATGATATTGGCCTGAAGCTTTCATATTTTGTTGTCTCTGCCAGGTTTTGGTGTCAGGATGATGCTGGCCTCAAACAGTGAGTTAGGGAGGAGTCTTTCTTTCTTAAATATTTGGAATAGTTTCACTAAGAATGGTATCAGATCTTCTATATACATCTGGTAGAATTTGGCTGTGAATGACTGTGTCTGGTCCTGGCCTTTTTTTCATTGGTAGGCTTATTATTAGTCATTCAATTTCATAATTTATTATTGGTCTGTTCAGAGATTCAGTTTCTTCGTGATCCAATCTTGGGAGGTTGTATGTTTCCAGAGATTTATTCATTTTTTCTACGTTTTCTAGCCTTTGTGCATAGAGAGATGTTCATAGCAGTCTCTGAGTGTTCTTTGTATTTCTCTGGATTTGGTGGTAATATTCCCTTTGTTATTTTTTATTGTGTTCATTTGGAGCTTTTATCTTTTTTTCTTCATTAGTCTAGCTAGTTATTATGTCAGTTTTATTTATTCTTTCAAGGAACTAACTCTTGACCTTATTGATCTTTTATATGCTGTTTTCATGTCTCAGTTTCCTTCATTTCAGCTTTGATTTTGGTTATTTCTTCTGCTAGCTTTGTGGTTGGTTTCCTCTTGTTTCTTTAATTCAAGGTGTGATGTTAGGTTGTTAATTTGAGGTCTTTCTAACTTTTTGCTGTGGGTGTTCAGCGCTATAAACTTTTCTCCTAACATTGCTTTAGCTATGTCCCAGAGTTTCTGATATATTGTATCTTTCATGATCTGTCTAATAATGTCAGTAGAGTGTTGAAGTCTCCTATATATTATTGTGTGGTTACTAAGTCTCTTCATTGATCTCTAAGTATTTGCTGTTTGAATCTGGGTGCTTCTGTGTTTGGTGCATACATATTTAGGATAGTTAGGTCTTCTTGTTGAATTAAACCCTTCAGCATTATGTAATGCCCTTACTGGATGTGCTGCTGGATTTGTTTTGCTAGTATTTTGAATGATCCAAAAATCACTCAAAAACATACAATTTAATGGAAGTTAACCTGCTCCTGATTGACTTTGGGTAAACAATAAAATAGAGGCAGAATTCAAGAAATTCTTTGAAACTAATGAGATCAGATATACAATATATCAGAAACTCTGGGATATAGCTAAAGCAGTGTTAGGGAGAAAAGTTTTTTTTTTTTTTATAAATCTTTATTGATTTAAAGTGTGTTTTATCTGAAATTAGAACAGCAACCCCTGCTTTGTTGAGTTTTTGTTTGCTTGGTAGATTTTTCTCTGTTTACTTTGAGCCTGTGGGTGTGATAGGTCTCTTGCATTTATGTGTGATGGGTCTCTTGATGACAGCATACAGTTAGGTCTTGCTTCCTTATCCAACTTGCCAGTCTGTGCCTTTTAATTAGGGCATTAACCCATTTACATACAAGGTTAATATTAATAGGTGAGGATTTATCCTGTCATCTTGTTGTTACCTGGTTGTTACGCATCTTAATTGTGCAGTTGCTTTATATTATCAGTGTATCTATGTACTTAAGTGTGTTTTTATGATGGCCTGTATTAGTCTTTCTTTTCCATATTTTTTCCATATTTAGCACTCCCTTAAGGAGTTCTGGTAAGTCAGGTCTAGTGGTAACAAATTTCCTTAGCATTTGCTTGTCTGAAAAGGATCTTATTTATCCTTTTCTTATGAAGCTTATCTTAGTTTGGCTGTATATGGAATTCTTGGTTGGAATTTTTTTTCTTTAAGAATGCTGAATATAATCCCTCAATCTCTTCTGGCTTGTAGGGTTTCTGCTGAAAGTTCCACTGTTAACCTGAGGAAGTTTCTTTTTTGGTGACTTCCTTCTTCCTAGCTGCCTTTAATATTTTATCTTTCACTTTGATCTTAGAGAATCTGATTACTCTGTCTTGGGCAAGGTCGTCTTTTATAGTACCTTGCAAGGGTTCTCTGCATTTCCTGAGTTTGAATGTTGGAAAAAATTTCATGAATAACACTCTAAAACATGTTTTCCATGTTTCTTGCTTTCTCTTTTAGGGATGCCAATGAGATGTAGATTTGGTCTCTTTAGATAATCCCATATTTCTTGGAGGCTTTGTTTATTCTTGAATCTCTTTTTTAAATTTTTGTCTGACTGAATTATTTTGGAGAACTGGTCTTCAGACTCTGAGATTCTTTCCTCTCTTTGGTTGATTTCCTGCTGTTAATATTTGTTCATATTGTTTGCCTCTGTGTCCCCACCCAAATCCCATGTTGAATTGTAATTCCCAATGTTGGGGGAGGGACCTGGTGGGAGGTGATTGGACCATGGGGGTGGATTTACCCCCAGTGTTCTCATGATAATGAGTTCTCATGAGATCTGATAGTTTAAAAGTGTGTGGTACTTCCCCCTTGAGTCTCTCTGTCTCTCCTGCTGCCATGTGAAGATGTGCTTGCTTCCCCTTTGCCCTACCGGCATTACTGTAAGTTTCCTGAGGACTTCCCAGCCATGCCTTCTATACAGCCTGTGGAACTGTGAGTCAATTAAACCTCTTTTCTTTATAAATTACCCAGTCTGAAGTAATTCTTTATATCAGTGTGAGAATGAACTAATACACCTGTGACTGTGTTTTAAAATTGTTGGAGTCTTTCAGCTCTATCAGATTCTTTCTTACAATTGCCATTTGTCTTTTATCTCCTGTATTATTTTATTGTATTCCTTAGAATCCTTTTATTGGGTTTCAATGTTCTCTTGAATCCAGATGATTTTTGTTTCTATTTATACTTTCAATTCTGTTTCTTTCGTTTCAGCCATTCAGTCTGGTTAAGACCCACTGGGGAATTAGTGTGGTTGTTTTTAGGTGAGAAGACACTGTGCTTTTTTGAGTTGCCAGAGTTCTTGCTGCACTGGTACCTTCTCATCATTGTGGGTGATATTCCTTCAATCTTTGAAAATGCTAATCGTTTGAATGTGTTTGTTTGTTTGTTTTTTTGCTTTTGTCTTCTTTGATGCATTTGGAGGTTTAATTGTAGTATAAGGTGAGTTCAGTGAAGTCACTTCCTTTGTGAAAGATTTTAGGGAGCTAGGGCTAAGCTCATCCCTGCTAGGCTTCATGCTCTCACTTTAGGGGCCTGACACCAGGCCCCCGGCATTCTTGTCTGGACTCTTGAGGTTAGGAACATGCTGTACTGGAGCTTCTGAGATGTTCCCAATCCTCTGGCCATGACACCTCCATGGGTGGTGCTAGCCAATGCCCTTTGTCTCAGTGGTGTTAGCGGGCTCTGTGTTCATTTGTGTTTCAGCAGCTGTGGTAGTGTGGCAGGGTGCACATACATAAAATGGAGTGGGGTAGTGGTGGAAGCAGGGCTGTGGTATGTGCTTCCACTGGTGTCGGCTGCCTCCGTCACATGTTTACCTGTATATCAAACTATCACACAGTTTTGAAAGTTGTTTGTACAGTGTATGAGATGTTCTGTTGCTTGATATTATTGCTAATACTTGTATTATCTGATTTAATTTAACCATTGGGTGTGTGGTGGTATCTTATTGTGGTTTTAGCTTGTATTTGTTTGATGACTAATTTGAATATCTTTTCATGTGCTTTTCATCATTCACATACCTTCTTTTGAGAAGTGTCTGTCTCCCCCATTTTCTTATTGACTTTCCCCCATTTTCTTATTGACTTGTCTTGTTAAGTCTCCAGAATTTTTATAAATTTTTAATATAAATCTATCTCAGATACATGTATTATAAATACTTTTTCCTAGTCTGCAGCTTGTCTTTTTATTTTCTTAATGGTATCTTTCAAAGGGCAAACACTATGAATTTTAATGTACAATTTAGCAATTCTTTATTTTTCATCATTTGCCTACCCATTGTTGTGACAGTTTTCTTCTTTGTTTTCTTGGTGTCCTTCTCTGTAAAATTGAGGTAATGTGAGAGTTAAATGGATTGATATATGTAATGTACTTTGAAAATGCCTCACATTTAATAAAAATGGTATAGTGTTAGCTGCCATTATTGTTACCACAACTCCTTTACTCATAAGTTATTTTTGAGGCTTTTGGATGCTGTCTCTACATCCCTGTCTCATCTTCATTCCTCTTAAAAATTTGTCATTGCCATTTTCTTTAAGGGTCTTTTGTTTACAAAAAAGGACTAAAGTTAAGATTTTCTACATATTAGAGAAAGGATATCCTAGCATTCCATGTAGGGTATGATTTATATTACATGCCACTGTTTTGTAATCTACCAATTTACCAGTGACTTGGTTTCCTTTCATATGTGATGTTACAATGAGATTTATAGAAATTTTTGCCATTTCCTTTCCCCAAAAGGTCTAAAGCCCACCATGAATGTCATGATTTTCCCCTTTTGTTAAGGCTCCTTTGGTCATCTCTGACATTGGCTTCCACTGTATTTTATGCATACCTTACATGCCTTTTAGTGTACTATGGAAAATGGCATTTTAGAGGGTATTGTTTTCGTTGTCAGTTTTGCTAAACAGAATTTAGGGGCTGGATTTTGATTGAGGTACATTAATTGGATTAAAAATATGAACATAATTAGCATGAAGGCAGTAATAGTTATACCAAAATGGAGTTTCAAATGAGTATAAACTAGGTCAAGGCAAGATGTTCTTCTTAAAATACATTACAGTATGATAATGATCCACCATAGTTGTTTGAGTCAGTCTCAGAAATGGAGATATTGTCCTGATTCTGTTCTCTATTATTTTGACCAAATATTTAATCAGTCTATCATTTTCCTATTATAGAGTGAGAGATATAATATCTTCCTAGCAAAAATAATATTAAGCAATGAGATAGTTAGTATTTAGCAAGTGATATAGTTCTTATAATGAACTCAGTATAATTTTTAGTCTACAGTCCAGATCTTATTGATCTCTTTTCTAAAAGTATCCCCTCCATCTGAGCCCCTCTCCTGAGCCCTAGATCAGGTACTGGGCCATCCACAAAGTAGTGCATAGTGCTTGGCAATGAATAGGCAATTGGTAAGAGTGTTGTATTTAACCAAACTTTCAATTTTATCCCTGTTTCTTGTGGCTTTTTTTGTCTCTCTTTCCTGTGGATTCTATAAACTCAAGAAATCAATATTCTTATGGAGGGAAAAAAAGCAAACAAAAACTTACTGCAGCTGTTCTTCTTACAGTTTCTGTCTTTATGCTTTTCACACAAATGTTTTAAGAGAGTCAATTATTCTTAGTTTCCCATGTGTCTTTTTAGCTTTTATAATTTAGTTATTGTTAAACTGTTTTAAACTATGTCTAATAACCTTAGGCCTCATAATTTTAGTGTATTTTCAGATTTTCTAGCTTTTGTGTAATAGCTCCTTATAGTTTCTTCTTTGCCTCCTCTATAACACTTTCCCAGTCTTTTTCCTCCTGTCTGTCCTTTACATTTTTATTTTTATTTGTTTTGTTTTTAATGAATTACTCCAGATTTTATCTTCGTCTCCTTTTTCTTCAACAAAGAAGATAGCTGAGTGAGGGAGTGAATTAAAATATTTCTAGGGCTTCGTTTATTTGCCTTTAAGCAGATGTTGCTTTCTTGAATGTAGCTGTGATTTTTCAGTTACTTTTTGGACATCTCCATTTTGGTATTAGCTGAATTTTTCATAGTAAAACTAATTGTTGAATATACTTGGTCCTACGTAGAAGGCAAGCTGTGTTATGTTCATCACTATGTCTTAATTGTCTAGCATAGTGCTTGGTACATAGTTGGCAATTAATACACGTTTATTATATGAACAGTTGATATTCTCCTGTCACCTGAAAGTTAACATGTTCAAAATTGAACATGTTGGAATCTGGAATTTTCCTTTGCTTCTGTATCTTCCCATTGTTTGAAGCATAGATCAAATGTTCCCTCTTCCCTAAAGTTTTCCTTAATCATCACAGTCAAAAATCTGTTTCCCTATTCTCTATTCCTTTACCAAATTATACTTTTATTGTACCTTTATTCTGGATTACATTTTATTTATTTATGTACAGAGTTTGCTGTACATAAGATTGAGGTCACTTGCTAACTTCTCCAAGATAAATTAACTATTTAAAATAATCTAAGGTTTTGGGAAAGGAAAGGGTTGAAAAGTGGATTTGTATCACTGTTCCTTCTGTATAGAATCCCCTCCCCATCTTGCTACTTTTCACTCATTCTTCAGCCTCAGGTGAGGGTGTTTCTGAGCCTGCTTTAAGTCTTGAATAGGTGACTTTTCTTTGTATTCCTCTATTATTAATTCCTTTAATAAATAATTATTGAGTGCCTTTATTGTGCAGACATTATGCCAGACAGGCCTTTGAGAAACAAAAAGGTAGGACTTTTGTGGCTGAGTATGTAATGTTTAGCTCATTATACAATTACGTATTACACAGATAAGGAAACTGAGGCTCAGATAAGTTCAGTGAATATACTAAGGTTACAAAATTAATAAATGGGAGAGCCTGGTTTCAGACTTTGGACTTTCTGAGTCCTTAGTGTTCTTCCCATTATACTTTGGCATTCCTCAGTGAAAATGTTTTTTGAAAGATTTGAACCAAATCTTTCTAAGCTCTGGTATTTTGTTTCTTTTCCAGCACCACAGAGCATTCTCTTAACCATTTACTGTTACTTAGCAAAGGAGATACATGTACATGGAACCAATGCTGTTGACCAAAAGAGGATAGTTAACCTGATACTGGGCAGAAATACTTCCACTGAATTTGTGTCTTTGAAAACTGATTTTAGCATTTGCTTTACTCAAAGGATTTACAAGCCTCCAGAGTCGTCAGGGTTCTGTGTTATCTATTGTCTATATTAATCTATGGATTTGTTTTATTTTTCCACTGGAACATTACAGCTCTCAAAATTCATAGCAAACACCCTACACTCTATTTATTTCCATTCAACAGTACGATGGTGTGAATTTGACAAAACTCTGGCAAATACTTAAGTTAATATTTCACAAAATACCCAAACTCCTTTTGGCAGTTGATTTCCAGGCAGCTGATAAAACATTGAATTGGTAGGTGTTTTTTGTTTTTGTGGGTTATTCATTTTGATGTGGATACGGAAGGGTAGGGAAGGAGAAGTTGTTATGGTATAAAGACAGAGTTGGAAAAGTTGGGCTTATGTTGTTGTTTGTTTGTTTTTGTTTTGTTTTCCTGAGAATATTCTCTGTTACCCTGCAGTAAGCTGTCTACATTCCAGGATTTGACAGCCTGCTTGCTTAATAGCCTTCAAAAACATACATGTCCTGTCATACCTGTGCTATGTTCTGACTACTTGGTAACTTGTTAGCTTAGAGATTAATTTTAGGGATGTTTTATATAAGGAAACCTCTCCTCTAATGCTACCTCCTTTTGTTACCTGTTAATAGTCATGGTGTTAGGTTTATTGAATGACTTTTGCCTCTGTATTATTTTCTTCTCAATGTTCTTTTCATTAGGAATATAATGGCCGGGCACGGTGGCTCATGCCTGTAATCCCAGCACTTTGGGAGGCCGAGGCGGGTGGATCACCTGAGGTTGGGAGTTCGAGACCCGCCTGACCAACATGGAGAAACCCTGTCTCTACTAAAAATACATAGTTAGCTGGGCATAGTGGCACATGCCTGTAATCCTAGCTATTCAGGAGGCTGAGGCAGGAGAATTGCTTGAACCTGGGAGGCGGAGGTTGCAGTGAGTTGAGATTGCACCATTGCACTCCAGCCTGGGCAACAAGAGTGAAACTCCATCTCAAAAAAAAAAAAAAGAATAGTAATCATAACATGAAATAATACATTCATTTGTGATTTTACATCTTGCTCTTCTCAGTTTGACAAAGGAAATAATGTTTATAAGATTAAATTACTGATTTTTCCTGTTTTGACATCCTTAAACTTTGGGTTCTGTGAGTGTTTTGCCTGAATTAGAACTGTGGAACTAGACTTTATGACTCAAGGTTTGGGGATATTACATGTCAAATGCATGTTTTTAAATTTCCTAAAATACAATTTTATAACTGAAAAAAATATAGAAACATTTAATAGACAACATTTTGCATCACTAAAAAAATTAGTATTATGTTTAAATACATTTTTAAAAATATACTTATTTCCTTTTAAAGTGTTCTCCACCACACTTGGGCATTTATCTGTTTCTTTAAATGGCCTTCTCTGTTTCTTGTTTGCAGGCAGCTATCAATGGTGTAATACCACAGGAAAATGGCATTCTACAAAGGTATGTTATAAAGTGCTTACCAGTTAAGATGACTTAGCAGAACAAAGAACAGAGCTAGCTGTTAATTTTTTTGTTTTATTTTTTAATAGAGCATTGATTTGGGGTATATAAGTTCATTAACATTGTTCTTTCAGATATTTCTATGTGTTATATTAATTCTCCAAAGTCTCCAACTTTTAACTGTATAAAATTATTGCATATTTGGTAACACCATCTTTTAAGGTGGTTTTAATTTTTAAGAAAGCTTTTCAAGCTTATCCTTTGATTTATAAGATGAAAGGAACTGAATTTTTTAAACTATTAGCACTGGCTATTGGTTTAATAACCCCAGAATATGGTTATCAAACTTAACTATACAGGCTTTATCTCCAGGCTTACTACAGACTTTTTCTCCTTCCCTTTTGGGTTCTAAATCAAGTATATGATAATTTGCAACAATTTGAGGCAGTTCTTAATAATGCAACTCTTCAGAGTACTGAACTATTTTACTTGAAGTATCCAGTGTTAACAAGTGGAATGGTTTTAGAGGTTTTGTGTTATGGCCAGAAGGTAAAACTGGAAGATGTGGCCAAGAGAATTATAATAGTTGCAATGTAATTGCTTGAGTTAAAAATAAATTAATAACTTTTGTCTCCTTAAAATTGGAGACTCTGGTTCTGAATTAAAGAACACTTTATAAAATCTTAGGAGGTAAAACCATTCTCCCTTCCAAGTGTAGTTTAATTACTTGATTTTCCCACCTTTCCTCTCAATTCAAACATTGGCTTGAATTTTGGTGGCTGGGATTTCTAAGTCACTGAAGCATGATCTGCTAAGTGCGGATGAGGCAAACAGAAACAGCAGATTAGGAATGAGGTCGTTTTGGAGAGCAAGAAAAGTACTCTTGCAGAAACATCAGGAAGTTCACCATGAACTGCTAGACATGCTGTTCTTGATAAGAAACCATATATTTAGGATGGAAGCAAAATTTGTTTGATACCTGTACCACCTTTAATGGTTAATGGTTTTTAGATGAAAGCAATGATAAAACAGACCTATACCCCCGTTCCTCTCTTCTAAACTGTCAGAAAGATTTTCATCCAGAGTAAATGTGGCAGATTTCCAGAGTTTCTACCAACTTCTGTTTGTTTAATCTTTAGTTTGTTGTTGTTTGTTCCAGAGCATTCAATTCTATCGAAGCCCTTGTCTAGAAAGCAAACCAGGTGAACTTCCTTTATGGCCATTTTTTTCTCAGTTTAGAAAGTTTTACACTGCTAAATATCACTCCAGTTTTATTTTTGAGTAAATGTTATTGCCACTTTTTGTGCCAAAATTTTTGCTATGCAAAATCTGTGGGTTCAGCTACTGGATTCTGAGTACATATTGGATATATCATCCAATTAATAGCATTTGCCATAGGTGAACTGTAGAAACTTCTTCTCCCCTGGAAACATTCCATCTTTCCTGTCACAGATTATACTTTTTATTTAATATATTTTATGACTAGAAATTCAGTATTAAACTGATTTCTCATAAAGTTACTATAATATTTGGGGTTGAACTGTGATCAGAGTAGGATTTTGTTGGTTTTGTTTGCTTTTTTTGAAGGAATGAAACATATGTCTACATGAGAAAATCAGTTGTAGCTAGTAATATTCTTCAACTATTTCCTTCCTAACCTTGTTCTTTAGCTTTGAAATCATTGTGGATTTAACATAACTGAAAATTCCTCTTGTATGTCTACTGACCAGAGGAAAACAAAAGAGGGCTCTTTGTGTACTTTCTTATAAGCTTAACACTGAAAGTAGAAGGCACGATGCTAGAAATGGTATATGCAGGCAGTTAAAAGGATCTTTGTTTTGTATGTTTGGTTTTTATAATAAAGTCGAATATATGCAGTCTGTGTATACATCTGACTGTTAAATTGTTAGTCCATCCCTTAACAAAGAAAGGAGGTATCAAATACTATAGTTTAAATAAATTACTATATAAAGCAATATTCTCATGAGATAATGAACTTTTGGTAGGAAATAAATACCCACCTCACGATACATGTGTTGATACTAAATTCCTTTGACCGGAGATTATTCAAAACAAAAAACTGTACTAATTATCTGCAATCTAAAGAAGTTTTGTTTTTTTTTTTTAAGAGAAAGAAGAGCCAGTGTGTGCCTTATAGCTTTTCTTGAAATCAGGTTTTTGTGTGAATCCAAGAGGGTATATGATTTTTAATGTAACCATAAACTCCAAGGGAAAGAAACTTTTTTTTGAATGCTTAAGGCAGTCTGCTGGGCAATTGACATATTTTTCTTCATTTAATACTCACTACAACCTGTAAGAGGTAAATGTTTACATTTTACCTATGAGGAAATTCAAAGTTAAAGAGTTTACATAGACTTGCCCTAGTTCACAAGCATAGAAGCAGGTAGTGAAGTCTAGATTGTCTTATTTTAAAAGCCATGCTCTATCCTCTTTATTACTCTGTCTTCTTCAAGATCAGTCAGTGAGGTATTTCCACACTTTTAAGATTTTTCCTTTGAGACCTGGGCGTGGTAGCTCACGCCTATAATTCCAGCACTTTGGGAGGCCGAGGCTGGCAGATCACTCGCGGTCAGGAGTTCAAGACCAGCCTGGCCAACATGGTAAAACCCTGTCTCTACTAAAAATACAACTTGAACCTGGGAGGCCAAGGTTTCAGTGAGCCAAGATTGCACCACTGCACTCCAACCTAGGTGACAGAGTGAGACTCCATCTTAAAAAAAACACGAACAGAAAAAGATTTTTATTTTGGGTAAAGAAGGTGAAATCCAATACATGTACATAATGTCTTTCTTCCACAGCTTGGTTTTTTATAGTTATTATTTTAGTCGTAAGCTATTAAAGGCAGATATTATTCTTCCTCATTTTACAGGTAGATAGGATAAGTCATAAAGTGACTTGGCCCAGATGATACAGCCTGATGTTGATGGAGTCAGGAATATAAGCAAGTCTTCTGACTCTTTCTCCAAGGCTTATTTCATGAGACAGTATATTGCTAACACAGCATGCTATGTGTAACTTATGCAGTCATAAATGTAAACTATTCATTCAGTCATAAGCAGACACTGAGTATGTGTATTTACACGATCCAGTATATTATTTATTTAACATATTGTCCAGAGCCTCTTTAAAAATTGTTTTTGGAGATATTTTTAGGAAGAAATGTTAGTGAATTACTTGTATAATTGGAGAGCTGATGCTATGTTTTCTAAAAGTAAACTTTATAAATTAATAGCATAATTTTAGCCACTCACTAAGTGGATGGTATTTATTAACTCATATTTGTTTTATTACCCAGACAGGTGTACAATTTGTTCATTTGTCCATTGTTTAATTCATTGAGAACACCTAGAGAAGATGTTTATTTTCAAACCTTGACCATTAGGCTTTCAGAATATGTAAATGCCCAGGTTTTGTACTTAAAAAATAGCCATTATAGCCAGTTAGTTTCTATGTATTGCTTTGTCTAATTTCCATTTAAAAAATCTGATTTGATTCACAAGTTTATCTCTAAAATAAATGCGGAGTTTTTTTTTTTTTTTTTTTTTTTAAGGAGGTGCCTAAAAATTTTGCCATGGCATGGACTTTAAAAAATTGAAATAATAAACAAGTGCAGAGTTCCTGTTTAGTTTTCTTTCTGTTCATTGCCTTCCAAGAGCCTGAGTTGTTTGTAGAGGAAAGTTGAGTAAGGATAAAAACACTTATTTGGTTGAAGTTTTAGAACTAAAATAGATTTCTACATAGAGCTTCCAAATCGGTGTCATTTTTATATTTATTTATTTTTAAGGTACAGGGGTCTTGCTATGCTGCTTAGGCTGGACTTGAACTCCTCCTGAGCTCAAGCAATCTTTCTGACTCAGCCTCCTGAGTAACTGGGTCTACAGGCACGTGACACCTTGCCTAGTTTCCCATTAGTATCTTTTTTTGTTGTTGTTTGTTTTTTTGGAGACAGGCTCTTGCTCTGTAGCCCAGGCACAATCACAGCCTCCTGCAGCCTCGACTTCCTGGACTGAAGTGATCCTCCCACCTCAGCCCCCTGAGTAGCTGGGACTGTAGGCGCTTGCCACCACACCTAGCTAATTTTTGTATTCTTTGTAGAGATGGGGTCTCATGATGTTGCCCAGGAGTTCTAGACTACTGGGTTCAAGCCATCCTCCCACCATGGCCTCACAAAGTGCTAGGATTACAGGCATGAGCCACTACACCTGGCATTCAATCAATATCTTTTTTTAAAAAAGGTATTTATAGATTAGTAAATCTATAATGATTACATGGTTAGATGATTAAATAGAAAAGAATAGCAAGGTCAGATTATAAGATGGTGGTTTTCTCAGCTGGGAAATGTTAAAAATACGTTTACTCTTTTTTGATTCAATAATTTTGGATGCTTTTGTATTCTTTGGGTCTCATTAAATGTTAGTGAAAACTGATGGGATCATTCATTGACTGGTAAGATCTCTCTCTTCCTCTCATTTTTTTGGATTGCCTTTTTTTTTGAGATGAGGTCTCACTCTGTCACCCAGGCTGAAGTGCAGTGGCATGATCTCAGCTCACTGCAACCTCTACCTCCCTGACTCAATTGATCCTCCCACATCAGCCTCCTGAGTAGCTGGGACTACAGGCATGTGCCACCAAGCCCGGCTAATTTTTGTATTTTTTGTAGAGATGGGGTTTCGCCCCAGCCATGTTGCTCAGGTTAGTCTTGAACTCCTGAGCACAAGTGATCCTCCTGCCTCGGCCTCCCAAAGTGTTGGGATTACAGGTGTGAGCCACCGCACCTGGTCTACCCAAGAAATTTTACCAGAGGGAATTTTATATAGGGAGTCAGTTACACAGATGTGGAGAAGGTTGAAAGATCAGAAAAGGGATACTGAGACGACCTAGATAGAGTGACTGCAGGAGGCAGCTGGACCACCAAGCCCAGGTATGGGTGGTTCCTTCTGCTTGACGAGGAAAGGAGCCCAGGGCAAGAGCAGACTCATAGCTTCAGTGAGAAGGGTAGGGATGTAGAGGTCATGATTCCCATTCCAGGCCAAGAAGCAGCAGCTAGAACACATCTACCAGGGAAAGCCCCCTGCTGACCACCAATGGGCACAAAGGAAAGTGATAGAGGAACAAAGGAAAGAGGCTGATGGAGGTTGAGGTTAACAGAACTTTATTTGTAGCTCAGCGGAAGAGCCCTAGGAACTTGGCACCAAACATATGAGAAGGAAGTCCTGTTCAGCTGATAATGGTAGCTTTGGCAGGATGTGGAGAGACTTATGGAAAAGGTGCCGTAAAAAAAAAAGCTAGAAGCTAACATCAGTGGTTGATGCTAAAACAAAATGAGTGCCAGTGTTGGGGTGATATGTCACTGCTAGGGTGATGTTGATAGGATCAGTGTGCAAACTGCAAGAAGATAGGGGTGTGTGTGTGTGTGTGTGTGTTTGTGTGTTTGCTGCCAAAGTTTTTGTTTCTGTTACTGGTCATAAGGCCATAGTTGATACTGTGAGTTTCTTCTTTCACTATTTATTCTGTATTCCCTGTTTTCAGCCAGCACCTCAAATGGTCAGGGTTTTTTTTGTTTTTGTTTTTGTTTTTTTTTTTGTTGTTGTTGTTTTTTTACCTGGTGAAGCATCTTACACCTTCATTTTTGAAGAGTCAGAATCCTCAGTTTACCTGCTTTTTGATTAGTTGTAATTTTCCATTCTTACTAGACATGCCCCAGAAAATCTCCTGGGCTCCAGTCATAGTCCATAGTGTAGCAGCAGCCCAATTTTTTTCTTGGTAATCAGGACCAGTCACTCTATCCGGTACTCCTTCCCTAGGTGGTAATTCAGTGCCATGAGGAGTACAAAATGGCCAAGCAACATTCTCAAGTTCCAATTCAATGGAAGTGTTGTGGAAATGTTACATCTTTGGGAACCATGATTTCTGAACCATCAGCACCCAAAGTTGTAGGAGGCAAAAGTTTAGTAAGCTGTTAGGCATGTAAGAGGAATCACTGTCAACACTTAATTCCCATACATGTGTTTTCTGGCAGTATGAAAAATAGTGTGGTGTTTTGGACACTGATATAAAGCATTTATACCACATACTTTAAGGAGGACCCCCAAGCTTTGAGGTTATTTCCTAACCAGTGTCATAACTGAATCTTTAGTAAGTCATTCTGTTGTTCTGCCAAGCTAGCTGCTCCTAGGTAATGGCATACACGATGATCCCAGTGCTGCACTTCTTTTGCTGTGAAACAAGTTCCTTAGTTAGAACCAATGTTGTGTGGGAAGCCATCAATATGGTATTCGCAAAGTCCATGAATGGTGGTCCTGACAGATGCATTGCTGTCAGGCAAGTCAAGTTCCTATTTAGAAAAGTGTCTTTTTCAGAGAAGATAGATCACTGCCCCCTCCATGATGGAAATATTTTATTACTAGGTCCCTGGGAAATGGCACCTTATTGGGGACTCAATATTAGTCTGTGTCATTTGCAGTTTAGGCACTCCATAGTTTCTCTAGCTAGATGCAGCCTTGGTGAGGGGCAGTCCATGTTGTGGTGTCCATGCCTAACCTCCATCTCTGTTGACATGGCCACATTGTACATTAATGCATCAAGCAGCCTCAGTAGCAAGGGAAAAAAAGCTGACTGAACAATGTCTTCTTATCTATGTTATTAAGATCCTTTTTTTTAATTGCTTAGCCTTTAGAGAATATTCACTTAAGAAACAAATATATTTAGCCAGGTACGGTGGCTCACGCCTGTAATCCCAGCACTTTGGGAGGCCAAGGCGGGTGGATCGCCTGAGGTCAGGAGTTCAAGACCAGCCTGGCCAACATAGTGAAACCCTGTCTCTACTCAAAATACAAAAAAAAAAAAAAAAAAAAAAAAATTAGCTGGGTGAGGTGGTGGGCACCTGTAATCCCAGCTACTTGGGTGGCTGAGGCAGGAGAATCGCTTGAACCCGGGAGGCAGAGGTTGCAGTGAGGCAAGATTGCGCCATTTCACTCCAGCCTGGGCAACAAGAGTGAAACTCTGTCTCCAAACAAACAAACAAAACCAAATATGTTTATATTCTGTGTGCATTCTAAAGGATCTGTTTTCATATCTCTTCTCTAGACTTTCTTGTCACCCAGTTTTCCAATTTTATTCTTTTCAGGACCTGAACAGCTGGCCAACCCACCATCTATTGCCTATGATTCAATGTAGATTTATACCTCAGGCTATCTCTCCTTCCAGATGAAGTGGTGAACGTAGTACAACATTAAGTTCTCCCCAGTGGGGGGCTTTTCTTTCACTGCTGTCTTTCAGGGTTATCATTGATTGTGGTTGTAGTACTACAGCAGTGTAATTTTGGCTGGTGCCAGCATATTTTACATAATCATTTTTTCTCTTCCCAGTCCAAATTTTTTTTTCCTCAGTTAACTTAGTTATTTCTTATTTATTGTTGGGAAATACAAATACAGCTTTCACCCTCATGTGCTTTCAACCACTGCATTCTAGAAACTTTACCAAGGTGGCAGCCCTTGTATTTTTGTGGTGTGTGTCTGCTAATCCCTAACATGCATGCGTCGTACCAAAGTATCAAAGTATAGGTTTAGTTTTCCTTATTTGAAGTGCATAGGACCAGAAGTATTTCACATTTCAGTTTTTTTCAGATTTGAGAATATTTGCATTATACGTACTGGTTGGTTGAGCATTCCTAATCCAAAAATCTGATATCCAAAATGTTCCAGTAAACATTTCCTTTGAGTGTTAATGTCAGTGCTCAAAAAGTTTCAGATCTTGGAACATTTCAGATTTCAGACTTATGGATTAGGGAGACTTAACCTATACTTGCTGCTTATGCAGTTCAGGACCAATCTATGTTGTCATCAGTGTAGTATTATGATGAAGAGCGGGAGAGTTGATGTAATCTTTAGGAAGACAATGAAGGTATTAGTCTACCCTGCTGTGTGAAAGCAAAATGCACGTCCCAGTGCTTACAAATTAGTATAGAAAATAAAACACGTATGCAAGATCATTTGTTTCCAGTGGTCCCTTCTTACGTTACAGTCCTAACTCCATGGATCAGGAAAGCAATATGGAATATCTACCAGTTACTGAGTGTGTTTTTTTCTATTATACCTCCAGGACCTAGGGAAATAACTGCAGGATAGACTGACTGACTGATCAAATTTACTGTGAGTTGATTTGGGCCAAAACTTCACTTCCAATTCTAATTTTTCACTTTTGTAAATTCCCCAGTAATTAGCATCATTTTAGAGTTAGCATCTAGTAATCTCCTAAAAATCTGGATATTTTCTTTTTATTGGCACACAGATACTCTAGTAAACAGCTGAAGTGTCTTAATGGAAATCTTAGAGGAAAATTTACAATAAGTACTTGTGGCACTGTTGTGTTTTAGAGGACCATGCCTCATTTAATCCAGGGGCTTTATGTCTGTGAACCAACTTGTGTTTGGAAACCGGAAGTGACTGTGGTTCTCCATAGTGGTCACTGAAGTCAGGATTTAGGCTACCAAGTCTGGGGTTTCTACTGTTTATAGATCAAGTAGTATTTTAGTAGACTGACCTTTAATTTTGTTCCTTAAAAATACCATGCTCAGTTCGAGACTCCGCCATAAAAAAAAAGAAAACAAACAAAAACAAACAAAAAAAACCCATGCTCAGTTAAGTACTTCTAAAGGTCTCTGCAGGTCTTGTACGTCACAACCTTCTGATTGCCACTTTCTGTCCATGCTGTGCATTAACATGATTGTTCTTACCTTTTCTCTGTCAAATTTTGCCATTTGACCTCTGCCATTCTGGAATCTGATTAGCTTGTTCAGGAGTCTTTCTCAATCGTGTCATCTCCCCATGTCATTCCCAACTCACAGAAAACAGTCACCACAGAGTTTTTCAAATACAGATTCCCTTACTAATGTATTTTAAAATGCTTTAATGCAGTATCCTCCAGGACCTCATGGATGATGTATAGGATGGTATGTATATATTCAGGTTATACATGGTAAATCTACTTCAGCATTCCTGTTTCTTTAAGCATCTATATTTCTTCTGCATTATGCTAGGAAGGTTCAGGCATCTCATCCTCATGAAATGTGGACTCTTTTGAGAGTTTTCATTTAGCCAATAGTAAACTATTAAGAGTTTAAGCTAAGAGCTTTCACAGAAGTGGAGGCTAGCCTTCTCAGTCATGGGAGAAGGAGCTGTTCACCCAGGTATCCTCATTCCATATCTTAGGGCCTCACTCCTTCCAAAACAAAGGAAACTTAGAAAGTATGTTTATTCAACTTTCACCATAATTCTACAATCTGCAAAATTAAATTTTGGACCCAATTCTTGGCAGAGTTGTACCTATGGTTACAACAAGTAAGAAACTTTTAAAAAGGCTATTTTAAAAATGTTGTAGCTATCTTGTCATGACCTGAGCTGAAAGTTAAAAACTTACAAACTCTGTATCATTTTCTTTTTTAAGTCTCCGAGTCAGAAGCAGCCATCCTCGAGTCCTTGGTGTCATTATTACCATCAAAATAGTCAAGTCAGACAGTCATATGGTTGTCTTAGACACTTGTTTCAATAGGCATATCATCGTAATTAGCTATGGGTGATAATGCAATAATCATTATGCCAATGCATGGAATGGATCACTAGTATCCCATTTATTATTGACAAGGAGCTAGCAGTGAATTGAAGGTCAAGGGCACATAATCAAGCCAATTCTTGAATCTTGTCCTTGAAAGTATGTTTCCTGGGAACTCTTCACTGTATCAGGATCCAATCAGGAAAATGAAACATGCTAGATATTTCAGCAGAGGAAATTTAAGGTAGGATTGGTTACATAGGTATAGAAGATTGAAAGAGCAAAAAGTGGTAACATGGATATGATAAATGCCAGAGGAAGCTACCACTGTTAGGTTTAGGGAACAGAGGGGTTAACAGAATCATGAAGCGCAGAGGAGACTCATGAAGCTGGGGATCAGACCTCTGTGAATGTACACTGTCCAGCTGCTGCTCATGTCTAAGGGAATATCAAGAAGCTGGTTATAAGAATGCTGAAAAGAGCAGAAGACCTACAGGGTGATACTGATGGAAATGAATGCAAGCAGGAAAAAAGAAGTCTCTCCTCCCCTCTTTACTAATCTCTACTAATCTCCTCCCCTCTTTAACTACTAATCTCTAGATAGTGTCTCCTCTTGGTAGAATCTAACAGGAAACCATCTAGCAGAAGAAAATACAGTTTTGCAGAATACTGGCCCCAGCATCACAGAGTAGACTATATAGAAAGGTGGATTTGAAGTCAAAAAACAGTAAGTCAGTGACTAGCTTTTTCTTAGGTTTTTCTTCAGTTCTGAGAAGTTATGACAAGCTTTAGATGTGAAATGTCATCGCACAGATTCTGTTCATAGATATTTAAGAGCTCACTTTGGATTTCAGCTGTGGCATTCTTTCCTGCCTTTGGACATTTTCTTGGTTCCCATGTTTTTTTGTACAAGATTACTTTCTTTGAATTTAACAACTAGGAGAAAGGGTAGATTTTTGTCTTGGATCAGTGATTACTGGAGTATCTGAGCTCTGTTGATTGAAAAACTGTTTTTGAACTTTTTGGAGTATGATTTACAATGAGAAATACTTGGAGTCCCAAACACACATATACATCTATGTAACAGAATAAAAAGTTTTATGGAACAATAGTTGGTCCTGTTAAGTGACACATACTGATAATTTCTATTCTAATCTTTAAAAGACTGATCACAACTCACCAAGTCGACTATGTAATCTATAGTTTGATGAACACTGTTCAAGGCAATAGTATGAAGGAAATTAAATATAAAATAAATATAAATATAAATAGTTTTCTGCTTAATTGTATGAACAATTGAACATTGTTCTTAAATTCAGGTTGAGAAGAAAGATGTTTTAGAGCTGGTCTTGAGTTCTAGTGGTCGTGGAAGATACATACAATACTGATGTTACAACTGAAACACTCCTATGGTTCTCTCTCTCCCCACCACCTTCTCTCAGAGAGTTAAAAAAAAAAGAAGTGGCAATACATAAGATAAATTAAGTCAGAGAAAAGTCAAATTTTAAAATAATTATTCCTCTACTCGTTAGTTTGGCAAATATTTGAGTGCCTCCTATGTATAAAATCTTAAGCTCAGGGCAGAGGATACAGCCATTAAAAACACAAATAAAGCCGGGTGCGGTGGCTCACGCCTGTAATCCCTGCACTTTGGGAGGCCGAGGCAGGCGGATCATGAGGTCAGGAGTTCGAGTCCAGCCTGGCCAATATAGTGAAAGCCCGTGTCTACTAAAAATACAAAAATTAGCCAGGCGTGGTGGTGCACACCTGTAGTCCCAGCTACTCAGGAGACTGAGGCAGGAGAATCACTTGAACCCAGGAGGTGGAGGCTGCAGTGAGCCAAGATCATCCCACTGCACTCCAGCCCAGGCAACAGTGTCTCAAAAAAACAAACAAAAAACAAAACATACAAATAAGAGCTTTATTCTTGTGGTACTTATATTCCAGTGGAGACATAGATGTCAAATCATTAATCATACTACTAACTTTATAGTTAGTAGTGTGGAATTAGACCTAGTGCCCTGAGTTGAAAAACATTCAATCTGAGATATGAAAGATTGAGTATAATTTGTTAGAAGAAAGATAGAAGTGGATGGGTAATGGAGGAAAGGATATTCTTAGAGGGAATAGCCTGTGTTCCTTTGTGAAATGGGAATGATTAAGGTGAGAGAAGAAATGAAAGACCGTGCGCCTGTTAGCATAGAGGGCTGGAGATAGTGTAGCACAAGAAGATGGAAAGCTAGGTAGGATTCAGATCATACAGGGCCTCATATGTCACTTTAAGTATGTATCTGAAGAGTGAAGGAGAATAATTGAAGGGTTGAGAAAGAGAATGATATGAAGACATTTGTGTCTTTAATTTCACTCTAGGGGCATGATGGAATGGAATTCAGTGTTGCAGGAGTACATATAAAGGGATTAGTTAGGAGGCAATTGCATTAGTTCATACAGGAGGTAATTGTGGCTTGGACTAGAGTGGCAGCATCAGAGGGTAAAGGTGGATGATTTATACAAAACATACTTAGGAGATATAATTTAAAGGACTGATTAGGTATGTGGGATGAAAGAGAAGAAGGGATCAAGGATAACACCACAGGTTTCTGGATTGAGTTGATACTAGGAGTAACGGAGGAGGGTCAGACTTGAGGAAATACTAATGAACTAAGCTGTGGACCTACTGAGTTGGGGGTCCGGGATCTTACTAAGTACCAGATGTTGTGCAAATATAATTATTGTTCCCATTTTACAAACGGGACAGCTATTAAGTGGGTAGAGCCAGGATTTCATTTTTACTTTTTAAGAAGGGAGAGATTTGAACATTTTTAAGTGTTACTCAAAAGAATCCAGAAGAGAAAGAGATGTCAAAGATACTGGATATAAAAGGGATAATACCTAGTGTAGAGCTAATGAGGAGATTATTTTAGCCTGGGTACAGTGGCTCATGCCTGTAATCCCAGCACTTTGGGAGTCAGAAGTGAGAGGATCACTTGAGGCCACGAGTTGAAGACTAGCCCGGGCAACATAAACAAGACTCCGTTTCTACAAAAAAATACAAAAATGAGCTGGGGCTTGGTGGCATGCATGTGTAGTCCCAGCTACTTCGGAGGCTGGGGTGGATTGATTGCTGGAGTCCAGGAGTTTGAGGCTGCAATGAGCCAAGATTGTGCCACTGCTGTCCAGCCTGGATAACAGAGAGAGACCCCATCTCAAACAAACAAACAAAAAAAATTGTTTTAGATTTTGAACAGATTAAAAAAATGATATCCCCTCTATTTTATAGGAACTGAGAAAGAGAGAGTGCGTATGTGGGCTTGTTTGTGGATTTGATGTTAAGAAGATAAGGGAAATTTCTCTTGATGGCTTTTGTTTTCTTGGCAAAATGGAAAAAGATACCTTTTAACACTGAGATGCGAGATAGGGAGAATTGGGGAGAATTGAGGTTTAAGGACTGTAAAGTTTCAAAATAATCCGTGGAAAGCAGAGTTAATGAGTCAAATAATGATCCAGTGAGTAAATGAGAGTGAGTGAAGAAGACACTGTTCTTAATTTACCGAGTTAAAAATGATGTTTTACCAATATTATAACAACACAAGGTAAAAATCTGATTAAACGCTAAATGATATGATACTGCTAATAAACATAGAAAGGCAAGGATGGGAAGGAGAGTAATGTGGCCTTCAGTCAATGGGAAAGATTTTATGTAGGAAGTAGAACTCAAGTTTGGCCTTGACACACATGTAGGTAAACTTACTTGATAGGAAGAACAACACAAGCCAAGTATGGAGAGGGTCCCTAGTAGTATTCTGTAATGATTTAGTTGACAATAATCCTTCTTTTATGTCAACATTTTAGTGAATATGGAGGTGAGACCATACCAGGACCTGCATTTAATCCAGCAAGTCATCCAGCTTCAGCTCCTACTTCCTCTTCTTCTTCAGCGTTTCGACCTGTAATGCCATCCAGGCAGATTGTAGAAAGGCAACCTCGGATGCTGGACTTCAGGGTTGAATACAGAGACAGAAATGTTGATGTGGTACTTGAAGACAGCTGTACTGTTGGTAAGGTTTTTCCTGCCATAAAGCCTTCACAAATAAATAATTAGGTAAACATTCAGGTTATATTTTTTTTATTTCTAGTTGACTACCAGTGCAAGAAGGGAAAAAAAGCAAGTTGAAACTGGTAGCTTTCCAATACTGATTATTATGCTTTATTTTTAAATGCTGTGTTGAGATTGAGGTAAGTTTGAGAATAATTTTTTTTGTTCCATGCAAGTAGAATGGTATACAATGCTGTTTTAGGGCTGATGCAAATCAAACATCTAAGAGCTTTAAAAAAATACCCTAATCAAGTACATTGCATATCACACTTTACAACTGAGACTTACTCATTTTTCATAGGATATATCTTGATCCTTTTTGTGCTGCTATAACAATACCTGAGACTGGGTAATTTATAAGGAACAGAAATTTATTTTCTCACATTTCTGGAGGCTAAGAAGTCTAAGATCAAGGCTTAGAAGGTTTGGTGTCTGGTGAGGGCTGCTCACTGTTTACAATATGGCACGTTGATGCTGTATCCGCCTAAGTGGGGAACATTGTGTCCTCACATGACAGAAACCAGAAGGGCAAAAGGGACAGACTCCCTTCATCAAACTCTTTTTATAAGGGCACCTAATCCCATTAACAAAGCTCTCATTGCCTAATCACCTTTTAAAGGACCTGCGTCTTAATACTACCACATAGACAATACCTGAATTTGGGTGGGGATACATTCAAACCATCATACTATGTTTAATGAGAAATCAGACATGAGACATGTTTCCATCACTTTTCTCTCTGCCAGTTGAAAAAATGCTGTTTTTCAAAAGGAGGTGAAAGTATATGCCTGCCATTTCTGGACAGACTTTACCAAGTTACTATAGTTTAACTATGTTGAACTTATATTTGATTCAGATTATCTGATCCATTTTCATTGTAGAACCACATATTAATTTTCTCTTAATGTGGTTTACCTTAAATCTGAATTCTAGATGTTTCTGAAAATTTCCCTTTTTTCCTTTTAGGGGAGATCCTTCTAGAATTTTATTTCATTAATCGAGTCTTGGAAAGCAAGGCTGTTAAACTCTTAACAGTTCATTCCCAAACACTACTCAGATTATGTTATTCCTTTTCTTAAAGCCATTCAAAAGCTTTCCACTGATTTTAGGATATAATTCAAATCTTTAACATGGCCTATAAGTCCCTGTTTGATCAAGCCCCTACCTGCATTTCTAGTTTCATCTATCACCACTCTCCTAGTTCACTATGCCTATGCCATAATGGACTTATTTCAGTTTACCAAATAGGTCTGGGCCTTTGTACTTGTTTCTTCTTCTATGTAGATTATTCTTCTAGATAAACCCCTTCACCCTGTACCCATTTGCATGCCCCCAAATATTCTCCTGTAGATTGTTTTTTATTTAAAAAAATTTTGGTAAAAAACACATAATACGAGATTTAGCCTGTCAATATATTTCTAAGTGTACAGCACAAGATTGTTTATGCACTTTTTCATCTTACATAACTGAAACTCTGTACCCATTGGATAGCAACTTTCCATTTTCCCCTCCCTCAAACTCCTGGCAACTGCCATTCTATCTTCTGTTTCTGTAAGTTTGACTATAAATACCTCATAGAAGTGGAATAATGCAGTATTTGCCCGCTGTGATGGCTTATTTCACTTAGCATAATGTCCTCAATGCTTATATATGTTGTAGCATATAGCAGGATTTTCTTCTTTTTAAAAACTGAATAATATTCCATTGTGTGTATATATCACATTTTTTTTAGTCATTAACATCATAAATGGACATTTAGGTTGTTTATACCTTTTGGCTATTGTGAATAACGCTGCAATGAACATGAGAATATGATTTTTTTTTTTTTTTTTTTTTGAGACAGGGTCTCACACTGTCACCCAGGCTGGAGTGCAGTGGCGTGATCGCGGCTCACTGTAGCCTCAAACTCTGGGCTCAAGCAGTCCCCCTGCCTTGGCCTTCTGAGTAGCAGGACTATAGGCGTGTGCCACCATGACTGGCTAATTTTTTTTTTTTCTTTGTAGAGAAGGAGTCTCACTTTCTTGCCCAGGCTGGTCTTGAACTGTTGGGCTCAAGTGATCCTCCTGCCTCAGACTCCCAAAGTGTTGGGATTATAGGCATGAGTCACTGTGCCCAGCCATGGGAGTGTGGATATTTCATAGAAATCCTGTTTTCAATTCTGTTGGCAGTATGTTCAAAAGTGGGATTGCTGGATTAGATGGTAGTTTAATTTATAATTTTTTGAGGAACTTCCATACTGTTTCCTATAGCAGCTACACCATTTTACATTCCAACCCCAACTTTGTTAACACTTATTATTTTCTGTTTTTCTTTTCTCTTTTCTTTCCCTTTTTTTTCTTTCCTTTTTTTTTGTATAGTAGCCATCCTAAAAGATGTGAAGTGGTAGCTCATTGTGGGTTTGATTTATATTTGTCTGATTAGTGATGTTGAGTATCTTTTCATATACCTGTTGGCCATTTGTATGTCTTTTTTGGAGAAATGTCTATTCAAGTCCTTTGTCCATTTTTTTAAATGGGTTATTTGATATTTTATTGTTGAGTTATAGAAGTTTTTCTGTATTTTGTATTTTAACTCCTTATTAGATATATGGTTCACACATGTTTCCTCTCATTCTGTAGGTTGCCTTTTTACTCTGTTGTTTACTTTTCTGTGCAGAAGCTTTTTAATTTGATAAAGTCCCACTTGTCTATTTTTTCTTTCATTGCCTCTGCTTTTGGAGTCATTTCCAAAAAACCATTGCCAAGATCAGTGTTATAAAGCATTTCCTCTCTGCTTTCTTCTACAAGTTTTATAGTTTCAAGTCTTTTTTTTTTTTTTTTTGAGATAGGGTCTTGCTCTGTCACCCAGGCTGGAGGACAGTAGCAAGGTCTTTGCTCGTATAGTTTCAAGTCTTATGTTTATGTCTTTAATTCACACAATACCATGAGATGATGTTTGTGTATGTTATGAGGTTATGAGGTTCCAAGTTCTTTTGCATGTGGATATCCAGTTTTCCCAGTACCATTTTTTGAAGAAACTATCCTTTCCACATTGTGGGGTCTTGGCACTCTAGTCAAAGATCATTTGACTGTATACGTGTGGGTTTATTTTTGGGATTTCAGTTTTGTTCCATTAGTTGGTGTGTCTGTCTTTATGCCACTAACAAACTGATCTGATTACTCTAGCTTTGTAATATGTTTTGGAGTTAGGAAGTAGGAGGCCTCCAGCTTTGTTCTTCTTTCTCACAATTGTGTTTGGAGTTCCTTGTGGTTACTTATGATATTTAGGATTATTTCCTTATTTCTGCAAAAAATACCATTGGCCTTTTGATAGAGATTGCATTGAATCTGCAGATCACTTTGGATAGTATGGACATTTTAACAATGTTAAATTTTTCAGTCCATGAGCATGGGAAGCTTTTCCAGTGTCGTCTTTAATTTCTTTCAGCAATGTTTTGTAGTTTTTAGTGGACAAGTCTTTTGTCTCTGGATAAGTTTATTCATAAGCATTTTATTCTTTTTGAAGCTATTGTAAATGGGACTGTTTTCTTAATTTTCTTTTCAGATTGTTCAGTGTTAGTATATAGAAATGCAGCTGATTTTTATGTGTTGATTTTGCATCTTATAAAAGATTGATGAATTTTGTATTATTTATTAGTTCTAAGTTTTTTTTTTCTTTGGTAGAATCCTTAGTGTTTTCTACATATAATATCATGTTGTCTGTAAACAAAGATAGTTGTATTTCTTCCTTTCCAATTTGGATGTCTTTTGTATTTCTTGCTTAATTGTTCTATCTAGGCTTTCCAGTACTACGTTGAATAGAAGTGGTGAGAAGGAATCCTAGCTTGTTCCTGATGTTAGAAGAAAACCTTTTAGTTCTTAACCCTTGAATATGATGTTAGCTGTGGGACTTTCATATATGGCATTTATTATGTAGAGGTTATTTCCTTTTATTTCTAGTTTGTTCAGTATTATGAAAATATGTTGACTTCTGTCAAAAGCTTTTTGTTTATTGAGATGATTGTGTGACATTTATCCTTCTTGCTTTTAATGTGGTGTATCACATTGATTGATTTTCATATGTTGTTGTTGTTGTTTTTGAGATGGAGTCTCACTCTGTCACCCAGGCTGGAGTGCAGTGGTGTGATCTTGGCTTACTGCAACCTCCGCCTCCTAGGTTCAAGTGATTCTCATGCCTCGGCCCCCTCAGTAGCTGTGATTACAGGCACACAGCCACCATGCCTGGCTAATTTTTGTATTTTTAGTAGAGATGGGGTTTCTTCATGTTGGCCAGGCTGTTCTCAAACTCCTGATCTCAAGTGATCCGCCCACCTCAGCCTCCCAGAGTGCTGGGATTACAGGCGTGAACCACCGCGCCTGGCCGATTTTTTTATGTTAAATAATCCTTTCATCCCAGGGATAAATCTCACTTTGCCATGGTGTGTAATCCTTTTAATGTGCTGTTGAATTTAGTTTCACTTTCAATGTGCTGTTGAATTTAGTTTCGCTAATATTTTGTTGAGGATCTTTGCATCTGTATTTATCAGGGATATTGGACTGTAGTTTTCTTTTCGTCTGATAGCTTCTTTGGCTTTGGTATTGATGTAATGCTGGCCTCGTGAAAGAAGTTAGGAAGTATTCCCTCCTTCAGTTTTTCGGAAGAGTGTGAGAAGGCTTGGCAGTAATTCTTTAAATGTTCGGTAACATACCCTAATGTTACCATCTGCATGTTTCTTTGTTGGGAGGTTTTTGATTACTGATTCACTCTCTATAACAGACTAGTAGTATGTCTGTTCAGATTTTCTGTTTCTTCACGATTCAGTCTTGGTAGGTTGCATGTTTCTAGGAATTTATCCATTTCTTCTATGTTATCTAATTTGTTGGCATATGATTTTTCATAGTAGTCTGTTATAATTATTTTTAATTTAATTTTTCTGTTTTTTTCTTACTCTAGATAAAGGTTGATGAACTTGGTTGATCTTTAAAAAAACACTCAGTATTGTTGATTTTTTTTCCTATTATTTCTGTATATTAAAATATGGTATAAAAAGTAACACCTTAATGGGATGCTTACTATGAATGGAGTGTGCAGTACTGGAAGTTGCTCTCAATGAGTGAGCAGTGAGTGAATTTGAAGACTTAGGACATTACTGTACATTGATGCAGACTTTATAAGCACTGTACTCCTAGGCTACACTAAATTTATTAAAAAATATATTTCTTTAATAACGAATTAACCTTAGCTTACTGTAACTTTTCTACTTTATAAATTTTAAAACTTTTAAAACTTTTTGAGGATGGGCACAGTAGCTCATGCCAGTAATCCCAGCACATTGGGAGGCCTAGGTGGGAGGATTGCTGGAGCCCAGGAATTTGAGACCAGCCTGGGTAACATAACGAGACCTTGTCTCTACTTTAAAAAATAAAAATAAAAATTTTTTTGACATTTTTATAACACCTTGCTGAAAACACACATTGTACAGTTGTACAAATGTTTTTTTCTTTATATCCTTTTTCTGTAAGCTTTTTTGTTTTGAAATTTTTTAATTATTATTTTTTAACTTTTAAAACTTTTCTGTTAAAAACTAAGACACGAACACACACATTACCTAGGCCTACACAGGGTCAGGATCATCAATATCACTGTTTCCCACTTCCACATCTTGTCCCACTGGAAGGTTTTCAGAGGCAGTAACAGACATAGAGGTGTCATCTGCTATGGGTAATGATACCTTTAGAATACTTCCTGAAGGACTAGCCTGAGCCTGTTTTACCGTTAACTTAAAAAAAACAAAAAGAAAGTGTATACTTTAAAATAACAATAAAAAGTACAGTATAGTGAATACATAAACCAGTAACATATGTATTATCATTATCAAGTATTATGTACTATATACGATTCTATGTGCTATACTTTTATATTACTGGCAGTGCAGTAGGTTTGTTTATACCAGCATCACCAAAAATTTATGAATAATGTATTGTGCTACAATGTTACAGTGGCTAAGATGTCACTAGATGATAGGAGTTATTCAGCTCAGGACCACCTTGGTATAATATATGTGGTCATTGTTGATGGAAACATTGTTATGAGGAGCATGACTGTATCTGTGACTTTTCCAGTTTTCCTTCTGTTATTGTTTAGTTTTTGCTTCATTTTATTTTGGTTGCGAAGGACACTTAATATGATTTCAGTCATCTTAAGTTTAAGACTTTTTTATGGAGTAATATGTGCTATATCATAGAATATTCTCTGCACTTGCGAAGAGTGTGTATTCTGCTGTGATAGAATGGATGTTCAGTATATGTCTGTTAGATCTGTTTGGTTGATAGCATTGTTCAAGTCCTCAGTTTCCATATTGATCATCTGGTCTGGATATTTCTATTCATTATTGAAAATGGGGTGTTGAAATCTCCCACTATAAGTATGTTGGTGTCTGTTTTTCCCTTCAGTTTTGTCAGTGTTTGCTTCATATATTTGGGTACTTCAGTATTGGATGCATATATATTTGTGGATATCTTCCTGGTGAATTGACCATTTTATCATTATATAATGTCTTTCTTTATCTCCTGTGACAGTTTTTTACTTAAACTCTATTTCGTTTGATATAAATATGGCACCCCCTACTTTCTTTTTATTACCATTCCCATGGAGCATCTTTTTTTCTTTTCTTTTTGAAGTGATTTTACTTTTATTTACTTCACTTTAAGCCAATCATGAAATTTCACAGTGATTTCTGGGGTGGAGGCAGAAAGAAGGTGGTGGTAAGAATCATTGAGGCTCTGGCCTAGTTGGCCAAAGAAGTGCAGGCAGGGTAGACCCTCACCGGGGCACCCGGAGGAGTATTGACTGCCCTGGCAGCAGGTAAATGATGTCCTGAGAGTGTGAGAGCTGGTACTCAATGTCCTCTGTGACTTCCATCTTGCACAGTTCAATCAGGCTGTCACCCACAGTGGCCAATGAGTTGGCAATCAGCTAAGCTGCCTTGGAGTCACCCTTGGCAGAGATGATGACCTCCCGTTCCTGCTGCTCAGCCTTTTCCACCACAATTCTGGCCCTGTCTGCTTCCTGCTGAGCCATGTGTTTGGCTTCCACCACTTCTGTGACTCCTCCTGAAGGTAAGATGCATCAAGGACACGTTATCCAGGATAAACCCAAAGGTGGCTGCTCACTCCGTAAGTCCATCACTCACCTGTGTGGAGACCAGCTCTCTTGGGGTGATTTGTTCTCCAGCATCAGAGCAAGTCACCACTGACTTGAGGATTTCTGTGATGATAGGTGGCAGCACATGCTCATCATAGTCCTCTCTGATACTGATGAAGATGTGAGGAAGCTGGCTAGAGACAGGCTGGAAGAGGATGTGCAGTTACACTGACATTCTGTAAATTTTTGCTACCAGTGATGATTGGCATGTTGTGTGGTCAAGAGTGAAAGTCAAAGATCATTGGTTTCCGTACCCAGGGGATGAGAAAGTGAGTCCCTGTCTCTACCAGTGTTGTGTGCTCCATGGGATCGGTCAAAGATGATAGCTCTATACCCAGCATCCACATTATATGAGGCAGAGTTCACCACACTTTCTGCTATGGCTAAGGCCAGGTCAAACTTGGTGCTGGACTAAAACCCTTTGGCAGCTATATTTCCTTCTGCTGGACCCTCTCACACCTGCTTCCACTCTGACCTCCACATGAATTCCCCAGCTATACATTGGGGTATCTTTTTGTATCTTTTCATTTTCAGACTTTGCATGTCCATAAATCTAAAGTGAGTCTATTGTAATCAGCATATAATTGGGTCTTGTTTTTATATCCATTCACCTACTTTATGTCTTTTGGTTGGGAAGTTTAATCCATTTAAATTTAAAGCAATTACTGATAGGAAAGGACTTACTGTCAACATTTTCTTATATGTTTTCTGTCTTGTAGATCCCCCTACACTTCCTCTTTTACTTCCTCTGTGTGTGTGTGTGTGTGTGTGTGTGTGTCTGTGTCTGTCTGTCTGTCTGTGCATGTGTGCTTGTAGTGATATGCTTTGATTCCTTTTTTTTCTTTTTCTTTTTCTTTTTTTAAGAGACAGGCTCTCACTAAGCGGCCCAGGCTGGTCTTGAATTCCCTGGTTCAAGTGATCCTTCTGCCTCAGCCTCCTGAGTAGCTGGGATGACAGGTGTGCACCACTGCACCCAGCTCTTTTCTAGTTTTTAAAAAATGTATTATCTATGGTTTCCGTAAGACATCTTATAGTTATATGAATCTATTTTAAGCTGGTAACAATCTAACTTCAGTCACATACAAATACTCTTTTACTTCCCTCCACCCCCAAACGTTTTTTTGTTATTGGTGTCACAAATTATATTTTTTAAAATTTTGTATTCATTTACATATTTTATAGAGTATTTTGTATATAATTTTATATATTTATCTCATATCTAAATATATATTTAGATATCAATATATACAGGGAGATTGATATTATCTTCCCGCCTGCTAACACAGTATCAGTTCTGCAGCCCATGGATCATGGAGTAATTTCAAATTTCAAGTCTTGTTATTCAAGAAATACATTTCATAAGGCTGTAGCTGCCATATGTCGTGATTCTTCTGATGGATTTTGGCAAAGTACATTGAAAACCATCTGGAAAGGACTCACCATTCTAAGATGCCATGAAGAACACTCATTCATGGGAGGAGGTCAAGATATCAACATTAATAGGAGTTTGGAAGAAGCTGATTTCAACCTTCATGGATGACTTTGAGGAGTTCAGGACTTTAGTGGAGGAAGTAACTGCAGATCTGGTAGAAATAGCAAAAGAATTAGAAGAGGAGCCTGAAGACGTGACTGAATTGCTGCAGTCTCATAAAACTTGGATGGAAGAGCAAACAAAATGGTTTCTTGAGATGTAATCTATTGCTGATGAAGACGCTATGCATAAACATGGTTGAAATGACAAAAAAAGGATTTAGAATGTGACATAAACTTAATTGATAAAACAGTGGCAGGGTTTGAGAGAATTGACTCCAACTGTAAAAGAAATTCTAGTGTGGGTAAAATACTATCAAACAGCATCATATGTTACAGCAAAACTTTTCATGAAAGGAAGTTAATCGATGCAGCAAGCTCTATTGTGTGTGTGTGTGTGTGTGTTTTGTTTTTTTAAGGGATGGTCTTGCTCTGTCACTCAGGCTGAAGTGCAGTGGCACACTCTTACTTTACTGTGGCCTTGAACTCCTGGGCACAAGCAAATTTTCTACTGTCTCCGCCAGCCCTGAGATAGCAAGACCAACCCCTCCCCTTCCTCCTTCTCTTCAGTTTGTTCAACATGAAGACAGTGAGGAAGATGATCCACTTTCACTTAATGAATAGTAAATATATTTTGGATTTCTTAATAACATTTTCTTTTCTCTAGTTTATTGTGGGAAATGTATATATAATGCACACAATGTACAAAAGATTTGTTAATCAGTGGTTTATGTTATCAGTAAGGTTTCTGGTCAACAGTAGGCTATTAGTAAGTTTTTGGAGAGTCAAAAGCTATACCTAGATTTTTGACTGTGTGGAAGGGCTGGTACCCTAACCTCCCCACCCCCATTATTCAAGAGTCAATTATATGTAAATATTAAATTTATACCCTTGGAACCACCACCACCCAGATCCAGATAGAGAATATTTGTTGCACGTTAGAAGCCTCTCTCATTCCTCCTACTAGCGATTTAATCTCCCCTCTGAAACCACTGTTTTGACCTTTGTCACCTTGGATTGCATTTGTGTATTTTGACCTTCATATAATTGAAATCATACATTGTATACTGTGTTTAACTTCTTTCACTCAATATTATGTCTTTGAGATTCAGTAATTCATTCATTCTAATTGCTATGTAGAATTCTATTATATGAAAATACCATAAATTACCCATTCTACTGGTGATAGATATTTGGGTTCTTTCTAGCGTTACCAAGCTGCTGTGAACATTCTTGTACATGTTTTTGGCGTACATAAACGTTCTTCTTTTGACCTTCAAGTGGAGCTGCTGAATCATAGCATGAAGATATATGTTTGTTTAGAGTTAGCAGGTGTAGCAAAACATTTTTATAAAATGGTCGAACCAATTTACTTCCACCAGTAGAACAGGGTTCCAGTTACTCCCTATCCTTGCCATCACTTAATCTGGTTAATCTTTTCAATTTTAGCCATATTCCTGATCCTTTCTGAATTTCCTTTTTTTTTTTTCTTAAAATGAATTCAGGTTCCAAAGTTCATTTTGAATTTAGGCCTCATAACAGGCTGGAAATCTTTTTTCTAACTTGGTAGCCATCTGCATTCTTATTTCAGATTGATTGTCCAAACTTATCAAATTTTCTTAGCTGCATTGAGGATACCTCTGGTATAGTTTACCGTATCTGTGTTTTTTCATTTTTTTCCAGTTTAAGGTCCCCTTGAAAAAATATTTTTATAGTGTTGACTTAGGAAATATATAATAATGAAATGCAGTTACAAATTCACTATGGCATTTTTGAATTCATGTGACTTGAAATGATTTTTTTCTCTTAAGTGACAGAGTCTTGCTGTGTCACCCAGGTTGGAATGCAGTGATATGACCATAGCTCACTGTTGAGCTTGAACTCCTAGGCTCAAGTGATCCTCCCACCCACCTCAGCTTCCCGAGTGCTGGGACTACAGGCGCACGCCACCATGTTTGGCAAATTTTTTTTTTTTTTCACTTTTTGAAGAAATGGGGTCTCATTTTGTTGCCCAGGCTGTTCTTGAACTCCTGGCCTCATGTGATTCTCCTGCCTTGGCCTCTTAAAGCACTGGGATTACAGGTGTGAGCCAACTTGACAGCCTATATTATTTATTTTATTTTTTATTATTATCATTTTTATAGATGGGGTCTCACTATGTGCCCAGACTGGTCTTGAACTCTTGGGCTCAAGCAATCCTCCCACCTCAGTCTCCCAAAGTGCTAGGATTACAGGTATGAGCTACTTACACTGGCTGATTCTGTATATATATTTTTTAAATCACCAAACCTCCTCTGTTGACGTTTTAAAAGTAATGTTATTTATCTTTACAATATTAGTTGGTCAGAATTGATGATGCTTCTTGTTTGTATGGATTTTTAGTAGTATTGCTAAGGCATCTCGGGTTTATTAGTTGGGAACCACTGAAAGGGATATGATTTAGCCTTTACTTTCTTAGTTTAATGACAAATATTTGTATTCTCCAAGGGGGCAAATTCAGTGCCACATCACACTTTTTCTTTTAAATCTTAAAATTACCTCAGATTTTTTTTTTGTTTTAAGAAAACTGGAATGCAATTATATATTAAATAAATTTTAACTGCCATCTTGTTGCATGTGTCTGATTCATGTGAGTGAATAGTGTATCACTTCAAAAAAAACCTTGTTCTTTTTCTTGATGGACTATTAAGTATTTTTTCAACTAAAAAAAAATCCTCCGCTTATTTCGAGTGTGGTGATCAGAAATGGCTGGCTTCTCTGGATTATATATGTTAATGTTACACTTTAAATATATTAGAGAGAAACCATATAACATGATTCTCTGCCTGCCATATGATTCATAATAAGGTAAAACTATAATCCAGAACAAATAAAACTGGAAGAGCTAGAAGCGGAAGTAGATACATATTGCTTTAAAATTCATTTTGAGTCCAGTTGTATTTATAATGTGTCTGTAGCTGTCTTAATTGTATTTGTTTTCAAACCGAATGACAGCTTGGCTGTTCCTACTCTATCATACTTGAGCATAAGTTAGCTTTTACAGTGGATGATAAAGCCAAAAGTTTACGAAAAGTGATCCCTGGAAGTTCTTTCATATACTTCTGTGATAAAGCTTTAAAATATTTCCAGTCATATTCTTCATAGTTATGGACATATTATAAACACAGTTTGACTCAAAATGAATTTTAAATCAGATATTGTTATTATATGATATCTACCTGCTCCTGCTTCTTCTAGCTGTTCCAGTTTTATTTGTTCTGGATTATAGTTATTGCCTTATGAGTATTATGGCAGGCAGAGAATCATGTTATATACTTTCTCTGTTTTCCCTGTTGGCATGTTTGTATGTGTAACTAGGGAAGGCATACTTAAGGATAATACTTAGACTTGATAGAATTTTTTTCTGACTTCACTGCATTTAGTCAATAAAGTTTTGTGAATTCTATCACATTATGACTGAATCTCTCCTTTATTTTTCATCCCCCTTTGTTACAGTTCAAGGATTTCTTTGATTAATTAAGATAATTCCCCTGATTTCCATATGTTCATTTCTTTCTTCCTTTAGTCCATCTTTTCTATGTAGTTGCCCTGTGGTGATTTTTCTAAAACACGCATCTCCTCATGTGCCTTTCAGTGGCTCTGTATTTCCTCTATTCTGTTTGATAAACCTTTTCTTGCTTTAGCTTTCCAGAAAACTCCTACACAGCTTCCAAGATCCCATGTAAATATTTCCTCTCTATGAAGCCTTTCCTAACCTTTCTGGACATACAGTTAAGTTGAATCATCCGCTATGATCCCATAAAATTTTGTATATGCTTTAAACATGGATTTTAACACATCTTACCCTTTGTGTTTCAGATTTTCCTTATGAATGTTAACTCCTCACACTTAGAGAGCAGGTCTTATTCCTCTCTAGATTCTTTATTCTAGCACAGTGTTTGGCACAGAGTAGTGCTTGTTGAGGAAACAAATGGCTCAATAAATGAGTATATGAATATATGCGTATATATTAATTCATCCATCACAGGAAATTTTAAAAATGTACACTCATTAAAGTTTATGTGACCAGCAATAGAATTATTATAGATATAACTCATTTCATTGTTACTGAAATTATATAAATAATATTTTTTCTGTAGCTGTATACATATAAATAATACAATGCAAAGAGATGCTCAATCAGATTATGCACCTTTTCCACGTTATTACCAGGAAGATGCAACAAGGTTTGAAAGCGAGCCCAAAGGCAGCTAAGAACTTTGTATCACAGTGACACCTAGTGGTAATTTCACTGGGTTGTTAATGTTTTTAGGGTCCTTATTGCAGTTTCATTTCAATACCCAAAACCTTCTGAATTCTGTTTTCTTATCTTGAATAAATTTAAAGAATTATTTTAAAGCATTTGTCCTCCTATAAAATGGTGTCTGATGTGAAGTATTGTGATCTCTTTGAGGGTAGGGATTATTGTATATTGTTAGATCTCTAAGATCTAGCAATGGATTTAACCTAACATGCAGCTATTTGTTTAATAAAGTTTGTTAAATCAGTGCTGTTAACAAACCTAATTTACTGGAGCCTAGTAGGCATAGCTTTAATTTTATTTTTGAGATATAGCAGAAAAATAGGTCTGTTATTATTTGAACCATTTATCTTATTTTTTCTCTTTTTGATCTTTCTTAAAGCTACTTTTACTATATTGGATACTATTTTAGTTTTTAAGAAATCAGGTTGAATATGGAAAGATTTAAAACATTTAGCAAGTGCATTTTCAGTCTGAAAAAGTAGTTCAGGTTGTTTCAAACCAGATTTTGTCCTGAATCTATAAATTCAGATTCTGATCTTGACTCTGTGACTCTTATTAGCTGTATAGTGTTTGGCAAATGCCTTATCCCTCCCCCACATGCCTCAGCCATGCTTTATGAGTAATAAATACTAGTTAAATGTTCGTCTGTTATTAGTACATGTGAAAAGAAGGAAAGAGTGACAATTTTGTGTGTCTTGAAAGATGCTATCAGCATGAAATGACAATGAAATTGATTATAGCTTGTATTTTGGGGGAAGAAAGACAGCAAATGTTGTGTGTTAGTAGTATTGTTTAGTCTACCTGCAAACTGATATCTGTTGCCTCCATGCCATCAATTGTGTACTCCCCAAATAATTTATTATTGGGTCATTTTAAAACCTGAATAAAGTAGCATCTCAAACTGTGGTCTCAATGTGCATAGTTTATTTTTATTTAAGCATTAGAAATATTCTTTAATTCAGCTTCAGATTTTTAAATTGATGTTTAATAAGTGTGTATGTTTATGAGGTACAATATGATGTTTCAATACATGTGTACATTTTAGAATGAGTAAATACGTATCCGTCATCTCATATACTTACCATTTCTTTGTGGTAAGACTTAAAATCCACCCTTTTAGCAATTTTGAGTGATACATTATTTCTTAACTGTATTCACCTTACTGTGCATTAGATCACCAGAATATTTTCCTTCTGTCTAACTGATCAAAGAGACCCTCTGATTGATATTTTCTCTTTATCTACGGAGCTCACTGTATGCCTTTGCCTCTGGTAACTACCATTATACCCTCTACTTCATATGTGGATTCAGATGTTTAGATTCCATATGTAAGTGAGAGCATGTGTGTGATATTTGTCTTTATGTGCCTATCTTATTTCACTTAGCAGAATGTTCTCTAGACTCATTCATGTTGTTGCAAATGACAGAATTTTGTTCTTTTTTAAGGCTGAATAGTATGCCATTGTGTATATACCACATTTTTGTATCTGTTCATCTATTGACGGGCACATAGATTGTTCCCATCTCTTGGCTGTCGTGAATAATCCTGCAACGAACAGGGAAGTGCAGACATCTCTTCAACATATTTTAATTACTTTGGCTGCAGACTCAGAAGTGGGATGGCTGGATCTGATGTCACATTTTTAAATGTCGTACTTAAAGTAAAAACAGAGTCTCACTCTGTCGCCTAGGCTAGAATGCAGTGATGCAGTCATGCCCCACTGAAGCCGCAAACTCCTAGGTTCAAACAATTTTCCCCAGCTGAGCTTCCTGGAATCCTTTGTCCAGAACCTCAAAATACTCACATATTTATAATCCTTTTTTAATTGTAGGTGTTATGTTAAAGCATTTTAAATGTAAACTTATGTCTATAAGTAGCAAGATATACAGGAGTTACATCTTTCAATTAATGATACCAGAATAGTACATAGGGAAAGGCAGTGGGCATTGTCTTGTAGTCTTTGCCATTAAATCATTTCTTGTTCTTGAGTAGCCTTATCCCAAAGTGCTTTTGTTTTTTATTTTAAAAATTTTATTAATTAGATGTTAATGGGTGTTTGCCCTAATGATATTTATTTTATTTAAAGTTATTTTAGGTTCAGGGGTACATGAGCAGGTTTGTTATATAGGTAAATTGTGTGTCACTGGGGTATGGTGTGCAGATTATTTCATCACCCAGGTAATAAGCATAGTACCTGATAGGTAGTTTTTTTGATCTTCACCCTCCTCCCACTCTCCACTCTCAAGTAGTCCCCAGTGTCTGTTGTTCTTTTCTTTGTGTCCATGTATGCTCAGTGTTTAGCTCCCACTTGTAAGTGAAAACATGCAATATTTGGTTTTCTGTTCCTGTGTTAGTTCGTTTAGAATAATGCCCTCTAGCTCCATCCATATTGCTGCAGAGGACATGATCTCATTCTTTTTTTATGGCTGTGGTGTATTCCATGGTGTAAATGTACGATATTTTCTTCATCCAGTCTACCATTGATGAGTATTTAGGTTAATTCCATGTCTTAGCTATTGTGAATACTGTTGCAATGAACATATGAGTACATGTGTCTTTTATGGTGTGATGATTGATGTTCCTTTGTGTATATACCCAATAATGGGATTGTGGGGTAGGATGGTAATTCTTTCTTAAGTTCTTTGAGAGATTGCCAAACTGCTTTCCACAAAGGCTGAACTAATTTACATTCCCACCAACAGTGTATAAGCATTCCCTTTTCTTAGCAACCTTGCCAGCATCTATTATTTATTTATTTATTTATTTTTCAGAATATTGTTTTTACTAAGGACTTTTATGGTATTATACATTAAAAGACACTGATTAACTTGAGAAAAAAATGTTTCTTGCAGTTGAGCAACATCTACAATTTTTCACTATTATACTTACCTACACGTAATCTTTTTCTGTATTTCCCTACAACTTATCCATAATCTCTGCTTTTTCCCAAGGGCTCTACTTCTGTCCATTTTTTTTGCATTTAGAAGAGAAATTTCAAAATTAAACATAGTTGGCATTTTGTTTGTTTGTTTGTTTTTTGGAGACGGAGTTTCACTCTTATCACCCAGGCTAGAGTGCAATGGCACGATCTTGGCTCACTGCAACCTCCGCCTCCCAGGTTCAAGCGATTCCCCTGCCTCAGCCTCTTGAGTAGCTGGGATTACAGGCGCCCACCACCACGCCCAGCTAATTTTTGTATTTTTAGTAGAGAAGGGGTTTCACCATGTTGGCCAGGCTGGTCTTGAACTCCTGACCTCAGGTGATCTGCCCACCTCGGCCTCCCAAAGTGCTGGGATTACAGGCGTGAGCCACTGTGCTGGGCCCATTATTTTTTGTTTTTAATAATAGCCATTCTGACTGGTATAACATGGTATCTCATTGTGGTTTTGACTTGCATTTCTCTGATAATTAGTGATACTGAGCATTTTGTGTATGCTTTTTTGGCCATATATATGGCTTCTTTCAAAAAGTATCTGATCGTGTCCTTTGCCTACTTTTTAATGGGGTTGTTTGTTTTTTGCTCATTAATTTAAGTTTCTTATAGATTCTGGATATTAGACCTTTATTGGATGCAAATATCTCCTCCCAGTCTGTAGGTTGCAAATATTTTCTCCCATTCTGTAGGTTGTGTGATTACTCTGTTGATAGTTTCTTTTGCTGTGCAGAAGCTCTTTAGTTTAATTAGGTCTCATTTGTCAATTTTTGTTTTTATTGGAATTGCTTTTGATGTCTTTTTTATGAAATCTTTGCCAGGGCCTATGTCCAGAATGGTATCTTCTAGGTTGTCTTCTAGGGTTTTTGTAGTTTTAGGTTTTACATTTGAGTCTTTAATCCATCTTAAGTTGATTTTTGTATATGCTGTAAGGAAGGGGTCCAGTTTCAGTCTTCTGCATATGACTAACCAGCTACCCCAACACCATTTATTGAATAGGGAGCCTTTCCCCATTTGTTTTTGTCAACTTTGTCGAAGATCAGATGGTTGTAGATGTGCGGCATTATTTCTGGGCTCTCCATTCCATGAGTCTGTGTGTCTGTTTTTATACCAGTAACGTGCTGTTATGGTTACTGCAGCCTTGTAGTATAGTTTGAAGTTGGGTAATGTGGTGCCTCCAGCTTTCTGCTTAGGTTCTTTTTGCTTAGGATTATCTTGGCTATTCAGGCTCCTTTTTGGTTCCATATGAATTTTAAAATAGTCTTTTCTAATTGTGTGAAGAATGTCCTTGGTAGTTTGGTAGAAATAGCATTGAATCTGTAAATTGCTCTGGGCAGTATGGCCATTTTCATAATATTCATGCTTCCTATTGAGCATGAAATGTTTTTTCATTTCTTTGTGTCATATCTAATATCTTCATGCAGTCTTTTGTAATTCTCATTGTAGAGATCTTTCACCTCCCTAGTTAGCTGTATTCCTAGGTATTGCATTTCCTTGTGGCTACTGTAAATGAGATTGTGTTCTTGAATTGACTCTCAGCTTGGACATTGTAGGTATGTAGAAATGGTACTGATTTTCGTACATTGATTTTGTATCCTGAAACATTGCTGGAGTTGTTTATCAGAGCTAGTAGCTTTTGGACAGATATTGTGGAGTTTCCTAGGTATACTATCATATCATCTGCAAACAGAGATAGTTTGACTTCCTCTCTTCCTATTTGGATGCCTTTTATTTCTTTCTCTTGCCTGATTGCTCTGGCTAGGACTTCCAGTGCTGTATATGTTGAATAGAGTGGTGAGAGAGGGCATCCTTTTCTTGTTCTGGTTTCAAGGGGAATGCTTCTAACTTTTGCTCAATTCAGTATGATGTTGGCTGTGGGTTTTTCATAGATGGCTCTTAATATTTTGAAGTATGTTTCTTCAGGGCCTAGTTTGTTGAAGGTTTTTTGTTTTTTTAATACAGAGTCTCACTTTGTTACTCAGGCTGGAGTGCAGTGGCGTGATCTCGGCTCACTGCAACGTCCGCCTCCCGGGTTCAAGTGATTCTCTTGCCTTAGCCTCCCAAGTAGCTGGGACTATAGGCATGGGCCACCACGCGCAGCTAATTTTTGTATTTTTTGTAGAGAAGGGGTTTCACCATATTGGCCAGGCTGGTCTCAAACTCCTGACCCCAAGTGATCCACCTGCCTTGGCTTCCCAAAGTGCTGGGATCATAGACATGAGCCACCACACCCGGCCTGTTGAGGGTTTTTAACGTGAAGCATGTTGAATTTTATTGAAAACCTTTTCTGTATCTGTTGAAATGATCATGTGGTTTTTGCTTATAGTTCTGTTTATGTGGTAAATCACATTAATTGATTTGTATATATTAAACCAACCTTGCATCCCAGGGATAAAGTCCACTTGATCATGAAGGATTAGCTTTTGGATGTGCTGCTGGATTTGGTTTGCTAGTATTTTGTTAAGGATTTTTGCATCCATGTTCATCATTGATACTGGCCTGAAGCTTTCATTTTTTGTTGTGTCTCTGCCAGGTTTTGGTGTCAGGATGATGCTGGCCTCATAAAATGAGTTAGGGAGGAGTCTCTCTTCCTCAAGCATTTGGAATGGTTTTAGTAGGAACAATACCAGTTCCTCTCTATGCATCTGGTAGAACTCAGCTGTGAGCTCATCCGGTCCTGGGCATTGTCTGGTTGGTAGGCTTTTTATTATTCATTCAATTTCACTTTACTATTGGTCTGTTCAGGGATTAAATTTCTTCCTGGTCCAATCTTGGGAGGTTGTATGTTTCCAGGAATTTATTCATTTCTTCTATGTTTTCTAGTTTGTGCATAGAGGTGTTCATAGTAGTTTCTGAGGGTTTTTTGTATTTCTGTGGGTTTGGTGGTAATGTCCCCTTTGTCATTTTTGACTGTGTTTATTTGGAGCTATCTCTCTCTCTTTCTCTCCTGATTTTTTTTTTAAGTCTACTTAGTAGTCTATCAGTCATATTCTTTCAAGGAACTAATTCCTGGACTCAGTCTTTTGTATATTTTTTTATGTCTCAGTTTCCTTCAGTTCAGCTTTGATTTTGGTTATTTCTTGTCTTCTCCTAGCTTTGTAATTGGTTTCTTCTTGTTTCTTTAGTTCCTCTAGGTGTGATGTGTGATGTTAGATTGTTAATTTGAGGTCTTTCTAACTTTTTGCTGTGGACATTTAGTGTTATAAACTTTTCTCTTAACACTGCTTAAGCTGTGTCCCAGAGTTTCTGTTACATTGCATCTTTGATCTCATTAGTTTCAAAGAATTGCTTTAATTCTGCCTTTATTTTATTATTTACCCCATGGTCATTCAGGATAGGTTGTTTAATTTCCATTAAATTGTATGCTTTTGAGTGATTTTCTTACTATCAATTTCTATTTTTATTGCACTGGTTCAGTAGTGTGATTGCTATTGTTTTTATTTTTTTTTAATTTGCTAAGGATTGTTTTATGGCCAATTATGTGATGGAATTTAGAGTATGTACCATGTACAGATGAGAAGAATATATATTTTGTTGTTTTTGGGTGTAGAGTTCTGTAGATATCTGTCAGGTTCTTTTGGTCTAATATTGAGTTCAGATTTTATCTTTGTTAGTCTTTTGCCTCAGTGATCTAATTCTATCAGTGGGGTGTTGAAGTCTACTATTATTGTGTGGTTATCTTAAGTCTCTTTGTAGATCTCTAAGAACTTGCTATATGAATCGGGTGCTTTTATGTTTGGTGCATATATTTAGGATAGTTAGGTCTTCTTGTTGAATTGAACCCTTTAGCATTATGTAATGCCCTTCTTTATCTTTTTTTAATCTTTTTGGTTTAAGGTGTGTTTTGTCTGAAGTTAGAATAGCAACCCCTGTTTTGTTCTGTTTTCTGTTGACTTGGTAGATTTTTCTCTGTCCCTTTACTTTTAGCCAGTGGGTGTCATTGCACATGTGATGGTTCTCTTTTTGGCAGCATACAGTTGGGTCTTTCTTCTGTATCTAACTTGCCACTCTGTGCCTTTTAATTGGGGCTTTTAGCCCATTTACATTCAAAGTTTATATTGATAAGTGTGGATTTGATCCAGTCATCGGATTGTTACCTGGTTATTATGCAGACTTGATTGTGTAATTGTTTGTAGGGCTAATGGTCTATGTATTTAAGTGAGTTTTTGTTGTGTCTAGTAATGGTCTTTCCTTTCCATATTTAGCACACCCTTAAGGAGTGTCTATAAGGCAGGTCTCGTGGTGACAAATTCCTAGCATTTGCTCATCTGAAAAGGATTCATTTATGAAGCTTAATCTGGCAGGATATGAAGCTCTTGATTAGAATTTCTTTTCCCTAAGAATGCTGAATATAAACCCCCAATCTCTTCTGGCTTATAGGTTTTCTGCCAAAAGGTACACTGTTAGTCTGTGGGGTTCCCTTTGTAGGTTACCTGTCCCTTTTCTCCAGCTGTCTTTTATTTTGTCTTTTATTTCGACCTTTAAGAATCTGAAGACTATATGTCTTGGGCATAGTTGTCTTATATAGTATCTCAGAGGCATTCTCTGCATTTCTTAAATTTGAATGTTGGCATGTCTAGTGAGGCTGGGGAAATTTTCGCGAATTATATCCTAAAATATGTTTTCCACGTTGCTTGCTTTCTCTCCCTCTTTTTCAGGGACACCAGTGAGATGTAGATGTGGTCTCTTAATGTAATGCCAAATTTTTTTAGAGGTTTTGTTTGTTCTTTTTTGAGTCTTTTTAATTTTAGTCTGAGTTATTTTGGGGAACCAGTGTTTGAGCTTTGGGTTCCTTTTCTCCAGTTGGCTAATTCTGATGTTAATACTGGATTGTGTTCTGAAATTCTTAAAGTGAGTTTCTCAGCTCACTTTAATGGCCATTTCATTTTTCATCTCCCAAATCATTTTATTATATTCCTTAGAATCCTTTATTGGGTTTCAGCTTTCTCCTGAATCTTGATGATCTTCATTCTTATCCATATTCTGAATTCTGTTTCTGTCATTTTAGTCATTTCAGCCTGGTTAAGACCTATTGCTGGGGAACTAGTGTGGTTGTTTGGAGGTGAGAAGACACTGTGGCTTTTTAAATTGGCAGAGTTCTTACACTGATTCTTTCTCATCTGTATGAGCTGAGCATTCATTCTTTGAAGTTGCTGTCTGTTGGATGTGTGGTTTTTTTTTTTTTTTTTTTTTGCTTGCTTGCTTGCTTGTTTGTTTTTATCTTCTTTGATGCCCTTGGGGGTTTGATTGTGGTATAAGGTGAGTTTAGTCAACTGACTTTGTTTCCCTTCCTTTGGAGTTGTTGGGGGCCAAGAATGAATCCCTGTGCACGGTAGCCCTGTGCTGGATTCCCAGCTTCCTACCCCTTTGGTCCAGCATCTTTGTCCTCCCTTCATCCACTCTGAATGCCTTCCCTCCAAAGATCTGCTTAGAATGCCCCAGGCTTCCTAATGTCCCAGTCTCTTGGTGGCAGCAGATGTTCGTCCTGGCTGCAGCTAGTTGGCCATCTTCAGCACTTCCCCAGAGTGGTTTTAAACATCTTCTTGGATGGGTCCTTTCTGGCCATAAGAGTCTGAATTATCTCTTCCCATATAGAATCTTAATTTGATTTTGCTCAAAGCAATAACTTTCATAGTTTATAAACAAAAAGTATTCTAGGGGGTAATGGCTTATAATGTTTAAAAGAAAGAAATGAATGGAGGCAGTGAATGATTTCTCATATTATAAAACATGTTAATAGAACAAAGAAGAAATTTGCTTTTGATAATTGTGCTTGAGAAAAATCCAAATGATGTAATATTATTGCATGTTTTGTTGCTTCTGGGTAACAGGTCTGAGTTTTTTATTATTTCTACTCTGAGATGGGCTAGGTCTCATTTTACTTTTTTTTTTTGAGACAGTTTCGTTCTTGTCGCCCAGGCTGGAGTGCAATGGCGTGATCTCGGCTCACTGCACCCTGTGCCTCCCGGGTTCAAGCTATTCTTCTGCCTCAGCCTCCCGACTAGCTGGGATTACAGGCACCCGCCACCACGCCCAGCTAATTTTTTGTGTTTTTAGTAGAGACGGGGTTTCACCATGTTGGCCAGGCTGGTCTTGAACTCCTGACCTCAGGTCATCCACCCGCCTCAGCCTTCCAAAGTGCTGGGATTACAGGTGTGAGTCACCATGCCCAGCCCTATTTTACTCTTTTTAATGTTGATATTTTAAATTTTACAAAGTGGTAACAGGCAGTATTAACATGAAATGTGTTTAGTAGTTTTTTCTTTTTTAAATCATGTGGAATTTGAGGTCCAGAGGCCCATAGAGGGCCTGTAATTTGGCTCAGTAATAGTCATTTAGTCATATATAGGGATTATGCTTTTCATCTTAGTTATTGTAAGATTGCAGTAATGTGCTACATTCTGATTAGAAATGGTTAGTAGAGCTACAGTATCCAACTTTCACTACATTTTTTTTCTCTGAATGGAAATAATTGGACTATATTAATAGCCACTTGTTTTATAGGAGCAGAGTCCCCTATCCTCAATGTTTAGTTGCCTTCTAGAAATTATGAAGGTTTAATACTATAAATTAAGGAATAAATTCCTTCCAAATGACCTTGAAAAAAGGTAGTAAATTCTGTAGATAATGTATTGGTTAAAATTTGAGACTCTGAAGAAAAATAAAAACACTATTCCAAATGATCTGTTTTTCAGGCATTTAAATGGCAGATAGAGTGCGTGTAAAGTGTTTTCAGTTTATTGGAGTGTAGCCAACTAAACTGAATGACCTTTTGCTAATTATTTCTCTCCTGGGCAGGCAAATATCCACTTGGAATTATTGCTTACTTAGGTTTGAGTTAGACCTTTTTTCTTTTTGTAGCCTTCTTGTCACTATGCCCTGGAAAATTCTAGAGAAAGATTGCTGTTAAAAACATAAAGCAAAGAATTGTACTCAGAGCAGCATTTGCAATATCCATATTAATCTGTAAGGTAAATTGTTAGGTGAAATGATTTATGGTAATAACTTGGTTTGTGTTAACATAGAGCCACATGAATGTGAACCACCCTAGTTTCCAACATAAAGATAGACATTTTCATGTAAAATTGAATTAACGTGTCCAAAATATGGAGGAATAAGCTCTTGTAAATTACATCTCTGACAGGTTAGTTTATCTGAAACTCTAAATCTGAGAAAACATTGAAATTTTTCTTGGCAGTAATGAACCTTAGAAAATTAACAGAATTTCTACTTTTGCCCTTGAAGGAATAACTGATATAGTACCTCTCTTCCTGCTGTACACACCTGGAAAGCTGGAGAAAATATATGAAACAACTGCTTGCAGGCATTGGGCATTAGGCAGCGTAGGCCTATGATTCATGAGAAATGGGAAACAAGCAAGGTGAGCCCTGTAGATGCCCCTGATTTCTGCATGGAGAAAATTTCTATACAACAGTCCATGAAAAAGGGAATGTAAGCAGAGCCCAACGGTCCTGCAGAGTTAAAGAGCTAGGAGATTCCCTGAGACTGAGATTGGAATGTATAGGGCTCAGTACTAAGAGAAAGATTGCTACATAGGGAAACATGCAGGTATCTGAATGATGCTTTCTGCAAATCTTTGGCTGAATAGTAATCTCTACACGATTGAGTACGCTGAACAATTCCTCGACCTTATACGTAGGACTAGAATACTATTGAATTCCTTCCCACCAGAGGAAAAAGACTTGTCGCACACAGGGTACAGTTAGTACTGAGACCCCAGAATAAGTATTTTCCATATTAGTAATTAAAACTGAGGAAGTTAAAAATATTTCTTAATTAATAATAGTAATGAACTCCTTACATATTAACATAAATAAGACTCTTAATGAAAAATAATTTTTCAGAACAAAAAAAGTAATGAGAAAGTGGTATTCTCTTAGGTGCATTGCAAACTCTTCAATATCTGTCCATATAAAAGCTGGATTCTTATATCTCCTCCTCCATTTATTCTGTTGCAGTATGTTACTTCTGTTGAAGTATATAAAGAAAATGCTACCAAACAGCTATATAGTTGGTGAAGGGAGGGATATTTTAATAGCCAGATAATTATGGACATTCTTAATTGATAGTACACTGAAACTTGGGAAATGGTGGTTTCTTAAAAGTTTATTGCAATGTAAAACCTGAAACCACTTCAATGAAATTTTAATGTTCTGTTATATTAAAATCCATTGGTCATTTGGAAAATATTGGTTCACTTTGCTATGATATTAACAAAATGTCGATACATTATGTGATATCAATAATTTACTCTGATGGATTTAACAGTTTAACTGTTGAAAAGGTCAGTGAATATGAAGACATAGCAATAAAAACAATGCAAACTGAAGCACACACAGCAAAAATACTGGGAGCTAGGGGCTGGAGAGGGAAGGATGTTGTCTGAACGACTTCTAGGCAAATATAAAATGGTACAATGTATGTCTGATTAGAGCCCCTAAAATAGAGGAGAGAGTGGAAAGGGGGAAATTTTAACGAATAACTCAATGCTAGCCAAATTTGGTGAGAACTATAAACTCACAAATCTAAGAAGTTTCATAACAACAAGCAGGAGTAACTCAAAGGAAACCGCATCAAGGCACATCATTATCAAATTGTTAAAAATCAGTACTAGAAAAGTCTTGAAAGCAGCCAGAGCCAGAGAAACAAAGATACATTTTATATTTTATTTTGTTTTATTTTATATTTTATGTATTTATTTTTTGAGATGGAGCCTAACTCTGTCACCCAGGTTGGAGTGCAGTGGCGTCATCTCGGCTTACAGCAACCACTACCTCCTGAGTTCAAGTGATTCTCCTGCCTCAGCCACCCGAGTAGCTGGGACTACAGACGCATGCCACCATGCCCCAGCTAATTTTTTTGTATTTTTAGTAGGGACAGGGTTTCAGTATGTTGGCTAGGCTGGTCTTGAACTCCTGTCCTCAGGTGATCACCTGCCTTGGCCTCCCAAAGTGCTGGGATTACAGGTATGAGCCAACGCGCCTGGCCTACATTCTATATTTTAAAAGAGAGATTTATCAGATGAGTAGGTTGTGAAAATTTTCTCCCATTTTGTAGGTTGCCTGTTCACTCTGATGGTAGTATCTTTTGCTGTGCAGAAGCTCTTTAGTTTAATTAGATCCCATTTGTCAATTTTGGCTTTTGTTGCCATTGCTTTTGGTGTTTTAGACTTGAAGTCCTTGCCCATGCCTATGTCCTGAATGGTAATGCCTAGGTTTTCTTCTAGGGTTTTTATGGTTTTAGGTCTAACATTTAAGTCTTTAATCAAATCTGGAATTAATTTTTGTATAAGGTATAAGGAAGGGATCCAGTTTCAGCTTTCTACATATGGCTAGCCAGTTTTCCCAGCACCATTTATTAAATAGGGAATCCTTTCTCCATTGCTTGTTTTTCTCAGGTTTGTCAAAGATCAGATAGTTGTAGATATGTGGTGTTATTTCTGAGGGCTCTGTTCTGTTCCATTGATCTATATCTCTGTTTTGGTACCAGTACCATGCTGTTTTGGTTACTGTAGCCTTGTAGTATAGTTTGAAGTCAGGTAGCGTGATGCCTCCAGCTTTGTTCTTTTGGCTTAGGATTGACTTGGCGACGCGGGCTCTTTTTTGGTTCCATATGAACTTTAAAGTAGTTTTTTCCAATTCTGTGAAGAAAGTCATTGGTAGCTTGATGGGGATGGCATTGAATCTATAAATTATCTTGGGCAGTATGGCCATTTTCACAATATTGATTCTTCCTACCCGTGAGCATGGAATGTTCTTCCATTTGTTTATATCCTCTTTTATTTCACTGAGCAGTGGTTTGTAGTTCTCCTTGAAGAGGTCCTTCACGTCCCTTGTAAGTTGGATTCCTAGGTATTTTATTCTCTTTGAAGCAATTGTGAATGGGAGTTCACTCATGATTTGGCTCTCTTTTTGTCTGTTATTGGTATATAAGAATGCTTGTGATTTTTGCACATTGATTTTGTATCCTGAGACTTTGCTGAAGTTGCTTATCAGCTTAAGGAGATTTTGGGCTGAGACAGTGGGGTTTTCTGGATATACAATCATGTCAGCTGCAAACAGAGACAATTTGACTTCCTTTTTTCCTAATTGAATACCCATTATTTCCTTCTTCTGCCTAATTGCCCTGGCCAGAACTTCCAACACTCTGTTGAATAGGAGTGGTGAGAGAGGGCATCCCTGTCTTGTGCCAGTTTTCAAAGGGAATGCTTCCAGTTTTTGCCCATTCAGTATGATATTGGTTGTGGGTTTGTCATAGATAGCTCTTACTATTTTGAGATACGTCCCATCAATACCTAATTTATTGAGAGTTTTTAGCATGAAGCGTTGTTGAATTTTGTCAAAGGCTTTTTCTGCATCTACTGAGATAATCATGTGGTTTTTGTCTTTGGTTCTGTTTATATGCTGGATTACATTTATTGATTTGCGTATATTGAACCAGCCTTGCATCCCAGGAATGAAGCCCACTTGATCATGGTGGATAAGCTTTTTGATGTGCTGCTGGATTCGGTTTGCCAGTATTTTATTGAGGATTTTTGCATCAATCTTCATCAAGGATATTGGTCTAAAATTCTCTTTTTTGGTTGTGTCTCTGCCTGGCTTTGGTATCAGAATGATGCTGGCCTCATCAAATGAGTTAGGGAGGATTCCCTCTTTTTCTATTGATTGGAATAGTTTCAGAAGGAATGGTACCAGTTCCTCCTTATACCTCTGGTAGAATTCGGCTGTGAATTCATCTGGTCCTGGACTCTTTTAGGTTGGTAAGCTATTGATTATTGCCTCAATTTCAGAGCCTGTTATTGGTCTATTCAGAGATTCAACTTCTTCCTGGTTTAGTCTTGGGAGGGTGTATGTGTTGAGGAATTTATCCATTTCTTCTAGATTTTCTAGTTTATTTGCACAGAGGTGTTTGTAGTATTCTCTGATGGTAGTTTGTATTTTTGTGGGATCGGTGGTGATATCCCCTTTATCATTTTTTATTGCATTTATTTGATTCTTCTCTCTTTTCTTCTTTATTAGTCTTGCTAGCGGTCTATCAATTTTGTTGATGCTTTCAAAAAACCAGCTCCTGGATTCATTAATTTTTTGAAGGGTTTTTTGTGTCTCTATTTCCTTCAGTTCTGCTCTGATTTTAGTTATTTCTTGCCTTCTGCTGGCTTTTGAATGTGTTTGCTTTTGCTTTTCTAGTTCTTTTAATTGTGATGTTAGGGTGTCAATTTTGGATCTTTCCAGCTTTCTCTTGTGGGCATTTAGTGCTATAAATTTCCCTCTACACACTGCTTTGAATGTGTCCCGGAGATTCTGGTATGTTGTGTCTTTGTTCTCATTGGTTTCAAAGAACATCTTTATTTCTGCCTTCATTTCGTTATGTACCCAGTAGTCATTCAGGAGCAGGTTGTTCAGTTTCCATGTAGTTGAGCAGTTTTAAATGAGTTTCTTAATCCTGAGTTCTAGTTTGATTGCACCGTGGTCTGAGAGACAGTTTGTTATAATTTCTGTTCTTTTACATTTGCAGAGGAGAGCTTTACTTCCAACTATGTGGTCGGTTTTGGAATAGGTGTGGTGTGGTGCTGAAAAAAATGTATATTCTGTTGATTTGGGGTGGAGAGTTCTGTAGATGTCTATTAGGTCTGCTTGGTGCAGAGCTGAGTTCAATTCCTGGGTATCCTTGTTGACTTACTGTCTCGTTGATCTGTCTAATGTCGACAGTGGGGTGTTAAAGTCTCCCATTATTATTGTATGGGAGTCTAAGTCTCTTTGTAGGTCACTCAGGACTTGCTTTATGAATCTGGGTGCTCCTGTATTGGGTGCATATATATTTAGGATAGTTAGCTCTTCTTGTTGAATTGATCCCTTTACCAGTATGCAACCTACTCATCTGACAAAGAGCAACCTACTCATCTGACAAAGGGCTAGTATCCAGAATCTACAATGAACTCAAATAAATTTACAAGAAAAAAACAAACAACCCCATCAAAAAGTGGGTGAAGAACATGAACAGACACTTCTCAAAAGAAGACATTTATGCAGCCAAAAAACACATGAAAAAATGCTCATCATCACTGCTACCAGACAAATGCAAATCAAAACCACAATGAGTTACCATCTCACACCAGTTAGAATGGCAATCATTAAAAAGTCAGGAAACAACAGGTGCTGGAGAGGATGTGGAGAAATAGGAACACTTTTACACTGTTGGTGTGACTTTAAACTAGTTCAACCATTGTGGAAGTCAGTTTGGCGATTCCTCAGGGATCTATAACTAGAAATACCATTTGACCCAGCCATCCCATTACTGGGTATATATGCAAAGGACTATAAATCATGCTGCTATAAAGACACATGCACACGTATGTTTATTGCGGCACTATTCACAATAGCAAAGACTTGGAACCAACCCAAATGTCCAACAATGATAGACTGGATTAAGAAAATGTGGCACATATACACCATGGAATACTATGCAGCCATAAAAAATGATGAGTTCATGTCCTTTGTAGGGACATGGATGAAATTGGAAATCATCATTCTCAGTAAACTATCACACGAACAAAAAACCAAACACTGCATATTCTCACTCATAGGTGGGAATTGAACAATGAGAACACTTGGACACAGGAAGGGGAACATCACACTCTGGGGACTGTTGTGGGGTGGGGGGAGGGGGGAGGGATAACTTTAGGAGATATACCTAATGCTAAATGACGAGTTAATGGGTGCAGCACACCAGCATGGCACATGTATACATATGTAACTAACCTGCACAATGTGCACATGTACCCTAAAACTTAAAGTATAATAATAATTTTTAAAAAATTAAAATAAGAGAGAGATTTAAAAATAATAAATACACAGCACTTTGGGAGGCTGAGGCGGGCAGATCATGAGGTCGGGAGATTGAGACCATCCTGGCTAACACAGTGAAACCCCGTCTCTACTAAAATCACAAAAAATTAGCTGGACGTGGTGGCTGGTGCCTGTAGTCCCAGCTACTCGGAAGGCTGAGGCAGGAGAATGGTGTGAACCTAGGAGGCAGAGCTTGCAGAGAGCCGAGATCGCACCACTGCACTCTAGCCTGGGCAACAGAGCAAGACTCCATCTCAAAATAATAACAATAATAATAATAAAAAATACAGACTTCTTATCAGAAGCAGCGCACACCAGGAGGCAATGCAGTAAGTGTTGAAGAAATAAAATTTTCACCTAGAATGCTATATTGAACAAAATAATCTTTCAGAAATGAAGACTGGAGATAGTTTTCAGATAAACAAAAGCTATAAGAGATGTTAAAGTAAGCACCCAGGCAGCCTGAAAGAAAATGATAACAGATGGAAGATTAAGTTAATACAGAGAAATGAAGAGCACTAGAAATTGCCCCTCCGCCCGGCAGCCACCCCGTCTGAGAAGTGAGGAGCGTCCTCCCTCCTCGTCTGGGAGGGAGGTGGGGGGGTCAGCCCCCCGCCTGGCCAGCCGCCCCGTCCGGGAGGTGAGGGGCACCTCTGCCCGGCCGCCCCTACCGGGAAGTGAGGAGCCCCTCTGCCCGGCCAGCCGCCTCGTCCGGGAGGGAGGTGGGGGGGTCAGCCCCCCACCTGGCCAGCCGCCCCGTCCGGGAGGCGAGGGGTGCCTCTGCCCGGCCGCCCCTACTGGGAAGTGAGGAGCCCCTCTGCCCGGCCAGCCGCCCCGTCCGGGAGGGAGGTGGGGGGGTCAGCCCCCCTCCCGGCCAGCCGCCCCATCCGGGAGGGAGGTGGGGGGGGGGGTCAGCCCCCCGCCCGGCCAGCCGCCCCGTCCGGGAGGGAGGTGGGGGGGATCAGCCCCCCGCCTGGCCAGCCGCCCCGTCCAGGAGGGAGGTGGGGGGATCAGCCCCCTGCCCGGCCAGCCGCCCTGTCCAGGAGGTGGGGGGGGCGCCTCTGCCCGGCCGCCCCTACTGGGAAGTGAGGAGCCCCTCTGCCCGGCCAGCCGCTCTGTCTGGGAGGGAGGTGGGGGGGTCAGCCCCCCGCCCGGCCAGCCGCCCCGTCCGGGAGGGAGGTGGGGGGGTCGGCCCCCCGCCCGGCCAGCCGCCCCGTCCGGGAGGGAGGTGGGGGGGTCAGCCCCCCGCCCGGCCAGCCGCCCCGTCCGGGAGGGAGGTGGGGGGTCAGCCCCCCGCCCGGCCAGCCGCCCCGTCCGGGAGGGAGGTGGGGGGTCAGCCCCCCGCCCGGCCAGCCGCCCCGTCCGGGAGGGAGGTGGGGGGGTCAGCCCCCCGCCCGGCCAGCCGCCCCGTCCGGGAGGGAGGTGGGGGGATCAGCCCCCCGCCCAGCCAGCCGCCCTGTCCGGGAGGTGAGGGGCGCCTCTGCCTGGCCGCCCCTACCGGGAAGTGAGGAGCCCCTCTGCCCGGCCAGCCGCCCCGTCCGGGAGGGAGGTGGGGGGGTCAGCCCCCCTCCCGGCCAGCCGCCCCATCCGGGAGGGAGGTGGGGGGGGGGTCAGCCCCCCGCCCGGCCAGCCGCCCCGTCCGGGAGGGAGGTGGGGGGGATCAGCCCCCCGCCTGGCCAGCCGCCCCATCCGGGAGGGAGGTGGGGGGATCAGCCCCCTGCCCGGCCAGCCGCCCTGTCCAGGAGGTGGGGGGGGCGCCTCTGCCCGGCCGCCCCTACTGGGAAGTGAGGAGCCCCTCTGCCCGGCCAGCCGCTCTGTCTGGGAGGGAGGTGGGGGGGGTCAGCCCCCCGCCCGGCCAGCCGCCCCGTCCGGGAGGGAGGTGGGGGGGTCAGCCCCCTGCCCGGCCAGCCGCCCCGTCCGGGAGGGAGGTGGGGGGGTCAGCCCCCCGCCCGGCCAGCCGCCCCGTCCAGGAGGGAGGTGGGGGGTCAGCCCCCCGCCCGGCCAGCCGCCCCGTCCGGGAGGGAGGTGGGGGGGTCAGCCCCCCGCCCGGCCAGCCGCCCCGTCCGGGAGGGAGGTGGGGGGATCAGCCCCCCGCCCAGCCAGCCGCCCTGTCCGGGAGGTGAGGGGCGCCTCTGCCCGGCCGCCCCTACCGGGAAGTGAGGAGCCCCTCTGCCCGGCCAGCCGCCCCCTCCGGGAGGGAGGTGGGGGGGTCAGCCCCCCGCCGGGCCAGCCGCCCCGTCGGGGAAGTGAGGGGCGCCTCTGCCCGGCCGCCCCTACTGGGAAGTGAGGAGCCCCTCTGCCCGGCCAGCCGCCCTGTACGGGAGGGAGGTGGGGGGTCAGCCCCCCGCCCGGCCAGCCGCCCCGTCCGGGAGGGAGGTGGGGGGGGTCAGCCCCCCGCCCGGCCAGCCGCCCCGTCCGGGAGGTGAGGGGCGCTTCTGCCCGGCCGCCCCTACTGGGAAGTGAGGAGCTCCTCTGCCCGGCCACCACCCCATCTGGGAGGTGTACTCAACAGCTCATTGAGAACGGGCCATGAAGACAATGGCGGTTTTGTGGAATAGAAAGGGGGGAGAGGTGGGGAAAAGATTGAGAAATCGGATGGTTGCTGTGTCTGTGTAGAAGGAGGTAGACATGGGAGACTTTTCATTTTGTTCTGTACTAAGAAAAATTCTTCTGCCTTGGGATCCTGTTGATCTGTGACCTTACCCCCAACCCTGTGCTCTCTGAAACATGTGCTGTATCCACTCAGGGTTGAATGGATTAAGGGCGGTGCAAGATGTGCTTTGTTAAACAGATGCTTGAAGGCAGCATGTTCGTTAAGAGTCATCACCACTCCTTAATCTCAAGTACCCAGGGACACAAACACTGCGGAAGGCCGCAGGGTCCTCTGCCTAGGAAAACCAGAGAACTTTGTTCACTTGTTTATCTGCTGACCTTCCCTCCACTATTGTCCTGTGACCCTGCCAAATCCCCCTCTGCGAGAAACACCCAAGAATGATCAATAAAAAAGAAAAAAAAAAAAAAAAAAAAAAAAAAAAAAAAAAGAAATTGTAAATATTTGGTTACACATTTTTTTAAAAACCTTTTCTGTATTTTTAAATTTATTTAAATGAGAATTGACCTTTAAAAGTAGAAATTATAGCAATGTATTATAGCATTTGTAAAATGTGTACAAGTACAGGTATGACAACAATAACATGAAGAATAGGAAAGGGAACTAGAAGTATTCTGTCGTAAAACAGATTTCTGTCTGATTTGAAGGTAGTCTTTGTTGAGTTAAAAATGTATGTTGTGCTGGGCGCGGTGGCTTATGCCTTTAATCCCAGCATTTTGGGAGGCCGAGGCAGGTGGATCACTTGAGGTCAGGAGTTTGAGACCATCCTTGCCAACATGGTGAAACCCTGTCTCTACTAAAAATAGAAAAGTTAGGCCAGACATGGTGGCTCACTCTTCTAATCCCAGCACTTTGGGAGGCCAAGGTGGGTAGATCACTTGAGGTCAGGAGTTTGAGACCAGCCTGGCCAATATAGCAAAACATCGTCTCTACTAAATATACAAAAATTAGCTGGACATGGTAGCATGTGCTGGTAATTTCAGCTACTCAGGAGGCTGAGGCACGAGAATCAGTTGAATGTCAGAGGCAGAGGTTGCAGTGAGCTGAGCTCATGCCACTGCACTCCAGCCTGGGTGTCAGAATGAGACTACATTAAAAAAAAATTATGTTGTAAACTTTAGAGCAATCACTGAAACCGTGAATACAGATAATGGTCATTAAGCTCAGTGTTGAGATGAAATAGAGTACTTAAAAAATACTCAAAAATCCCCAATGAAGAAAAAAAGATGATAAGTGAAATAGATAAGACCAATAGAAAAGAAATAAGACCATATAAATAATTATAATACATATAAATGATCTCATGTTATAATTAAAAGGTAGAGATTGTTACACTGAATAAAAAAGGGAAACCCGTTTGTATGATATATACAGGAAACCTGCTTTATAAAGTATAGAAATTGAATAAAAACTAAAAATGAAAAGAACTGGAAAATATCTATGAAAATTGTAATCATAACCTGAAGGATCTATGTTAGTATGGGATGAGCTAGACTCTGGACAAAGAATATTATGAAGGACAGATGGGGACATTTCATAATAATGAAACTGTAGATTCATCAAGAAGACATAAGTATCCTAACTGTGTATATATCTAATAACAGAGTTTGAAATATTTAAAATCAAAAACTGGTAGAATTGAAGTAAGAAATGGACAAATCCAAACTGACAGAACTGAAGTAAGGAATGGATGAATTCACAATGGGAGATTATAACACTCCTGTCTCATTATAATGTTCAGAACAACAGACAAAAAATCTGAACAGCATAGAAACCAATTTGACTTACTTAAAATGTATATAATACTTCTCATTATAACAGCAAAAGACATGTTCTTTTCTTGGGCAGTTGATCATTAAGGTAGAACATATGCTCAGTCACAAAAATTTAAAATTGTTTAAATTAAGTGACAAGTGTTCTGGCAACAATGGAATTAAGTTAGAAATCACAAGAATTTGGAATATCCCTGTATATTTGGAAATTAAACAACATATTCCTAAATAAACCATAGGTCAAAGAAGAAATCACAAGGGAAAGTAGAAAATATTTTGAACTGAATTGTGATGAAAACATGATGATATGGTTTGGCTGTGTCCCTTCCAAATCTCATCTTGAATTCCCACAGGGAGGGACCTGATGGGAGGTAATCGAGTTATGGGGGCAGGTCTTTCCCATGCTGTTCTCGTGATAGTGAATAAGTCTCATGAGATCTGATGATTTTATAAGGAGGAGTTTCCCTGCACAAGCTCTCTCTCTTTGCCTGCTGCCATCCATGTAAGATGTGACTTGCTCCACCTTGCCTTCCAGCATGATTGTGAGGCCTCCCCAACCATGTGGAACTATAAGTCCGTTAAACCCTTTCTTCTGTATAAATTACCCAGTCTCAGGTATGTCTTTATCAGCAGCGTGAAAATGGACTAATACAGTAAATTGGTACTGAGAGTGGGGCACTGCTGAAAAGATACCTGAAAATGTGGAAGCGACTTTGGAACTGGGTAACACGCAGAGTTTGGAATAGTTTGGAGGGCTATGAAGAAGACAGAAAAATGCAGGAAAGTTTGGAACCTCCTGGAGACTTGTTGAATGGCTTTGCTCAAAATGCTGATAGCGATATGGACAATAAAGTTCAGGCTTAGGTGGTCTTAGATGGAGATGAAGAACTTGTTGGGAAATGGAGCAGAGGTGACTCTTGTTGTGTTTTAGCAAAGATACTGGCAGCATTTTGCCTCTGCCCTAGAGATTTGTAGAACTTTGAACTTGAGGAGATGATTTAGGGTATTTGGCAGAAGAAATTTCTAAGCAGCAAAGTGTTCAAGAGGTGACTTGGATGCTGTTAAAGGCATTCAGTTTTATAAGAGAAGCAGAGCATGTAAGTTCAGAAAATTTGTGGCCTGACAATGTGATAGAAAAGAAAATCCCATTTTCTGAGGAGAATTTAAGCCAGCTGCAGAAATTTGCATAAGTAATAAGGAGCCAAATGTTAATCCCCAAGACAATGGGGAAAATGTCTCCAGGGCGTGTCAGAGGTCTTCACAGCAGGCCCTCCCATGACAGACCCAGAGGCCTAGAAAGAAAAAGTGGTTTCATGGGCTGGACCCAGGGTCCCTGTGCTGTGTGCAGCCTAGGGACTTGGTGCCTTGCATCCCAGCTGCTGCAGCTATGGCTGAAAGGAGTCAATGCAGAGCTTGGGCTGTGGCTTCAGAGGGTACAAGCTCCA